>NC_050582.1:7161150-7461150 GCF_011100635.1 Trichosurus vulpecula | reverse complement strand
TGGTACAGTGGGTAGAGCACTGGCCCTCGAGTCAGGAGGACCTGAGTTCAAAACCGGCATCAGACACTTGACATACTTATTAACTGTGTGATCTTGGGAAAGTCACTTAACTCCAATTGCTTTGCCTTCCCTCTCCAAAAAAAAAGCAAAGTGAAATGAGTATAGAACCAGGAGAACATTGTACACAGTAACAGCAGTATGGTATGATGATCACCTGTGAATGATTTAGCTGTTCTCAGCAATACAATGATCCAAGACAGCTCTGAAGGACTTATTGTGAAAAGTGCCATCCATCCCCAGAGAAAGAACTGGTGTAATCTGAATACAGATTGAAACATACTTTTTTTTACTGTATTTTTCTTGGGTTTTTATTTTGGTCTGTGTTTTCCTTTATGCCATGTCTAATATGGAAATATGTTTTACATGGCCACACATGTATAACCTATATCAAATTGCTTGCCTTCTCAATGCGGGGGATTGGGGGGAAGGGAGAGAATTTGGAACTCAATTTTGAAAGTAAATGTTGAAAATTGGTTATATAGGTAATTGGGGAAAAACAAAATGTTAAATTTAAAAAATAAAGTTAAGAAAAAGAACACAAATCTCTTTGTTCCCATGCAGGGTTATTGATTTTAGATTTGGCTAGCTAATTGAGCCAGGAGCAATTTGAAATTTGCACTGCTTTTCCAACTCAAGCCCTCCCACCATTGCCTCTCAAACCTGATTATCATATATACATTTTTTTTCTAATTGCTGCATATATTTCCAAACAAATCTTAGGTTTTGAATAATTGTTATTCTTAGGGTTGCTACCTCTCTGGATCTTCTTCCTGTCACCACAGAAGTATGACCACCTCCTAAGTCTAGGTCCATAGTGCTTATCTCTTTCCTCTTCCATTTGCAGGGTTTCAGCTCTCCCTTGTCAGAGGCACCACCATAGAATGGAAGAACACTAGCTTAGAAGTCAGAAGACTTGGCCGTGAGTGACCTTCTCTAAACCTCAGTTACTTCATCTGTAAAATGGAGTTAACAGTGGATCCCTACACAACATGATTGTGACATTCCAGTTAAATAACGTATATAAAAACATTTTGCAAACTGAAACATGGTCCAACTGTAAGAGAATTACTCATCTGAGTCAACATGGCCAGCAGCAGCCTCTCTCAAGTTCTAGTCTTGTACTCACCTCAAACTTAGCATGTCTAAAACCGAATTCATCTTCTTCCCCCCAAACTAGCTCTACTTCTCTCACTTCCCTATTTCTATTAATGGCCCCTGGCTTAAAATTTGAGTCATCTTTGATTTCTCTTCCTCCCTCACAGAATCCTGGCATTTCTTCCTTTGCAGTGGTTCTCATTTCTGTTCCTTCCTTTCCATTCCCATACTATAACCCCTGTTTAGGCTCTCAGTACCTCTTACCTAGTCTATTGGGCTACTTTCCTAATTTGTTTACCTGCCTCTTTAACTCCCTAGAGTAATGTTTCTCAAATACATTCATTCTACTCTGTCACTCTTTTTCATAGGTCCACATTGCTTAGAGGAAGAAGCCCAAACTCTGGAGCCTGGCTTTCATAACCCACTATAATCTACTTTTCTGCCTTTCCCTCCTACTTTTTTTTTACCTACATGAACCCTATGGTCCATCCAAACTGGTTTGTGCTTTCCTGTCTCTGTTCGGATCCCTTCCCTTCCCTTTGGTATAGTCTTCCTCTCCAACTGTCTAAATCCTATCAAATGAGATACTGTTTATAAAATGCTTAGCACTATGTCTGGCACATAGTAAGTACTTGATAAATGCCTGGTCCCTTCTCCCACCCTCAACTGAACCTCCAAGGCCCAGATCTAATCCCACTTCCTTCATAGGCACCCCTCGTCCCTCAAGCTCCTAAAGCACACACTGCCTGTCTGTATTACACCAGTGTTTGCTGTGTACTATCTTGTGTGTACACATGTTCCCCAAGGAGATGGTCAGTTCTTAGAAGGCAGGGAATTTTTTTATATTTTTGTCTTTCACAGAACCTTACATGTGGCTCACTTACTGATTAACTGCTAAAGTGTTTTACACCCTGTTAAGTTTTATGGCAAGATTTAATTATTCCCTTGCTCTTAAAGATAGAAAACTTCCATTCTGTACTTTTGTGAAATCTTATTTAAAGTATGTTTACACTGGTTAGAACATACAGATTTACGGTAGTAAAGTGCTGTATTTCTTAGAAATGTTGACTAACAGATCAACCAGTGCAATCGTGTGGCCATGAGAGGGTTGAAGTGGCCGGTCTTTCCATCTTGGCAGAAGCAACCCTGCCCTAGTTCTACTGTCCCAGCAGGTCAATTTGGAATAACTTGGCCAGTTCACCACAGTACCTGATTCCCAACCCTACTAGTGCCTAAGCTGCTCTTCGTCTTCATGGGGCAAACCCACAGATTTTTTTCCAGACAGGCACTCATTTGACATGGCTTTCAACATTAGCTAGGTCAAAACATTTGTAAAATGATAGAGTTTTAAACCAAAATGAAGTCTATGAAGCTGGTAGAGAACATTTGGGAATGTTACCTCACTATAATGGACATCCATCATTCCAGCATCTTCTTTCATCGCCCCTTCCTCATCAATGTTGGGAGTGATTTTCTTGAATGCTGAGCATCCACTGGAGAATAACTCTGTGTGAATAACGTAATGCGAGTAAAGGAATGGAAAAATCACAATGTTAATCTGTCATAAGACTTTTGGATATTAGTTATACTTAAAAATGAGACTTTAGGAAAAATTGTGTAAGGGCCAAAGGCATGACTGGAGTTTGCTACCATCAAAACAAAACTTGTTTCTATGTTTTTCAATCACTTCACCATCAGACATTCTATTAAAAGAAGACAACTCCAGCCAGTTATCACCTTGCCCAGTAGAATTGTAAACTCCTTGGGAGAAGGGACTATTTTTTTGTTTCATCTTTGTATTCTCAGAGTTTAGTATAAGGCCTTGGTGTATAGTAGACTCAATAAATATTTGTTGAATTACCAGTAAGTGGCAATATAAATATTAAATATCTAAATATCCATTATCTCTGGTTACTAATGCAGCAGTTCTCCTACCCCCAGATCCCTAAAACTTTTCTACTTGGTGACCTAATTAAGGAGGGGCAATTGCTCCCCCACTTCCCCATCCTCCATGACTACAGGATGTTCACTTATGTCTATCTTTGGCTCCTCATTCCACTTAGGCAAAGAAAGACGTTGATAGGCCAAGTCCAGTACTTGTTGGGGGGAGGGGGAGAGATGAGGTAGAACTTGCAAGAACTCAGAGGGATTGTTCTTTTTTTCCTCCAAAGATGGACTTTTCCCTTCCAACTACCATAAGCTAAATCAGGGCTGGGCAAGCTAAGGCCTCTTGCTTGCTGTAGTCTGGCATTTTGTTTTGTGTTGCCCTCGGGCTAAGAATGTAAATTAACACATAAAACATTTTAAAAGAAACAAAAAAAGTGGTGGTCCTTCAGGCTGTAGTTTGCTGACCCTGGAGCTAGAACCCTGGGACATAGTCTGAGAGCAAAAGTTGTAAATAGATATAAGGCTGCCAGATGGAATGTCGGTTTTTGAGAGGAGGCTAAGTCCAAGCAGTAGTGCCATGCATGTATTGGAACAAGACATCCACGATGGAGATTTTAGAGAGGGGAAGCCCCTCGAGCACTACAGCCATGGCCACTCTGGCCCGTGGAGGCTCTAACCTAGCTGGGGCAAAGGTGCCAAAGAACAAAACAAGCTCTACCAAGTGCAAAGACCGACTCATCTCTCCAGGGTGGAGGGTGATCCACCCAGGAGGAGGAGTGGCTTTCATCTGCTATAAAAGATAGATGCCACCTTGAGAAGGGACTTACATGATTCCTCAGACTATCTCTGTCCTCCAGCAGTCTAGTAAAGGGAAGATCACATACTGACCCTTATGGCTCTAGTCAGTCACTAGTAAGGGAATCTCCCAAGGTAGGTGTTTCTGATGACTGCATGGATTCAAAGAGAGTCTGAGTCAGCTGGTCATGGATCACACAGATGCTACCATCAAGTCCTTTGCTAGAGAGGGCTGGGTTCATAGCAGCTTGAGGACATGGCAAGGGCCCTGGGCAAATCTGTCCTACACAAGTAGGAAAACTGCAGCTCCAGCACAGGCCAGTTGGGAAAGCTATGAGCAGCACAAAGAGGAGGATGTCTGAAGTGGGCGGGCCTGATTTGTCTACTACACATGCCCTTCCCTTAATTATATCACAACTTACAGACTTCAACACAAAAAAAAGCACCCCAACTCCAAAGCAGCCTACCAGACATACCTACCACACCACGACAAAGGTCATTTTGTTTCCTCTTAGCAGAAAGAAGAATTTGAGGGAAGATGTAAAGAGAAAAACAGTTCAGTAGTTTTTTTTAACGGAAAATTACACATGGATGAGCTGAAGTGAGTCATAGGCTCTTCTACATGAACCTTCTTCCTTTTCCCATCACCTTCGTTATCAATATTATGCTGAAGTAAAGGGTCCCACATGGAGGAGATCATGGACATTCAGTACTTTATGACTCTAAAGTGCTATGTAAACATGATGAGTTTATTTAGCGATCTGGCTTTTCATAGTGAAACATTCTCTGTTCTCTATGCAGATTTGTCCCTATATGCCCTGCGTATAGGTTATACAACCTTTGAAGAGTCCTCTGAAAGCCTGTGAAGGGTTTACCCTGAATTACATGCTAACAACAGAAACTTATGCTGTTTGATTCTTGGTCTGAATAACTTAAGAACAATGCACAAAACCGCTTTCTATGGCTTGTTAGTTGATCAAGATATACTGTTTCTGAGGGGCTAACTACAACTATAGACTAAAGATTATGGCGGTATATCCTGAACTGAGTCAAATCAGGTCTAAAAACAGACAGCAACTGTAACTGATATGCAGCTTTCTCCTAAGTTGATATTTTTTTCTTAAGATAGAATTCTATTTTCTCCCAGAGAGAGAAGTTCTTTGATAGGAAAGAAGGATAAATTCTAAGAGACCCCGAAGGCATTATCCAATAAATACTGAAACAACCAGTTACAGGCACAGAATGTGCTTGCTGAATAGAGCATGCCCAGGTGTATGATGTTGGGAATCTCTCTTTAATGCAGGTGCCTGAAAATCCACAGTGAGTTTACACATTATTTTCACTGAGACTCTGCTCAACACTCCACTTAAATTTCTAACCCTGAAAGACTGATAAAGAGAAATAAATTTTGCTCTTACTTCATTTTGAAGATCTCCACTTGTGGAGGATATTGGGGAAACAGTCTGTTTAAAATCTAAGGAATAGATTTGTGTGGTCAGCAGGCACTGAAGGCTTCCTTTACTTCAGATGTTAGTCTTACAGTTTAGGAGACAGTAGGGCCTAACTTCAATTTCTTTTTAAAAACAAATTATGGCAAATATTTCCAATATAAGGTGCTCTTTATTTTTCTAGTTATCTGGAATTATTGAATTATAAATTCAGTATTATATTTGTTTCTTTGCTTATTTATCTAGAGAATACATCTCCCTGTCTTACCCAGTCTGAAAGTGCAACAGTAAGTCACAGGTCAGATCCCACTCCTGATGGGCATGGGAGCTTTGACCTGCTCTGTTTCTGACCAGGGCCTCTTTGCCTGTCCTTAGGCAGCCTGGTGACCCTTTGGTACACAGGGCTTACCATATTGATGCCAGACCTAGTCCCAATGCCAGGTCACCTGAGTGCACTGGAGCTCAGAGTTCCCAACCATCCTAGATGCAGGACTTACAGTCCTGCACCACCACGTCCTGCCCAGTATTTTAAATGTACTATAATTTTATATTTTCTTTTCAAGCATACCCTTGACAAGAAAAATGTGAAAGTTGGGCCTTTTTGAGTAAACGTCTTGCCATTTTAAAACTGTGGCAACATCACTAAAAGGAGAAGAAGAAAGTGTCTCCAAGTTGTATTTATCTGAATTGGGCAAAGTTATCTCAGTATTGACTAATTTTTAAAGTAAAAATCCAAGTGAGATGAATCCAGATAGAATGATAATGGTTAAACAGAAAATTTGTGAGCTATCTGCTTAGTTGTTTTTTCTTATAGGTGTTTTTTAAAAATTTCTCATCATATAGTGGTGTGTAATTTTTATATACTTACAGGAGATAACTGAACAATGATTCCTCAACTAAGTAGGGATTTGTGTTTAAATGAATAAATACTTGAATCCTGAGGAAAACTTTGAAGTTTGGTTCCCGTAGCCTCCAAAGCTTAGCTTGCTTTTGCCCTAGCATGGCTATCTCTCCAGTCTCAGCAGGAAGTCATTTGGGTAGTTCTGTTAGATAAGGCCACACTTCTTCATTGGTTCCCCCTACTGCCAGGCAGATTCCAAACTTGGACACCTGCTTTATGATGTGAGTGGGTACTGTATTCTGCAAGACATTTAGAAAACAAAGCTGCC
Organism: Trichosurus vulpecula; assembly: GCF_011100635.1. Lineage (NCBI taxonomy): Eukaryota > Metazoa > Chordata > Mammalia > Diprotodontia > Phalangeridae > Trichosurus > Trichosurus vulpecula. The sequence continues at coordinate 7,454,696 of NC_050582.1, read as the reverse complement.
GCCAAGACCAACCCCTGTATCAACCAGGGCAAACACCACAAAAACCTGGGAGCCAACTACATGCCCCAGAAGAGCAAGGTACCTGCAAATAACCCAGGTGTTCCCATGGGCAGGCAGATGTCAGGGAAGCAAGTTCTTTCTATTGCTGTGAGCTTTGCAGGAATACAATTGGAGGCAGTCTGCCAGGGCAAATAAACATGGCACACCTGACCTGGCCCTGCCTAAAACTCTTATCTGCAGTCCTTCTGCAAGCAGAAGGCAAAATGAACAAGCCATTTTGTTTTGGTAAAAAATTCTGCTGTACCTCAACTCAATCTAAAGCTGAACAGATTTTTTCAAAACCAACATCTTTTCACAGTGTTAGCAAATAGGTGCCATAGATATCGACATGTTCAATCAACCTTTCTCTGATGCCAAAAAAATAGCAGCTTACTTTTTCGGTGAAGAAACTCTGCCACCAGAGCTGCTACGTGGACATAACACATTGCAGCCTACAAAAGGATGAGAAAGAAAGGAGAGTCAGGCAGGGTAAGCTTCAGAAGCCCCTGCAGCTAGGGCTGCACTGAAGCCACCAACAGTCACCTCAGAAAAATCACCATTCTTGACATGGATCTTGGCCATGCTGTCAAGCCAGGTTTTCCGAAGCTCTGGTGTACTCGCGTAAGATTTGGCTAAGCTATACTGGAGATCAATCAGCATCTCAGGGTCTTTCTCATGCTCCTTCATCTGAGCTGTGGCCATAAGAACTGTGCGGATTCTCTTGGTCAGATCTTTTACCTCTGTGGGAAAAGCAGTTGCCTAATTTAAAACAAAAACAAAACAGAAGAATTTCATAATAGTCCAGTGTGTTATGAGTCAGTTTTTTATCCAAAGAACTTTATATTTTTGCCACTAGATTTTTGGCTTCAAAGAAATGCTCATTGGCACATTTGAAGATAGAATTCTGACATATACAAAATAATTAGAATTGAGTTTTGACAACTAGAAAATGGATCGATGCCAATGTACCAAGTATATCTGCAGTATCACGTGCCTACTTCTGATGCATTGCTTGTTTTGTTTTTTTCTTACACACCTGGCCAATCTTTAATGGCCCCAGACTTTTAATGAGGTGTTCAGCAAAAGTAGTCAGCATGCTATGTTTCTCCCATTTCCTTGTGCAGTAATACTGAAATCAGCCTTGCCTGGCATGTTTAGTCCATCCCCTAATTATCATATATAGTCAGTTGGCAGACTAAATGAATTCCCCCAGAGCCAAGCTAGGCACAGGAAAATTCTCTGACTCAAATGACCAATTATGCATTGCATAAAACTAACTTGTCCCTGTCCAAAAGAATTTTCAAAGGTCAGTAATCCCTCTTCCGAGATTGTATCTGGACTAGAGCAAATTGAAAATTTGATAAATTAAAGAGATTTCTCACTGGCAATACACAGGTGTGCGAGTTTTTGTGTGTGTGCCCAGGGTCCTGTGCATTTGTTCATTCATCATCCTTCCTTTGTTTATTTGTTTGCTTGTTTATTTATGCTGAAGGAAAAGTTAAGACCTTTTCTCATAATTCCAGTTAGAATAACCCATTATTATCTGTGTAGGTGCTGAAGAATTGCACAAGAGAGGCAGCTGGGAGTTCATTTACATTCATTTACAAACACAAATGTGTACTATATAGCTCAAAGACCATTGAAAAACTAGATTAGCCATAGGTTTGTTTACTTCCTAAGTCATCCATAATATCCCCCCAGGAGAATGTGTGCTTCATTTTGACCTTCCTCTGTCCATAACTTCGGCAAGTTTTTACTGGATCTGTTGTCCATGTATTAGCCATGAGCAAGCCAAAAGGCTATGATTAAGTCATCTTAGAAATGGTTCAGTAAAACCGTTCCTACCAAAGAGAGGCAACCCCAAGTTCCATTTTTGTAAAAACCAGTTGCTAAATAACCTGGAGCCCATCAAATATGAAAAGCCTCAATGACACTGAGGAGGGTGGCCCATTAAGTAAATAATATACCATTAATGCAAAAGGGCAAGATTACTACGTGCCCAAAGTTCTTTCTACACTAGTGAGATTTGCTGGAGCATGTACTCATTCTCTGGGGAAACCAGTAAGACAGGCTGTTGTACAAATGCTTCCTTCCAGCTGGAATTTTTCAAATTGATTCCTTCAGCCTGGACAGAACCCCATGGGGACGTTTTGTGATTCCACATATCCCCAAGTCCAAGTGCTCTGTAATTCTGAGCAAGACATAAAGAAGAAAAAAAACCCCAACCCAACCCGAACTAGCACATTTGAACCCAGGCCAGTTCCAGGGCAGGCTTAAAATCAAGCTGAAGAATCACTCTCCAATGCCAGTTGGCCACAGAGCCTCAGATACACACAGTCCAAATAAATATCTCCCGAGTAATTACAATGGTCGAGTTCTAGATCCCTAACCTAGAGATTGGACCTTATCTCTCATTTACCAATTAAGAAGACTTACCTTCATTGGCCTGTCACTGTTTGCAAAGTTATTAACAATGAATAAAGACTCCTGAAATCTTGATCCTCCGCTCAGTGCCACATCTGCTATCAGCTGGCTCACTGCGATTATTATCTGGGGGAAAAGGGACACCTGAGCTGTTGGTTTTACAGTTAGAGACCAATGTACAGTTTAGAGTATGCTTACCTTATTACCAATACCATGAAGTAGTTAAGGAACATCCTATTTGCCCTTTTGGATAAGGGTAACATATAACATAACATCATGGTTCAGAAAGAGGATTCCAACACGAGTGTCCTGAGCCCCAAGGCAGGGCTCTTTTCTACCAAGCCAGGCTGTCTCTCTCATCCAAAATAATTTCTATAAAAGACTAAGTTTCTTCTAAAGAGTCCAAATGAACCCATGGATTTGCATTACGCTGCTGGAATTGCTAATCCCAAAGTCTCTGATACAAATTGTGGTGCCAAGGCCTTCCTTCTGTTTGGTTGATTGCTCTTATTGCAGCAGTCATGGGAGATAATGGGTAGGAGCTCTCAAGTTATATTTTGCCCCCAAACACTTTCAGCAGTGACTTCCCTTCCTCCCCCATCTGCTTCCTTGGACCTCTTCTCTGCTAGCACCATTTGAAACTGAGGGTTTCTGCCCCACATTGCATTCCCTTAGTATCTTGCTAGTTTATCTGATCAACTAATTTACAGGAAAGCATGCTTTGGGCAAGTCAGTTCTGGGCCTCACTTTTTCCCCTCTGTAAAATGAGAAAGTTTGGCGTGAGGCCCTCTACAGTGCCTTCCACCTCTAAAATCCTCTGATCCTATGTTAATAATGGTTCTGTCCTTATCATTTCCCAGGCAACCCCCTGAAAACTCAATGCTTGAACTCCAGAGGATGCACCTCTGAAGGCAGTATTTCAGATGAGGTGCTAGGCCAGTGCATCAGATGTTTGGGGAATCACAAACATAGGAGATGTGTGGACTATGTATAAGGCTGGCCCAAGCAAGACAGCAGAGCTAGAGAGCCCATTTTGGCAAGAAACGTGAAGTACAAAAATACAGTAGTGGACAAAGATTCTTTCGAACCCTACCACACTCACGTAGGGAGCGTGGACATCTCTAACAGTGACCTCCACACCATCCTCACCCATTCTCCAATATGCTCCCCCTAGAGGCTCCCCCCAGAGGCTGGCTGAAACTCTGAGGACCATAATTTCCCAGACTTTGAGTTGGGTTGTTGAGTTCAAGTGGCCAGGGGCCAGGGCAGCTCAGTGCTGCTGTGGCCAATAAGCAGGTAATGAAGAGTTAGTGATAACTCAGTCGAGTCATATCTAAGCTGGGAAACCTAACAAGTTCATGAAGTGTAGGCCTTTGGGAGGAAGGAAGGAAGGGAAGGGAAGGAAAGGGAAAGGAAGGAAGGCTAGTACTTTCTCACTGACCTGTAAGTGTGTTCTCAAGAAGGTCCTCCGCTTGGTGAACTCAAAGTTGCTTCGCATCAGCAGGTACAATAGTGCAGAGGCCTCGTTCCTCGTGGAGCTGATCTTGGAGGTACAGCACTTGAGAACCTCATAGCAAAATGCCGCACACATATTGACACGGCCTTTGAAAAAGGCTGAGGGAAACTGGGAAAGAAGAGTGAGGGTGGAGAGAAAAGGTTGTTGGCAAAGCCACTCATCCAGCAGGAAGGACCGATTGATTTAGACCATCTGCTCACCCCCGTGCTATGCAAATATGAAACAAATACTGAGAGTAAAAGCTGACCTCGGGAGCTCCCACCTCTAGCTGAGCTAGAGGAGCTCAAGCCAAGTCAATTGGAAATTGGCTGTCATAGAACCATCAATGCCATGAGCATCAGAGAGTCAGGAAGGCTTTCTGAAGCAGGTGGGACTCCAACATGAACCTCCAGATTGTCATGGTTTACACTGTTTTTACACATTATGACCTAAGTATTGGGAAAGTCCTGAATAGGATAAATTTGTATTCACCAAGCCATCTTTCAATAAAACTGGGAATATGTGAAGCAACTACATACATATACATATGTTTAGATTAGATACATCCTCCTCCTTCTCTAATTGTTCCTTTGCAAGTCTCTTGCTGGTTTGTCATCCAGAACATGCATCATAAGGGCAGCTGTCTTATCCCCTAAGGCCCTATGCTGAGCCCCCTACTCTTCTTTCAACACTCTCTTGGTGTCCAGTCAGCTCATGGGATCAATGATCATTTCTCTGCTGATGATGACCAAGTCTATATAATCAACCTTAGCCTTTCCTCTGAATTCCAATACCACATCACCAATTGGCAATTGGACATTTCAAACCAGATGTCTCAGAGATACCTTATATTTACCATTTCCATAACTGTGTTCATTATCTTTTCCCCTAACCTGCCCCCTCTTCTAAACTCCTCTATTTCTAAGATACCATCATTATTCTAGTCTCCCAGGTGGGTAATTTTGACTCCCCCCTCTCCCTTATTCCCTGCCAAATCTGGCCATTTCTGCTTCCATGATATCTCTTGTACTTGACTCCTCTCTGCTCACACAAGTACCCTCTCACCTAGATTACTGCAACAGCTTCCCAATGCAATCAGTCTTCCTGCCTCAAGTCTCTCTACTTCAGTCTGTCCTCCATATTCCTGCCAAAGTGATTTTCCTTAATCCTAGTTCTGTACATCTCACTTTCCTACTCAGTAAAGTCCAGTGCCTTTCCTATTACCTCTAGAATCAAACATGAACTTGCCTATTTAAAGCCCTTCACAGCCTTGCCCCAAACCATCTTTCTAGGCTTACTATCATAGGTACTCTGTGATCCAGCTAAACTGGCCTTTTCTGTGTTCCTCATGCTCAACATTCCAGCTCTCATCTGTAGGCCCTTGTACTGGCTGTCCCCCATGCCTGGCATGCCCTCCCTCTGTATGTCCCTCTCAGGTAGCACCTTCTGCATGAAGCCTTTTCTGATCCTCTCAACTGCTTGTGCCCTCTCCTCTCAAACTCTCTTGGATTTAACTATTTTGTATTTATTCTCTATATACATACATACATATATACATATATATATATATCTATATATATATATATATATCTTGGTTGTCTATCCTGTTAGAATGTAAATTCCACGCAAGTAGGAATTGTTTCATTCATTTGTATCCCCATCACCCAGTACAGGCCCTGGCACATATTAAACATTTAATAAGTGCTTGTTGCTTTATATTATATTTATATTTATATTATAAACACTCATAAGTATAAGCTCTTCCTGAACTAGGGTGCATATATTAATAACAGTGGCATTTATATAGCTCCTACTGTGCGCTAGGCACTTTACAAATATTATCTCATTTAATCAGAAGAGTCCTGGAAGGTAGGTGCTATTATTATCTCTGTTTTACAAATGAGGAAACTGAGGAAAATGGAAGTTAAGTGACTTGCCCAAGGTCACATAGCTTATAAGCACCTGAGGATAGATTTGAACTCAAGTCTTCCTGAGTCCAGGCTCAGTACTCTATCCACTGTGCCACCCAGCTGCCTCACAGAAAACAGATACCTGTAGGCCTCCATAATTTAAGCCAAACTTCTCAAAAAGCCCTCATCTAGATCATTATCACATAAAAGCTGTCACCATATATTTGGAGGAGGCCACCTTCTACCATGGATCCTGGAGCACTTGAAGAAGTATTTGGAGATACAGTGTTAGATACGGTGCTAAAAAGCAGGCTAGGTCAGTTCCCAAGATGGCAGGCAGAGGTTTTTTGTATGTACTATACATAAAGTTTAAATATACACACATCCGGCCATCTAGTTTTTTTAATAGTGATTAAGGGAATATAAAACAAAAAGCAAGAAAGCAACTTGCTTTGGGCAGTGAGTGCCAGGTCCAGCTCAGCAGCCGATCGATACACAGCTCCCGGGTTCTCTTCCACAAGGGGATGGCATTGGCCGAGCACACTGTGCACACCCACCAGCCCCCATTATATTAGGAAGGACACTGACAAGCCGAAGCATGTCCAGGAGAGCGTGACTAGGATGCTGAGGACTAGAGACCATGCCATATGAGGCTCAGCGGAACTGTTTAGTCTGAAAAGATGAAGACTTAAGAAAGACAGGCTAGCCTAGCAATCTGACTTCTCTGTGCTAGTGGAAGTTGGGATGAGGATCTTCAAGGGCTACTCTAAAACCCGGAATGTAAGGTCTAGGAACCAAGGTAAGCTGTGTGGGCAAACAGGAGACAGAAAGATTAAACATCAACATCTCAGGTGTTACCAATCTTATATGTACAGGAAAAGGTGAATTCAATTCAGGTGATCATTACATTTACTACTGTGGGTAAGTCAATAAAAGGGTGAGAAAAAACAGGCATGGGGTAAAATCTCAAGAATGACAGAATGCTATCTGTTCGAATCCAGGGCGAACAGTTTAACATCACAGTAATAAAGGTTTATGCTCTGATAAATGTCCGATGCTAAAGAGGCCAAAGTCCTACAACACCTAGAAATAACACCCATGCATCCTAGGGGACTGAAATGCTGAAGTAGGAGATCAAAAGATCATTTCACAGGCAAGGTTATATCCTTGGAGTACAAAAAGAAGCAGGGCAGAGGCTAATAGAGGCTGGGCATAGCAAATACTCTTTTTTTCAACAAGCCAAAAGGCAACTCTACATACAGACATCACCAGATAGTCAATATCAAAATCAGATTGATTTTCTTTTGTAGCCAAAGGTGGAGGACCTCTATACGATCAGTTAAAACAAGCCCTGGAGCTGACTGTGGCTCAGATCATAAGGTTCTGATTGCAAAATTCAGACTGAAATTGAAGAAAGAATAGGTGTAAGCTGAATAACATCCTCCTATGAATATGAAGTAGAAGGTGATGAATACATTGAAGGGATTAGATCTGGTAGATAGAGGTTCACAATATTGTACAGGAGGCAGCAACGAGAAACATTCCAAGGAAAAAGAAAAGCAAGAAAGCGAAATGGCATCTGATGAGGCTTTACAAAGAGCTGAGGAAAGAAGGAAAGCAAAAGGGAAAGATACACCCAACTGAATGCAGAATCCCAGAGAACAACAAGGAAAGATAAGGGTTTTTTACTTTTTTCCCTTTTATTTAGTATTTTATTTTTCCCCAGTTACATGTAAAAGCAAATCTTAACATTCATTTTTAAAACTTTGAGTTCCAAATTTTCTCCCTTCCTCCCTCCCCCCTCCATTGAGAAGGCAAGCAGTTCAATATAGGTTATACATGTGTAGTCGTGCAAAACACTTCCATAACAGTCATGTTGTGAAAGAAAACAAAGACCAACAAAAACCTCAAGAAAAATGAAGAAAGTCTGCTTCAGTCTCTATTCAGACACCATCAGTTCTTTCTCTGGGAATGGATAGAATTTTTCATCCTAAGTCCAAGAAGGTTTTCTTAAATGAGCAATGCAGAGAAATAGAAGAAAACAATAGAATGGTAAAGGCGAGATCTCTTCAAGAAAATCACAAATATCAAGGGAATGTTTCACAAAAAAATGGACATGATAAAAGACAAAAGGGCAACTAGGAGGTGTAGTGGATAGAGTGCCAGGTCTGGAGTCAGGAAGACTCATCTTCCTGAGTTCAGATATGACCTCAGTCACTTACTAGCTGTGTGACCCTCAGCAAGTCACTTCACCCTGTTTGCCTCAGTTTCCTCATATGTAAAATGAGCTGGAGAGGAAATGGAAAACCATTTCAGTATCTTTGACAAGAAATGGGGTCATGAAGAGTCAGACATGATTGAGAAATGACTGAACAACAAGACAAAAATGGTAGGGACTCAGAAGAAGTAGAAGAGATTAAAAAGAAGTGGTAAGAATTTACGGAAGAACTATGCAAAAAAGATCTTAACATCACTGATAACCACGATAGTGTGGTTACTGATCTAGAACCAGACATCTTGGAGAATGAAGTCAAGTGAGCCTTAGCAGTAAGGTTAGTGAAGGTGATGGAATTACAGCAGATGTTGTTAAAGTGCTGCACTCAATACGGCAGCAAATTTGGAAAACTCCAAAGTGACCACTGGATTGGAAAAGATCAGTTTGTGTCCTAATCCTAAAGAATGGCAGTGCCAAAGAATGTTCAAATTACCACACAGTTGTGCTTATTTCACATGCCAGCAAGGTTATGCTTAAAATTCTGCAAGCTAGGCTTCAGCAATATGTAAACCGAGAATTGCCAGAAGTGCAGGCTGGTTTTTGAAGAGGCAGGGGAACTAGAGACCAAATTGGCAACATTCGCTGGATTAAAGAGAAAACAAGGGAGTTGCAGAAAAAAAAATCTACTTCTTCTTCATTGACTACACTAAAACCTTTGACTGTGTGAATCACAATAAAATGTGGCAAGTCCTCAAAGAGATGGGAGGACCAGATTATCTTTGTCTCCTGAGGAATGTGGGCCAAGAAGCAACAGTTAGAACCAACCATGGAACAAGATTGGAAAAGGAATACAACAAGGCTGTATATTGTCACCTTATTTAATTTATATGCAAAATTCCAGGCTAGATGAATCAAAAGCCAGAATTAAGATTGCCGGGAGAAATATCAACCATCTCAGATGTGCAGATGATGCCACTCTGACAGCAGAAAGTGAAGAAGTCTCTTGATGAGGGTGAAAGAGCAGAGTGGAAAAAGCTGGCTTAAAGCTTAACATTTAAAAAATCTAAGATCTTGGTAATTGGTCCCATTACTTCCTGGCAAATGGAGGGAGAAGAAATGGACACAGTGCCAGACTGTATGTTCTTGGGCTCAAAGATCACTGCCGATGATGACTGCAGTCATGAAATTAAAAGACATTTGCTCCTTGGAAAGAAAACTATGGCAAATCTGGAGAGCATACTAAAAAGCAGAGATATCACCCGTAAACTATGGCTTTTACCAGTAGTAATGTATGGCTGTGAGAATTGGATTGTGAAGAAAGCTGAGCACCACAGAATCTACACTCTCAAACTGTGCTGCTGGAGAGGACTTTTGAGAGTTCCTTGGACAGCAAGGAGATCAAAACAATCAATACTTAAAAAAATTAACTCTGACTATTCATTGGAAGGACAAATACTGAAGCTGAAGCTTAAATATTTGGCCACATACTAAGAAGACTCATTTTTCAGCTAAGGAAACTAAGCTTGGAGAAATCAAGTTATTTGCTTAAGGTCACACAAGGTAGCAAATAGGTCCCTTTTAAATCAAGTCACCTCTAGCACAAATTTCCTCCATGTGAATTTTGTGAGGGACATTTCCACTTCCTCATATAGCATACCACCTGAGATGAATTCAGATATAGCAGCTTCACTGTTCCTGGCGATGAAGATACACAGCTATAGAAATGCTGGCAGATCTCTATTTTGCATCTATTTCTTGGACCTCTTCCAATTTCAATCAGATACTATTCAAAAAATAATGGTGATTTGTTCCCCAACTATGTGATATGGATCACTTCAGTGAATGTCTTTATCGTGTTGAAATTACACAGATAACAAGAAGAGGCTGAAGTAGGTTTTACTTCAGGTGTCTTTCTTTGGCCATAAACATCTTTGCAATCTGCTAGACTCAATGGCTTTTGCCTCAGCCACAGAATTTGAGAACAGGAAAGGACCTCAGTAGTCCTCTGGTCTAGTCCATAACTGAAAGGAATCCCCACTATAACATGCCCGACAAAAAGGTCTTCTGCTTGAAGACCTCCTACCGTCTCTCAAGGCAGCCTGTTCTATTTCAGGCAGTGCTTGTTATTAGGAACTTTCCCCTGGCATCAAGTTTAAACTGCTCCTAGGGGTGCCTTTGGGGGCCAAGCAGAACAAACCTAAGTCCTCTTCTGCATGACATCTCTTTACATCTTTGAAAGACAGCTCACACATACTGCAAGTGTTCTCTCTTCCAAACTAATATCCCTGTTTCCTTCAACAGATCCTCATTTGGCACATACTCAGGGCCATCCATCATCCTAGCTGCCCTCCTCTGGACATTCTCCAACTGATCAATGTCCTTCTCAAACTGTGATGCCCAGAATTGAACACAATACTTCACAAGGCTCTTCATGAGGTAAGTGACCTGAGAATGGGGGAGGGGGCCTTCAGAAAGAATTAGGCAAACATTTCTGGAGTGCAGTGTTCCGTCCCAGGTGCTGTTTAAGAGACAGGCCCTGCCCACATGGAGCTTAGTGTCTAGTGGACAAATGATGAAGAGATTATTATTCTTCTGCTTCAGTTTTACAGTGAATTTTTAACTGCCACAAGTAACTGTTTGAAAATGAGAGGCCTCTAGGAACCTTATGGGAAAGTAGGATATGAAAGGGTAAGAGAAAAACTACCAGCGCAGCCACTATTTTGGATTTATACATAGCCAGCTCCACACTAATTAAGGCTGTTTGCTTTGTTGGTCTTTATTAACTTTTATAAGGATATTCTCTGTGGCTTCTTTACCGGAGTTCTTGGAAGCCAACAAAATGAGTAGCAGAGTCCTTTGGGGACAGGGACTAGGCCACCAGTAGAGCCTTCCACCTTCCTTACCTTGGTAATAAAAGCCCTCAAGGAGGCAAAGACATGCTTCAGGGATGCTTCTGATTGTCCATTTCTCAAAAAGGCCAGATGAATATCAAAGACTTTTTTCATCAATGGGTTGTGGCCATCATTGTTTAAGAGTTGATTCTACGAGAAACAAGAAAACAACTGTATTTTGGCAACAATACACAGCTTTCTGTTCTTTTGATAATGGAAAGTGACTTCACTAACATGCCTACTTATCAAACTGCCATGTTAGAGGAAATGATAAAGTCCAGAGTACAATTAAATAACATTTTGATGAGATCCTTCTTTTGTCTCTCAAATTATTCTGTAGATGTTATCTGGAAGGGTTCCTACCTCATTTTATCAATCAGAAGGAAAAACCTAAGAAAGTGAATTCTTTCCAGTGCCATAAAGCAAACAAGGAGCTAACGTGAGAGTGAGAGAAGAAGTAATACTGATCTCTGTTTATTTAACCGTACTGCCTGTAAAGGAACCAGCTTCGACAAGGGTGCTTGCCAGATAGATCCAAAGTTTAGAAACTTTGGATCTCTCTGTGGGGAAATGAACAAAGTGGGAGTCACACAACAAATACAAGCTTTTGTCAAACATCTACCTAGCATGTGCTTTTACTTTCAAATAGGGCTCACCATGAGGCAGTCTGTTTACTAGTGACATCAGATATTTGTCAGTAAAAAGAGATGACTAATGGAGTGTGCATAGACTGCTCAGTTGTTGAAATGACATCTGTAAGAAGAGTAGGGGAGACGGCAGAGGAGGGTGAAGGGGAGCAGATATTCAGATTCAAAGGCAACCTGTAGGTTTGCATATCTTAACAAAAAACCCTAGTCAACTCCACTTAGACTCCACCTCCTTGGCCCAAAGAAAATAAGGACTGAAATGGGACAAGAAAACAAAGTGAAAAGCCAGCACTCCACTGGACTCCAGAGCTGCAACAAATCCAAGGCTAACCTCAACCACTGGGCCTCCCCAAGTAGCTCTAGATCCTCCCTTCCCTGGCCCAGCTAAGTCACGGCAACAAAAAGCAAATGAAGAGTACAAGGATAAGTGCTTTCCTCGTGCCTTTCATTGGGATCAGAACAGATTTCATGTGTCAAGAGTGGGACTGCAGGCTGGCTCAAATGGGCCCCTCAACCAGCTTTCCTTTATTCCTCACTCCTTAAAACTTGCATATCAGGTTTTGCATAGCCAAAGCGAAGGGCCAGAAGAAAGGCTTTTATCTGGATTACTCAGGCAAAGGCAAAATCCTTTCGATCCTTTGCAGGGTACAGATAGCCAACCTACAGAGTCTGAGAATGGCTGTGTGACCATGATCAAGTCACTTTGCCATGTCAGTGCCCGCAAAGAACCTTCTAGGACTATCTGAGTTATATGCAGGAATTGACAATGATTTGCAACTGTGGAGAGAGTTTCTACACTGGGAATTCCCATGCTGATGAAATCAGAAATCCAAAAAAAAACCCAAGCCCAGAGCAATAATCCTATGAGATCATTGTTTCAGTGTTCAATTGAGTTTTGGCAACAAGGACTGAGACAAATATCTCAAAAACAACTATAGCTTGGAGAAAGAAGCACTTGGCTTGACTCCACATCCCTTTGGAGTTGCTTAAGCAAAATGACTAAGGAATAAATTATGCTATAAAAAGCCTTCTATTTAATTTTGTCCTTTTAAGAAAACGTATACAATCTATCTTAAAGATGGCATTTTAAAATACTAGAATAGAATCATAAACTCACAGAATAGTAAAGTTGTAAGGGATATAGAGATCACTGATTCCTGAGGGAAAAGACTTGGCCAAGGTCACATAGCCAGTTGGTGGCAGATTTCCTGGCTCCTGATCCAGTGGTCATTCCACTATACCGTACTGCCTCTGGCTTTGCCACCGTCCCTCTCTGAGCCTCAGTTTTGACCTGTGCAAATTGATGGGTTGGCCCAAATTTTCTCCAAAGAGCTCTTTTAGGTCTTGTATTCAATGATTCTAGTTGGCTTCTGTCTCAAATTTTTCATCTGCAGTGACTCCTAGATCTCACCTTGAAGCATTGTGTAAAAAAGGAGATGGTATCCAGCACTGTGAGGGAAACTTCAGTAGCTGTGTTGCCTTCGAGGAGTGCCTGGTGGAAAATGTCTGCTTCAGATGTCCCAGAACCTAAATCCAGAAAGAAATCAGAGCTTGGACTGATGCACAAGTTTATGTGATCATTTGGAATGAACTGTCCTACACAACTATGCATACAGAGACAAGAGCACGGGGTGATCTTAATACCTGCTATCTGCAGGAGGAATTGCCTTTGAGGCAGCCTGGCCCTGGGGAGAGAATGGTGGCCTCTGTATGACCGTGTGATGAGTCACTTAATATTTCTGAGCCTGATTGTTCATTTGCAAAACAGGGATAATCCTACCTATCACATGTCCCTCATACGATCATTGTGCACTTCAAACAAGATAACATGGAACATGCTTTACAAATTTCACAGCATCATATAAATGTTAGGTGGAATAACATTATCATCAGGAGTGTTCCTATATCAAGCAGTTGAAGCCGGTTATCCATTTGGGCTCCATTTCCATTCCAGCTTTGTATCAACAGCTCTGCTAAAAACGGCCTCACCATTAGTCTACCTCAAGTCTTCCCCCACTCAGCTGCCAAAGTGATATCCGTAAAGTCACTCCCTGCCACCCCCATTCAATAAACTCCCCGTGGCTCTGTATCTCCCCCAGGAGCAAATACAAAATACTGGGTTTGGCATTCAAAGCCCTTCATAACCTGGCTCTCCCTTCTTCCTGTCCAGTTTTTTATACCTTCCAGTCCCTGCCTCCCCCTACCCCACACACATTCTCTGTGATCCAGTGACACTGGCCTCTTTGCTGTTCTTCGAGGAACAAGCTCTCTCTCTCCCAACTCAGGGTGTTTTCATTAGCTGTTTCCTTCACATGGAATGTTCTGCCTCCTCATCTCTGTCTCCTGGAATTCCTGGCTTCCTTCAAGTGCTAGCTAAAACTCCATCTCCTCCAGGAAGCCTTTACCTGACCCCCCTTAATGCTAGCACCTTCTCTGTTGACCCTCTCCAATTTGTCTTGTGTATAGCTTGTTTTTACATAGTTCAAGTGAGAGAATATCTCTAGAGTGCTTAGCACGTGCCTCACACATAGCAGGCACTTACTGAGCGTCTACTGAGCAACCCACTAGAGGACCAGCTTATCTTTTTGTCACAGATTTCTTTAATAATATTCTTTATATTATTTTTCTTTCTGTGTCTTCATTGCTAACAGGGTGCAGCTTACTCCCAACATGTGTGTCTCTCCACTGCCCTTTGGGCGACCTTAATTCTTTGGTGACTGTGGTATTCCATGCTTTGTAACCATATACACATCACCAAGAAAATACTCACATTAGAAAGATAGGCCTTTGTTTCAGGGTTATGCTTGAGGTCATTAAAACCATTGAAGACTTTTCCAAATGTATACCAGGTTGCTCTCCTTTCTTGTTCAATTCAGGGTCTAGGTCCTAATCCACCTTTATTCTCTGGTCAAGATATTTTTTATCGAGGGATGGCTGAACTCTATATGTCATCCATTCAGCTGCCTTGCACTAGCTTAACAATAGGTATTCTTCAGCCATTTGGTTTTTTCCTGCATGCATAGTTAGGCCAATTTTTTTAACCTATGGATCTCATTTAGGAAACCAAAAATTGCAAATGGAAGGATCTGGAGGTTTTTACCATCCATTAGAAAGTTCCCTTTGATTTGGCTTCCAGGCTGAACATCCTCCATGACAAACACATTTGGCATGTCTCCCAGTTTTATGCCTTACTTAATATTAATAGTAAGATGGTCACTAAAGTACTCCTATCCCATGACCTTCTCCTCCACTCTAACTCAGCTGCATCCAGAGATGGTCAGACCCTTGATCTTGCCATCACCCACAAGTGTTCCATATGCAAGAACCCTGAAATTCCTTCATCGTTCCTTCCCTATTACTATCAATTTATCTATTACTATCTATTGCTATCAATCTTTTATCATTCCATCTTCCCCACTATGCTATGACCCGCACCCTGTTCTTCATCCTCACTGTATCCAATCCCTTCACCCCTCAGTTCTTTCCCAAGCTATCATGCCTGTACTGACTACACTCTCTTCCCTTCCCCATACTGAACCCTTGGTGAACCAATCCAACTCTACACAATCTTCTTACACTGCAGTTCCTTGCTCCCTTATTCTAACACCAGTTATACCCTGCCAAGCCTGAGCCTCGGATTACTCCCATCGACCACTGCCTTGGCTTCTATTTGTGTACTGTTGAACAAAGCTAAAGAAGGTCACAAAACTGTGCTAACTGGGTCCACTCCGAATTTATGTTACATAAGCTCCAACAGGCCTCATTGTGGCAAGGCAATCCTTTAACATCTTCCTAAACAATTCACAATCCCACTCACCACTGGGACTTTTCCAAACCTTTTCATCACTCCTCAAACCTCCCATAGCTCATATTCCACTGAAAAAAAGTAAGGCCATTCACTGTGAGTTCTCTTCTTCACCTCACACATCCTTCAGATGTCTTCTTCTACTATCTCTTCTTTCAATTTTATTTCATCTGGAGAGGTGGCCCTTCTCCTTGACAGGGTAAGCCCCCCCCACCCCTGTCATGTGCACAAGTCATCCCATTCTCCAGTAGATCAATCCTTCTATCATCCCTGATCCCTCACTAATCTCCAATTTCTCCTTGTCTACTGGATTCTTCTCTGATGCCTGCAAATATACCCAATTCCCCAATCCTCAGAAATCCCTCACTTGATCTGTCCATTACTACACCAGCTTTCATCCTCTATCTCACCTGCTTTTCATGGCTAAACTTTCCTCTCACTTTCTTAATTCTCTGCATTCTGGCTTCCAACCTCATCACTCATCCAAAACTGTCATCTTCAAAGTTACCAGTGATCTCTTAATTGCCAAATCTAATGCCCTTTTCCTCAAAATCCTCATCCTTCTTAACTTCTCTGCAGACTTTGACACTGCTAGTCATTCTCTTTCCTTGATATTTTCTTCTCTCTGGATTTTGTTAGACCATTCTCCTCTAATTCTCCTCCTACCTCTCTGACAGCTCCTTCTCAGTCTTTTTTTTGCTAGATCTTTATCTGGATCTTATCTGCTAATGACAGGTGTCCCAAAAAGCCAATGCTGGGCCCTCTTCTCTTCTACACAGTTTTACTTAGTGATCTCATCAGCTCCCATCGATTCAATTATCGTCTCTGTACAGATGATCCTCGAATCTATTTATCCAACCTTAACCTCTTTCCTGACCATCTACCTACTGGACGTCTTGAACTAGATGTTCCATACACATCTTCAACCCAACATGTCCAAAGCTGAGCTCATTATCTTTCTCCCTAAACACCCCCCTCTAACTTTTCTATTACTATCAAGGGAACCTAGGCTCACAACCAAAGTGTCATCCTTGACACTGCTAGGTGGCATTGTAGTGGATAGAGTACAGGACCTGGAGTCAGGAAGATCTGAATTCAAATATGACTTCAGACACTTCCTAGTTGTGTGACCCCGGACAAGTCTGGATTCTGTTTGTAAAACTGGGATGATAAAGTCGAGAACATTCAGAAGGCAATCAGATGGTGAAGGGCTTTGACACCATGCCATATCAGGATTGGCTGAAGAAACTGAGGATATGTAGGCTGGAAGGAATATAGAGGGGGACCCAATACCCCTCTTCAAGTAACTGAACAGACTATACTATTGCCTGGCCCTAGAAGGCAGAATTAGGGACAATGAGTAGAATATGCCAATTTTGACTTGATATAAAGAAGCACTCCCTAAAGCTGAAGGGGCTGTCTCAGAAAGGAATGGGCTCCCCCTCACTGCACAGCTTCAGGCAAAGGCCCAATGACCACTTGTTGGGTATATTTTAATGGGGATTCTTGT
The DNA here is from genome assembly GCF_011100635.1 of Trichosurus vulpecula. Taxonomy (NCBI): domain Eukaryota; kingdom Metazoa; phylum Chordata; class Mammalia; order Diprotodontia; family Phalangeridae; genus Trichosurus; species Trichosurus vulpecula. The sequence goes on along the minus strand of NC_050582.1, from coordinate 7,437,760 downwards.
GTAGATATAGGTTGGACTTTCTGATATCTCTTCAAACTTTAGATGCTGTAATTCAGTACTATATTAAGTCATACTATTACCTATATTCGATTTTAACAGTAGGAATGAAATCTGGGCAATGAAAAATTAACCATTCATCAAGGGGAAAATGTGAAAAAAAGAATCAAATTCATTAATATTTAAGAAAGACTATGGAGACCCACAATTGTTGAATGTGAAAAATACACATATGGGTCTATATAGTCACCTATGAGAATAAGCATGGAGTACTGGTTGGAGAGCTGGGAGAGTCAGGAAAACTGCGTTCAAGTTCCACTTCTGGTATTCTAGCTAAATGCCCTTGGGCAAGTCACTTGACTGACGTGCATTAGCAGAGAATGTTTCCTCATCTGGGATACTGACGAAATCACTGGTCCAGTTCAAAAAACAAAACCGAGCAAGGGTTTCCATAGACGTGTAGACACATGGAACTCATCATTCACTATATTCCTTCTAGACCATTTAAAAGTCAGGGTTCTTTAAATGAGAGTTGATTCTAATGAGTATTCCATGTACTTCTTACACTTACTGTGATTAAGTGTGAATGAGCTTTCCAGGCTACTTAGATGCTGAAGCCGGGCCTGCATCACCCCTGCCCGGTTCCGAAGAGCTGGCATGGTCTGGGACTTTCTGTCTATGCCAAAGTGTTTAGACAACCAAGCATCATGTACCCTGAAATAAAGACCAGATAGAAGAAGTAAAATGAGCGAACAATACTCTATAATGTTAAATGAGTCAGCTAAGGTTTCTATCCAGCAGTAGCTAGGACATTCCTGCTGCAGCATTGTGCTGTGCTACATGGTATCTAGTGTTTGATAAACCCAAAGAGCCAAGCTTTTGGGACAAGAACTCACTAGGTGAGAAAATTGCTGGTAAGAGTGGAAAGCAGTTAGACCAACATCTCATACCACATACCAGGATAAGGTCAAAACAGGTACATGATTTAGACATAAAAGGTGATATAAGCAAGTTAGGGGAGCATAGAAAAATTTACCTGTCAGATCTATGAATAAGGAAAGAGAGCATTATGGGAAATAAAATGGATAATTTTTATTACATTAAATTAAAAAGGTTTTACACAAACAAAACCAATGTAGCCAAGATTAGAAGGAAAGCAGAAAATTGGGGAAAAAAATTTTTACAGCAGGTTTCTTTGATAAAGGCCTCATTTCTCAAATATATTGAGAACTGAGTCAAATCTATAAGAATCCAAGTCATTCCCCAAGAAATTGGAATCATATCTGATTTGAGTGATTCATTAATGACAGGACATCAGAGAGCTATATACACAAACACTGCCTAAACCGCCCCCTCCCTTTAGTCCTTGACACTCCTTAATAATTAATTTGCTTGTTTTTAAAAAAGTTTTTCCCCCAATAACCTAACAACTAACATCCAGAAAAATTCTTATACAACATAGTTAACCTAATAAGTTTGCTGTTGGTTCTATCCTTTACCACATCAGTGCATTCTCTAGACAAAGACTAAAAACTGTAACAACTGGATAGCCTATCATTTTCAGGCAAAACAGGAAAAAATCATAAATATATTAAACACTTTATTTTAATACTACAATCAGTATTGCATAATTTTAAATACACACAAAACAATTCTACTTTCAAATGTATCTTGTTAAAAGAAATAGGTAGGCTTTCCCCCTCCCCCTGCAAATTTATAAAATAGCGATTTAAGTCACTGGGGCTTTGGTAGCAAAAATGAAAGGATGAGGCACCAGACTGCCCACGTCTTCCTCCTAGGGGAGAGTTTTCCCACATGGCGAATAAAACTAACAAAATGTTGGCAGAAGTACCACCTTTCCTCTTGTCATCATTTTAGACATTTCTACTTTCTCCCTGGATCTGACCCTCTTCACTCATCTTCTAGAGAATAGCAGCAGCAAATCTAATGTGACTGAGATCTCATGGGCTATAGCATCAGCCCACTCTTCGGGAAAAAATGATTATTTGTTCTAATGGCTATGAATATTGAACTCTGCTGACATGGACCCACTGGGTGGTCTTTGCCTGCACAATGAGTTAATCACTCTAGTTTTCTAAGGCAAAACCTGAAAATTAAGACTGCCCTCTACTGGAATGAAGTAAATCTATAAAAAAGGATGAAAAACATGGCAGAGGCATTTTATGATAGAAGATACTCTACCTTGCTATGTTTCTTTTCCCTGTGTACCTGAAGTGAAACAAGCACACTCTAGAAAGAAAAAAAATAGTGATTAGTAGCATTCGGGGAAAATGTGGTATAAGCTCTGCAATTTAGCAAATCATTTTTAAAACCACATTAGCTGTGTGAACATGTGCACGGGAGAAAAAGAGAACACATCTAAGTCCTATTACCCTAGACAGGTTTACTATCCCTTTTGGCCCATACGCACATGCTTGCATGCGGGCACACACACACATATACGTGGCACGTAGGGCTACTAGGCTTCCTTTGCCTACAAAGACTTGGCACAAGACATAGCCCTTTTGTACTATTCCGATGCTAGCTACAGCCATCTCACCATACACTTCCCTTCTAACTCCCCTCTGGGCTCTCGTGCCACAGTTGTTAATATCAGAAAAATACTGTTGAATCCCGATTAAGCTTGCTTAATCACAGTGGTTTGTAAACCTTCTTGCTAACTGCTAACTCACTAACTGCTCCATTGCGACAATGTTTCCTGAATGTTTTTTGATGATCTTTAATCAAAGGTGTATTGGGCAGGAATCTTTTCTTTCTTTCAGGAAACACTCAGCAGCAGAAGCTATATATGGATCATCCATGAAACATTAAACCTCAGGTGTCATAGTAAAGCTATTTGTTTTCCAAACAGACGCAAATTTAGCAGTACAGGACAACTGACCACTTCCAGATCACCCTTCTCCAGAAGGCCTAGAGCGTACTCCCAAATGAGCTTCTAAACTTCGTAGAATGACTGAAATCTTATGTAATAGCACACCTATTCGATTCCAGGAATGAGTTGCTGGCTAATCCTGCAGCTACTCCAAACTCATGAGTGGCCTGAAGCCCCTTCAGGCTTTCTAAATAAATCACCCAGGACTCCAGTTGGATTGTAAAGATGGAATTTCATTGCTGACGTATTCTGCAATATGCCAGTTGTTTCATATCACCATTGGTCATATTTCGATACATAAAAACCACATTTTAAACCATGGCTTCCAACATATTCCAACACATTCCAACAGCAGAAGTAGTCCAGATACAAGTTACAGAAACAGCACATACATTAACAATGACAACTTACTCGAGAAGTACTAGAATGTTTAGGAGCTCCTGAGGAGACACTTTGTTCCAGTAAGTTAGGAGAGTATCTAAAAATGGAATAAGCAGCAAGAACGTCACACCTTGAACCTCAACTTTCCTGACTCAATAGGTCTTATTTCTTTACTTATTAACAGATTGTTTTTTTTCCACATCTTATTACTCATTACACATTAGGGAAATCCCAAAGGGTTTTGAAGTTGTGATGTCACTTAGTGAAAGTATGTGCCTCAGCCTCAAGTGTGTCACATGCTAAGTAAGTACAGAGAATGGCTTTCTCCTCATCTCATACTAGACCTCATCCTATGCACTAGAATGAACCTGTCCCCCAGGGCAAAACCACTGTTATTCCCACAAATTTCCCCTCTTGAGGGATTCATTAGTAAAATGGCTATTAAACTATGAAAACTAAGATTCTCAAAGCTGAATTCAACATTTTAAAATTGTAGTTGTGGTATTTTTTTAAATAACAAACACTAACATGCATAAGCATCACATAGTCCAGAGTAAGGCTTGTTAACCGACTGATTATTTCCAGCACGTTGGTGATCAACCATGTCTATGTAGGCTGTAACTTACCTTCAGAAATCATTTTGATGATGTACAGGTAGCACATCAGGAGGCTTCTAATTTCATACTGGTCCAGCCTGTTATACTGGGACACACTACTTCGTGTAGAACTTCTGGTCTGTGACAAAAACAACACGCCTCTGAGCAACTCAAAGGCACTGCTTTGCAGGTTGGTAATTTTCATATGAACAACACAAGTTTGTTGGATTGAATATTTCATTGGACAAAGATTCAAATCTTTTTCTCGTGAATCCTGTTTGTGTGACAATATAAAAGACTGACACGAAGGAAGAATCTACACACACCATTATATTTTGCCATCATCTGAAAGCAAATGGACCAAAACTCCTAGTAAAATCAATGGAAGTCTGTCTGAAAAATCATAGGTAAATAACATCTCTACAAAGGCATCATCATTTGGAGGTAACACTAGGTTCTAGAGGGCTATGCATAAGCTTTGGCAGGTTCTACATAGTGAAAAGTCTCTGAATGTGATTCTGGCAATATACTAAGTCTGGAGACTAAGAGACAGCTAGTTGGTGATGCAGTGGAGGGAGAAATGAGCGTGGTGTCCGGAAAACCTGAATTTAAATCCAGCCTCAGACACTTACTAGCTGTGTGACCTTGGGGAAGTCATTTTATCTGTCTGCCTCAGTTTCCTCAACTATATAATGGGGATGATAATAGCACCTACCTCTCAGGATTAAATGAGACAAGTATTTGCCATAGGCATGGAAAGCATCAAAAAGTATCACAAAAATGAAACAGATTCTAATTTGACATTCAGGAAACAATTGATATGGAAATCCTATCACAGTCAGCTTTCTGTGTGTAATCAGACCATTGACTAGCTGAAGCAAAGATCAAATTAGAAAGACTAAAGATGAGAACATGAAACTAGGGAAAACAAACAACTCCAACCAAATCTGTTCAAACGAACCACTGACAGGAAATACAAAGAAGCAAATATATTGACCTTGCTTATCACTATTTCCTGCAAAAATTAAATTGATGTTTTAAAAAGCCACTGGGCCACCAAACACCTGATGTGGAGAGGAATGGCAGCCAAGGGCAACCTTACTTTGAGAATGCAAACTCATCTGTTAAAAACCACCAAGGAACAGGACCAAAGATCACATCATCTTTTAAAACAGAAAAAGTATTAATAGAGAAAACAAGCCTACAGAAAGTTTTACATGCCACTCAAATAAGCCGTGTCATCCAAAGAACACTGATGATGAAACTGACAGGATAGCATCTAAATGTAAAATGGACCACATTTAATGCTTTTAGAACCATCTGTTTTTGTCAACCTTCAACTCCATTTCAATAATAATTGGTTTCCTTTGTAATCTCATGGATTTTGTTTTATGCATTTAAAAATTATTATAATGAGGGGTCAGTAGGCTTCACCAGACTGCCCAAGAGGGTCCATGATATAAAAAAAGGTTAAGAATCTCTGTGCTATGTGTATAACCTATATCAGATTGCTTGCCATCTTGGGGAGTGGGGAGGAAGAAAAATTTGGAATTCAAAAATCTTATAAGAAATGGATGTTGAAACAAAAAAAAAGAAATGACTACTGAGAACTATTTTTACATGTAAGTGGAAAAAATAAAACTATTTACTAAAAATTAATTAATTTTTTAAAATAAAGTTTTCAAAGTGGGAAAAAAGAATCTCTGTGAAAAAATAGAAATAACCCTCATAAATAAATTTTGGAGAACGGTCTGGACCAGATGAAGTATTCACTGGGGTGATTCATGTTAAGGACAACAAGGCAGTCAGAGAGGAAAAACTACCAAAAGAATGGGAAATTGACAAACCGTGGATGATGTTAATATCCCAATAAGTGGCTGAGAGAACATTAATTACTACTGATCTCATCTTTATAAAATCTTTATGAGAATGATCTCCATGTATATCTAAAGAAACCTCAATGAAAATCCTGCTACCTCACTGTGACCAGCCCTGGGCAAACCAATCCTCTCCCCTTTCTGGATCTCAGTTTTTTTCGTAAAATAAGACTGTTAGACTGGTGTTAGACTACAATTTGGATTCCATTGTCTTTTATTCTCCCAGGTTAACCTGGTTTCTGTGGTAGCTGAGTTAATGGCTCAGAAAGGGCCCACTTACGAAAGACTTTCTGGGTCCTTCCTCTGTGCTCTTTCCCAAACCAAGCAGACTTGGTAAGAGAACTTCATGATACATTCTGGTTCACTTATTTGGGGATGCTCAGATGAGCAATTTTAAAAGGAAGTAACTTGAATCCTTTTTTATCCCAGTGAACTTCATTACTATATTATACAAGAATGAAACGTAAAAAGTTGAATCAGACCTACTAGAAAATGAGCCCTCATATTTTTATCAGAGTGAATGAACAAGCAAGGAGAATTCAGAATTCTTTCAGAAACATGAATAAAAATGTGGCCACCTTTATTATGGCAGAAACCACTGACTCACTCGGGTATTTATTAAGTACATACTATGTTCTGGACAGTGTTGAAAGTCTGAGTTCTATATATTCAGATATAGTAATGACGGTATGTGAGAGGCATAAAGAAGAGAAGGCAGAAAGACCTAGGTTCCATTCCTGCCTCTGACACATGCTAGGTCCCCACAGGAAAGTGAGTTGACCTTTTAGTTCTCTAGGATAGTTTCTACCACTACAAGTCACAGATGCATTGCTAATCTGCAGTGGTAGAGGGAGATTCCACACTGGGAGGTCCCCCCTTCAAAGATCAGGGATTACAGTGCACTGCTATGTACATTTTCATACTTCCCCTCTCCCCCCAGTATATAAGCTCCTCAAGGGCAGGGGCTATTTTGATTTTGTCTTTCTATAGTCAGCAGTTAGCACAGTGCTTGTGAAATAACTGTGAAAACATGACTAATGTGGAAATATGTTTAATATGACTGTACATGTGGAGCCTATATCAGATCGTGCTTGCCATCTTGAGGACGGGGGAAGGGGAAAAATTTGGAACTCAAAATCTTTTTAAAAAAGAATGTTGAAAACTAAAAATAAATAAATGAAATTTTACAAAACAATTAACTCTGTGAAGGCTGTATTCGATATTTTTATGCCTATGCACAGGTAAGGAAATGGGCTCTGAAAAATGAGATGACTTGCCCAGCCTCACATAGCTGGTATCAGGGGTGGGGGCATGAAGATCTCATACCAGTCTGTCCTGTCTTCAAGTCGGAAACGTTTCACAATACCACACTGGGGAATTAACCCTCTCCAACTGAAGCTTTTCCTCAAAATGGGGGGTGGAGGAGGAGGAAATAAACATTTAGGAATTGTCTTCTGTTCACCAGGCCCTGTGCTAAGAACTGTACAGACATGTCATCTGATCCTCACAACAACCTTGGAGGTAGGTGCCATCATTATCCCCATTTTACAGTTACGGAAACTGAGGCAGGAAAAACTTAACTTACCCGGTGTCACATAGGTAGCAAGTATCTGAGACCATATTTAAAGTCGTCTTCCTGACTCTAGGCCCAGTGCTCTAACTACTGCACCACCAGCTGCCAAGTGATACCTACTAGGTGGTTAACGAGGAAAACCAAAATGGCTTATTTCCAGACCCAGGATTAGGAAAGATTAAGAAATCTCATCTTTCAAGGAAAGAAACCTTTAGAAGCCACTGCCCATCCCTCTCCGGGCCTGTTTATTACATTTTCAGCTATGCTGCTCTGGTCAGGAGAGCTGCTGGCCACATCTGTGCTCAGGGAGCCTCTTGAATCTTCTCTTTTGATTCCATGTCCGTTGGGAAATGAGGCTCCATAGGCTAGAAAAACAACATACTTCTAAATGTTAGTAATGAGAATGAAGTGGCCAAGAAATTTCAAAAATCGGCATTGGACTAATTTACAAACAATGTGTTTTTAGAGAAATCCTGGCAACATAAGACGAGAAATGTTTATAAAACTTCTGAAAGCAAAGCAGAAAACATGCCATTTATGACTGTATCTCATTATCTTCTAACACACACAAGAAGTTCCTTGGAAGGGATGACAACTCCCAGAATATCAGAGGTGGAAGGGACCTTAGAATTATCGAATTGGACCTCCTTGTTTTGTAGTTTGGGCTCGCCTGACATTCCCCCATCTAACGAGGGAGGGATTCGGAACTCGAATCCAAGCTCCTTGATTCCCAGGCTAGCCTCTTTTTCCTCCAATCTGTTTTCCTGCTATAACCAAGACTGAAGGAGCCCATCTTTAATGCAAATGTCTAAGCAACAAAAGAGGGGTTCTCATTACCAATCAAACGTCTATAAAGCTTCTCTAATGAGCATGTCCACTGTTGAAAAGTGCTTCCTTACCTGCATCTTTCTCTGCCACCAGACTTCCTCTATTTGAAGGTGAAGTAAAGCCACATACGAATTCATCCCTGGATGCCTGAAACACAACATAAGGCCTCAGACATTTTAAACATGTTTACCAAATCAAGAGGTCGTCTGAGCTAAAAATTGGAAACAACCTAAATGTCCAACAGTTGGAGACTGGCTAAAGAAATTACAATATATGAATTCATTGGAATGACGAAGATGAAGCATGTACGGAAGTACGTAATGGCCTATATGAAGAGATGTGGAGTGGTCTCTGCACAATGACACCTGGATACACACCGAATTAAACTAGAAACACCACCAAGCCAAGGTGGCAGACCTTCACCTACATCTGAAAGAGGATCTAGAATTCAAGTACTTTCTCTGTTCCAACACCTTGAGGGCAGGGACTGTTTTCCTTCTGTCTTCATATCCCTAGCGCCTAGTATAGTGACAAGAATATACCAGGTGCTTTCAAATGCGTGTTGATCGATTCTACTTTGCTAGGTGTTTCATCTAAGATCTTAAACCTTGTTTTGTATATTTGTTTGGTTCCAGTAGAAGGTTATTAAGTTGATCATTTAAAGTAATATTTCAAAAGAATTTCATATCACAGGAAGATGCTAGCTTGATCTTAAACAAAAGTGCTACAACTTATTGCATAAGTCTAAATTAATACCCATGCTCCTGGAAAGATGCAGGTGCCTGCTGACAGCTGAAGTCGTATTGAACAGAGCAGACTGCTAGCTATATGGACCTGAAGCCAGGTGAAAGAAGTCTTGTTATACACAGACACACACATATATACACATACATATGTACATATATATGTATGTATGTGTATGTTCAACTTTGCTTCTGGGTTAAGAAACTGAAGTGTGTTCAGAACACTGGTAGAACAAGCCTAGCCAAAGGTGGAAAAAAGAGAAGCTAGTGAAAGATTTTGGAATTATTTGGCTATTACTATGTAAAATGATGAAATTGCATCTGAATCATGTATAATGAAACCACTCTTTTGAGCCGACTTGATGACAGTGGACTTTGGATTCAGGGATTTTCAGACAGAGTCTTTGAATTTGAGGTCTGTTTTTGCTAAGTGAGTTTTGAGTCAACTATCATATATTTGATGTATGTGTACTCCGAAGAATTCCAGAATGTAGTTATGTTTAATTTATGAGTGAAAGATACATGTAATGTAAGAGTGAGGGAGACATGAGAAAGGTAATAATACTCAAGCCCTAAGCATGCACTGTGATTAGGGAAATTTTGCTATTTGAGGTAAAAACTCTTGGGACTATAATTTAATATCGTTGTGAGTTTTGATTATAGGGATGGTTATCTGAATTGTCATGAAGCCAACAGTCCATCATTCAAGGAGAAAATGGCATGTACTGAAGTCTGAGAACAGCTACAGGTAGATGTCTGTCCCTGGGAAAAGTTGAGAGGATTACTTTGGCAGGGTCTAAGTAAGAGCCTGGTGACTCAGTTTCCCCATGGTGCTATTTCCTTATTTCCCACCTGGTTAATCTTGAGTCAGCTGTGGTACACTATGAATAATGTGGAGCTTTGTTACATGTTTCCCTGTTAAATATGATTCATTCCTGAAATCTAACAGAGTTTGATTTTCCTGTTGTGGTATATGTGAGGTCAGTATGTGCCCTTGGGGGAATGGCCTTGACACTGCTATAATTATGTCCCTCCTTTTTCCTTTTGTAACAAATTTCCACAAAATGTGAATTGTAGAAGTTTCACAAGTACAGTGCTAAATCTATTAATTAACAGATTAATACTGGGACATCACTGAGTTACTATTATAGGATGCAAGTATGAAAAATCTTACTATTTTAGCCTGTATTTATGGTCAAATGATAACATAGGGATGATATCTCTCTAAGGGGGGAATTAGACAAAGTAATAAGACAGAAATGGAATACATAAGTTTTATAATTAAATGGAATAGCAAATTTTGAGAAAACAATAGGATAAGACTATTTTCTCTAAGAATTAGAATATATACATATGCATGTGATTGGCATCTAAATCCTTCTAATGGAAAATTCAGGTTTTGAGTATGTTTTAGTAATAAGTTCTCAAAATTGGATTAAGGATTTTACATATAAAATTGCATTGATAATTGTAAAGGAAGTGAAATTATTTTCCCATTTTAAAGTACCCATCTGATAATTTTAAAAGACAGAAGGGCTTATTTTACAAGTCAGACCCTCATGAATTTCTTCTTAGATTCTTCTATTAGGTACCGGGTTTAGGTAAAGAAAAAAACAGCAAATGGTATATAAAAACTGAAATTCTCTGAAGTTTCAAGTTTGGAATACCAAATTTTATTAAGTCTTATTACTAGCAAATTTTAACAGAATTTTCTAGGAATCTCTACAAGAGACTTGGAACCAGAGAAGCAGAGCCCCCTTTAGAGGTGCCCTGAGAATGAAGCCTAAGGGAAGATATTTTCAAGGACTAGAAGACTACATGGGACATGTGGGATGCAAGCTGAAATGGTTAAATGGACATTGGAAGTGGGTTACTGGATACAAGGAGACAACGTTATTTAGTACCAATGACTTTCGTTGTGTTGCTCCGGTCCTTTGTTTCATGATGTTTATGTTTGCTGAATTTTCTTGGTTACCTTGGTGACACGTAAATCACCCTTCTCAAAATTAGCCCAATGTGAGCCTTCTAAGTAGTTTGATCTGTAGCCTGACATAGTTCACCTATAGAGTCTATTTAACCAGGCTTGTTTCCTTAAGGGATATCATCATCATTGTTCTCAGGCTTTGTATTAGCCGTCGTACTAAGTTGTGTGGGAGTCCTTTTTTGGTATATAATGCTGATAGGGAGCATAGGCACATTAAAAACCTTATAAATTTGGCTTATAGATAAGTGATCCATGGAGGGTGTGGGCTGGCGCCTATCCCATGAATCAAAGGGGGAGGGAGGGGTTCGAGAGAATTGTCTGAACCAAATATTCCACCTTGTAAAACTGACTCCATTTTGAGACTTAGTTTCATTTTCCTGTAAATTCTGCCTACTTGCTAATCATGGGAATTGAGTGATATTCTGTTTCATATCCAGGAAAGTCCACCTGCTCACTCTCCCTCCTCCCAACTCCTGAAACTCAGTCACCCCCCTCCCAACTCAGAAAATCCTTAATCTTTTCTCCAATTAGAAATCAGATTACCTAATCTTGTATCCTGGTTTACATCTTGGTAATTGTTATCTTTTAACACATAAAAATCTGTCTCCCCTCCATCTGGAGTCCGATGCCAAGCTGAGGAGGCCTGGTCCCAATTTGTTGTGCACTGCTTACTAAATCTAAATCTATATGCTTGGAAGCTTGAACCTATTTTTCCTCAGTTATTTCAGATTTCACCTACCACAAATGTTATTAAAGTTACAGATCATTTCAACATGGATAAAACAAAAGTGATATCTAAAACAATGCGATTGCAAAAGGAAGTTTCTGATAAACTCAGATTTTAAAAGGCACATAAGTAAGGATGAATATAAAGAGCAGTGACAGGAAAAAAGTAGCTCAGAATGAGCTCAGGCTTGTGAAAAATGCCAAAGACAATCCAGTGACCACAACATTGCAAAGGAAAATATACTATGAGACACCTAAGAACCCTGATCAACATAGTGACCAATCAGGACTCCAGAAGACAGATAATGAATCATGCTTCCCACATCTTGGCACAGGAGTGATGAATTAGAGGTGCAGAGTAAGAATACATTTCCAGACAAAGCTAATATATTGGCGGTTTGCTTTGCTTGTCTCTGCTACCTTGTTATAAGGGAGGGCTTTAGTTGGGAGGTGGAGAGGAGGGGTAGTGACAGTGATTTCAAAAAATAAAGAAAAGTACCCAGAAGAGAGCAGAAGGCAGTTCAGAAGGGGTCACAGATGACAAACAGGGCACTGTTGGGACTACTATACACACTTAGGAAAAACCAAGTGGCATGTAACAGAGATTCTTGGTATCATATACTATCCTCTTTTTCTCTTCTCTGTATGTTAATGCTTCTCAAGTTCATAATTTTTTAGAAAGAAAAATGCTAAGGACTTCTTTATGGCTATGTTTAAAGTAAGAGAATAAGGAAGGGAATGGCCTGTGCTTGGTAAGGCTGCTATGGTGTTGACAGATGATCAAAAGAACGCAAAATTGCTCAATTTCTAGTCTGGGTGAAATGGCCGAACAAACATTGGTTAGAGGGAATTAAAGACTAAAATTCAAGTAAGGTAAGTAATAGTCACATGGGCCATTATTCCCCCTCCTACAGACCGTGATCCAGCCAAACTGACCTTCTCTTTGTTCCATCTCTCACCTCCAGGCCTTGGCACTGTCTGTCCTCATGCCTGGAACGCTCTGGCCTTTCTTGCCCCTGCAGCTCACGCAGCATCTTTTGCTTGAAGCCCTTCCCAATCCCCCCAACTACTAGTGCCTTCTTTTCCAAAGTATCTTATACTTAGCTATTTTGTACATATCTGTATCTATTAACTTGGTATTTATGTTGAATAAGTGTCCTCCTTTTGATGTAAGCTCTTTGTGAGTCGGGATTGTTTCATTCTTTGTACTTCAGTGCCTGGCACATAGTAGGACTTTGGAAATACACATTGATGGATCGACTGATGAATACTCAGATATCATAAATGAATGCATTCTCTAGGCCCGGACTAATCACATCATAGAATCAGGTACCAAAACAATTTGGAGATGTGATCATGAAACCACTTTTTATCTTTCATAACTTATGGATATACACCAATGTAATAAACATAATACTACCAAAAATGGAGACAAATCCCCTGATTTTCAAAGATTCCAAAAAGCATATCCCAGAAACAATAGCACAGGAAATGTGATGTTGATGCTGAGCTAAATTCTAGCTCCACAATTCCTAAGCAGTTACTTGGCGTAACTGCAAGAAAAGGAGCCAAACCCACTCCATTTCCTTCTTTGCGCTATTGCTAGATCAAGGGAATGCCACCAAAATGGCCTGTCTTCATTTTAGCAAAGACAACTGGGAAGTTCTCTCTGTTGCTTTGTAAACAAGATGGAGAAGTATGGGCTGGTGAAAGTACAGACGGGTAAGGGACGTTCACACCTGGCCTCACAGAGTATTCATTAGCAGATTGAATCCAGCCTAGAAGGCAGCCTCTAGAACCTTGCCAAAGGCCTCTCATCCTCAGCCTTCTCCTGCTCAATGCTGATATCAGCAGCTTAGATAAAGAAACAAAAGGCGTACTTATCAAACACGCAAATGACAGAAAGTTGGCAGGGTGAGAGCTAGATGACAGAAGTGGCCTCTAAATGGATCTCATTAGTCCAAAGCCAACGAGATGACGTTTCATATGCTGGAGGGGCTGGAGGAACACAAGCTCGCTAATACCCTGGTGAAGAAGCTGGAAATGAGCCCACCCATTCTGAAAAGCTGTTTTTAATCATATGAGAAAAGGCACTAGACCACATGTACCCTTTGACCTGGTGATAGCATCAGTAGGCACAGACACACAGAAGGTCAAAGATGAGAGAAGCGCAGCCAACATATTGGTCTCATTTGCTTTACTGAACTTCTCAAAGAAGAGTTCTTTTGGGAACAGGGAGAGGAAAGTCATAGGGGGAGTAATGTAAAGAAATTAGGCCAGTAATGTAGAAAAAGGCAGCCAGGTGGTATAGTAGATAGCAGAGGGCCTAAAGTCAGGAGGACCTTAATTCAAATCTGGCCTCAGGTACTTCCTAGCTGTATGACCCTGGGCAGGTCACCTCATCCTGTTTGCCTCAGTTCCTCATCTGTAAAATGAACTGGAGAAGGAAATGGCAAACCAGTCCAGTATCTTTGCCAAGAAAACCCCAAATGGGGTCACAGAGTCAGACATGACTGAAACAACCAAACAATGTAGAAAAGGAAAATGGAGGAAAAGATGAAATTTAACAGGGGTATTGCCTTTAAATTGTTTTAAAAAAGGACTCATCCAAGTATAAGGCTGGGGTGGGGAAGGGAAGGAGAAGAAAGAGCTGGCTCCCTAGCAGTGCTTGTGAAAAACATCTGGCAGTTTTCGTGCACGAGCTCAACATGATCCCACAGCTGCTTTTAACAAATACTGGCCTCACTGGATTCTGGGCAAGCCATATCTAGGGGATTGTGTGCAGGTTTGGGCAATAGAGTTATCAGTTTTTGGCCCTCCCTTTTTATCAGAGAAGTCTGAAGCTTTTTCTTTTTCTTTTCTAGGGTGTTTACAGTTACCTTCCTGTGAAGTTTGGGTTGATATTATACAATGCTATGCATGTGTTTATGCATTTCTGAGTTTCTCAACTTTTTCTGTGTCATCTACTGGCCTTCATGTGTCATCTGTGCCTTCTACAAAACTCCCCCCAAATTCCCATTTAATTTCTTATGCCAACCTATGACATATCAGAACTGTGATAGAGAAAGTCATGATATGGAAGGAATAAGTAGATATTTTCTTTTAATTTCTAGTGATATCTTTGTTTTTATATCACCTTCATTTCCCAATATAACACCTTCCCTTCTCTCTCTCAGAGAGCCATACCCTATAACAAAGAATTTTTAAAAAGGAAACAACACATTTCAGTAAAACAAAATATCTACCAAGTTGGACATCATATAAAGTGTTCCACATCCACGGTCCTTGACACCTGCAAATAAGAAGGAGGAGATGCATTTCTCCTACCTCTTCTCTGGGGTCCAATCTAGTCCTTACCATGTCCGTTTTTTCCTAATGTTTCCATTGACACTGTTGTAATAATGAGATGTATCATTCTTGTGGTCCTCCGTACGTCATTTCACATTGTACCAGTTCACTGAGGGCTCCTCATACTGCTCCGAATTCTATCTCCTGACTCCAGGCATTTGCACTGGCTGCTCCAGTACCTGCAATGCCTTCCTCAACACCTCTATTTCCTGGTTTCCTTCAAGTCCCAGCTAAAATCCCACCTTCCACAAGAAGCCTTTCTCCATCCTTCCCTCTGCTGACCTCCGGTTTGTACGTGGCTATTCACTTGGTGTCACCATCATTCAACTGGGAGCTCCTTGGAAGCAGGAACTGTTTTACCTTCCTATCCCAGTGCTAAGCACAGTAATTGGTACATCATAAGCACTCATTAAATGCTTTTACTTTTACAAATGAATTCTCTCACTATTTGTTTAGCTTCCTAAATTGGTATAGTAATAAATCTGTGAGTTCATTGCCATAGTGTTACCATTTTTATTCCATTGGCATGGCCTAGCTCCGAGCATGGAATCCCTCTCGCTATTTAAGTGATTCTTTATTTCTTTAAAGAGTCATTTGTAACTATATCTATAGACGTCTTGAGTGTGCTGGGCACTATACTTTAAACGGGACACTGCCAAAATGGAATGGCCCCAGAGGTGGGACACCAGGATGGTGAAGGGCTGGAAAGGAATTTCATATAAGAAATAATAATGAAAGCCATAATAGCGAACATTTATATAGAGCTTATGGGCCAGGCACTGTGCTGAGTGCTTTGTAATCATTATCTCGTCTGATCCTCACAACAACTCTGGGAGATGGGTGCTATTATTATCCTTCTTTTACAGGTGAAGAAACTGAGGCAAATTGGTTAAATGACTTGCTCAGGATCACACTGCTAGTAAATGTACGAAAAACTGCTACAATAATTGGGGATATTTAGCCTAAAGAAGAGAGCTTGGTGGAGTGACTTTATTGCTATCTTCAAATGTATGAAGGGCTATCATGGGAAAGAAAGAGCAGGCATGTGTTTCTTAGAACCAGATGGAAGAATAAGTCCAGTGGTGGAATTACAGGGAGGTAGATTTCAGGCCAAAACAAAGGAAGTTTTCTTAACATTTAGAGCTGCTCATACTCAAGAAAGTAACGAGCTCCCAATTACTGGAAGTATGAATGCAGAGGCTGACGGGGCTGTTGCAGAACAGACTTCAGCACTGGATGGAAGGTTGAAGCAGAAGACCTCAAATGTCCCTTTTCCAGCCCTTAACTTTCTATGGCCACCCTATTTGACTAGAAAGAGAAGGGGTGGGGGGAGAAAGGGGCATGCATGCTTCAGAGGAGAGCGTGTAGGCGTCATTTGCTTAAGTTGTTGAAAGGACTCTGGCTGGAGCTGTCCACTAGGAGCTCAGGAAGCTACCAAAGGCCAAATGACTAACGCTGAGGCAAGCTCATCCCTTAGGCCAGACCTTGTGTGCCAATTCGGTGTGTTATTGTCAAGGACACAAAACAGCAAACATCCATTCTGGAGAGCATAGCAGCCTTTATGTAAGACAAATGGACTGCTTACATCATTGTGGAGATACATATAGGATATGAAAAAGCCCAGGAGACTGAGCTGCTTACATGAGCTAACTTTTCCTTTTCATAAACCAATTTGAAAAGTACACACTCTATGTGCATTTCTTCTACCCGTGATTAAAGAATTAAAAAAGGCAGCTGCAGCAGAAACAGAGAATGCTACTCACAGAACTGGGAACAGCAGTGCAAGAATATAACGTGTCTCGGCCAACTAATCGCTGGATGTTCTCTAAAAGCAGTCCAACCAACGGGAGGTACAGCTGGGCTATTTTGGCCTGTTGGTTCTGAAAAGCAATTCAAGTCCAGAGTTATCAATAGCACATGGTTTATGTGTATTACATGTAAAAAGACTCGGGTGCTGCATCTCTGTTTTGGTTAAAGACTGGTCAATACCCAAGCTCTAGTAAGTAGAACTTGTTTCTAATGAGGATTTGTATATTCTGTTACAGACCCATTCCCATGCCCTCAAACGGGAGCTGATGTAACACTCAGCCTGGGAGGCAGCTGTTCGTGCTGTCTGATCCCACTGCAGGTACTTTCGACCTCTATTTAAGTTGGTTTTTACCTTGATCAGTCTTGTTCGTGAATGTATCTTGTGGTCTTAGCTCCCCAGGATAAAATATCAGACGACAAAGATTTAGGCACATTTGTAAAAGTGTGAACACTTTTGTTTACGGTCACTAATGGCCATAGCCAAGGCTAGCTCCTCTCTTAAACATCTGCTCACTGTGTATGCTGGAGACGTGAAACTCCCTTCATTAAATGCTGAACCCTGAAATCACCAGTATTTTTCATATAAAGCATCTTCTCAGCTCCCTTAAGCCTTATCATGGACCACTCAGAAGGACCATACTCAATGAGCATGTCCTACTATTAAGCCTAATATTACTAGTGATAGAGATACAGTATGGCATAGTGGAGAGAGGGCTAGCCTTGAAGCCAGGAAAACTCGGGTTCAAACTCACCTTTGCCATGTATGGGCTGTGTGACCCTGGGCAAGGCACTCAACATCTCAGTGCTCTAGGCAACTGTAACTTAGTTCCAGAGAAGGTCCTGGCTTGCACTGATGAAGGGAGTTTCCTCATCTGGCAGTTCCCTATAACCAGTGAAATCCCAGATCTGCTTCCTCTCCCTGATTATGACCAATGGTCACAACCACAGCAGTAGGAACTGTCAGATAATCTTGTATTTCTGAATTTCTCTTTAGAGCAGAACATAAAGCAAGTAGTGAATGTTTGAAAGTCTTAAATTGGATGGCTTGGCAATTACCTGTACTGAATGCCACTCACCAAGCATTGTTTTGGCTCTCACAGACAGATGAGAATATTCCAGGGGAATAATTCCATTTCTAAGTCTATTTTATAAATTTGAAAAATGACAAATTCCAACATATGATCCAATTTATACTTCCATAATTTATGATTTGGGGGACAGGGAGTTTGGCATGAAAGGATATGTTACTTAATCATCACTATATAAACAGCAGGGTACACCTGAGCTTTCTAAACCAACATAGCAGCTCAAGCCAGCTCTGACTTAATAGCTAAACTGAGGCCGATGGCAGGGTTGGGGGAGTGCAGCCATCTTTCCTCTTGGAGCGTGCCCATAGTTTACAACTTCTGATGCAATGAAAGGCAAAACCTCCCTGGCTCTCTAAGGGTGTGATACATAGCTTCTCATTACAGGGTCTTCCAAAGCCTCCCACTGCCTCTCTGCTAAGACTCAGCCTGACTGAGGAGGGGTACAAACACACGGTGATTGTGGCTGGAAGTGCTATACTGCTGTTCAGTAAGAGGAATCCTCCAGGGTCCAGGTTGTTTAATCTACTTTTCCAGTTGCTAGGGTTTTCAAATGAGTATGGCTTCAATGGAAAGGTAGCTAGCTTTCCCATCCAAAATTTTCTGCTGACCTCTACTGCCCTGCTATTGTGGTTGGGCTCATTGCTAATGGTAATGGGGCCTTCACTGAGTACGTCCTTCTGAGTGAATTTTTATGTTGACTTAAGGTGGCAGAAGATGATTTACTTAAGACTTAAACAAGCATGGTTTAAATATATGTTGTAAAATACCACTACAACCATTATGTACACAACATGGAAAAGATGGAAGAATAATTTGAGCTACCAATGCATTTGCCCTATAGGCAAGAGGGTCACTTTTAAAGAGGGAAGAAAGTCGTATCGTGTGTGTGTACACACACGCACATATCCTCATGTGTGTGCACACACATATCCTCTACTCAAGTCCCCCGATGCCTCACCCAAGAGCAGAGGTGACACAGATGGTGGGTCTGTCACCTGGTTAAATCCAGGGAGTCCCCATCACCAGAAAGTGAGTCAGCAGCTGATGGACAGATAGATCTAGATCTGGGTATCTATGCAGATATCTATCTTGCTGGATAAACAGCCCAAGCAACTGTTTCCCAGGGTAGAGCAGGGCTACGATTATGATCTAAAGCTGTGTAGGGAGCATCCCCACCTCCAGAATCATGGTTCCTTGAAATCTGCACATACATTAATGGTAGCCATAACTGCCTTAAAAAAAAAAAGAAACCATTGTCTGGAAATTGAAACAACTGAAGTTTCTTTGTAAAAGGTGGCCTTAAATACTCAAATTGTCTGCCCTGATGAGGATGCCAATAGTAATTCTAAAGCTCACTGGCGTCCTATGCAGAGATTTATTATGTAGAATCACCACTCTGCCCTCACCTTGTGCTGGTATCTAGTATCGAAAGCATGCTTTATCAAAAGGTGCTTTATAACAGTGATAGCCAAATAGCGGATCTCATAGCTGTCTTGCAGAGCAACAGATGTTTCCCTCAGGAGGAGACCAACCAAAAAGTGATGTTTGCAATACTCATCTGATAAACTCGATTCCAGGTTGGAATCTGCAGAAAATATGAAATTACAAAACCTGTTTACAAAACTCACTTTAAAATCGTTTTAAACAAATTAAAATAGCATCTTATCTCATATTAATACATAACCATGCTATATAAATACAACTATGATTTTATTATTTTATGAGTTCATCAGAACAATTCCCTTCTCTCATAAAATAAACATGGATATTTCCACAAAATACAGAACAGTTCTTTGAATGGGGTTTGGATTGATGAGCCTTATGATGAGTTAAATCAGTGAGTTGTATCCTATATTCTTTTTGCCTTAAAATCTTAGCCTAGAAAATTATAGGAAAAGAGCTTCATATGTGGCAGTGAAAGCAAGTTTAAATATCTTTTTTTAGCTAAATATTAAGGCTTAAATCTCCTTCTCAACCTCCTTTATCACCATATCACCATAGTAATAAGGATCTATAAAATGCACAGAAACCTTCTTTGAAATTTCCTCTCAGAGATCTTCACATCAATCTCATTTTCCCTCTTCTCTCTCTGGCAGCCTGACTCCTAACCTCAAATTCTCTGGTTGAGTTTGGTCTGAATGACTCCCCACAAACAGATTCTCCTCAGGAGAGTGTTATCCATCCTACCATTTCCACAAATGTATTTTGAGCACCCTTGTTTGTATACTTATTACCATACTAAAGCCCAGGCCCTTAGTCTCATTGTAGGCTCTATGTTTTCTGTTTTTGAGCATTCCCCACAATAATTCCTTCTTATCTTGTCCTGTATTCAGTAGGTGCTCAATAAATGTTTGTGGTACATTCAGTTTGAACCCCAGAATGAAGACCAATGCCCTGTCCCCCTCCTGTCACTTTCCCTGACTTGCTCTTGACCCCGGTTAACATGTGGCAGAGAACAAGGGAGGAGTTGGGGTCCTCGGGCCTTCAGTCATTTGACTGTTTCATTTCTGCTTTTAGTTCTGTGCCTCTTGCTGTCATGCCTGGTATTCTGCACGGTTATTCTTGAGACCATCTGTGTTCATCCAAATCAGTGGCAAGGCAGTTCATCCTTTCTATGTACCCATAGAGCCTCACTGCATGAGAATGAACCCGTCTTCTGGATGTCTCTGGCCAATCAGCTGGGCTTTGTTGGCTTTTTCTAGATTGGCTACAAGAAGGCAGCTTTACCAGGTGAGCACTGCAAAGTGGCAGACAGTAGGTAGGGAGGAGAATTCTCCCCCTCACCTGAAAGCCAGCTGTGAACCCATCCCCCACCCAAGAAGGGACAGGTTTCTTCTGCTGGTGACATTGAAGGAGGCCCCCTCCAAACTACTATGACAATGCTAGTTTTGACCTTTTTTTAAGGGGATTTAAAAAAACAAACCAAGAAAAGCTTGTTCACTTGAGTCATACAGCCAAATCAAGAGAGTATGTGGTGCCTGTTTTTTAAAAAGTAAACAGTTAGAAGGAACCCAGTTAAACCTACCTACTGAAGTCAAACGGTCCACAGCAAATGAAAAAAAATCTAATTACCATGTGAAAAGAAAAGGGACAAATAAAAAACAGAGCCACAAAAGAACATCGGTCCATAATAAAGCATGCATAGCAGAAGCATTCCCATTCTGCTTTGTCAGCAGTCACACATTTGCAAGTTTAGCATATGCATCCTGAGTTCTCCTACATATACCTATAATCTGGACCACAAAACAGTATTTCAGGTACTGAATCTGGCAGCCCATAGAGGGCCGGGCCTGGAAGCAGGAAGACTCATCACCTTCCCGAGTTCAAATCCAGCCTCAGACACATACTAGCTGTGTGACCCTGGGCAAGGCACTTAACCCTTTTAGCCTCAATTTCCCCATCTGTAAAAAATGAGCTGGAGAAGGAAATGGCAAACCCCTCCAGTATCTCTGCCAAGAAAACCCCCCAATGGAGTCACGAGACACTCAGACACAAGTGAAAAATGACTGAGGTGACTGAAACGTGACTTCTCCACGCTATCCATTCTAACGCTGTCAGGAAAAAGAGGCTGTAGCCAAGCCCCCAGAGAGCATTGCCCAGACTGCAGCACATCCAGCCCACCCACTGAACCCCCCAGCATTCTGTTCAAGGAGTCCCAGAACATAAAGAAATAGACCCAACAATGGGATGTACCTTGAACTCTCTGAAGTTTGGGTTTTGCAAATGCCATTGGCAAATTTAGAGGAATGTAATGTTCATGATTACAAACTGTTTGCAGAAATTCAAACTTGTACTCAGCCAGAACCTGGGTAGGAAAAAAAAATTAGGCATGTGTCGATATGAATAAATTTGGCGTAGATTTAATGCTTTTCTCTTTTAATGGTGAGCATTCATTTCTGCAGCAGAATTATTTAGACTAATAAACATGGGTGGGAATGATCCTTGAGAGTTCAAGGGAGGGAAGGAGAGGGAGAGAGGGAAGGAGGGTGGTCCTTGCTTCATACTGTAGTCTGAAAGCCTTCTGAAACTGCATGGGACACTTGGTCTCATGCTATCCCAAAGCCCTTGGTCATGATCTGCTCTCATCTTAGCTGGGGATCTGCAGCAGAGGATCTTAAATACCATGAGCCCTTGAAAATATGAGAAGATAATAAGGAAGAGCTTTGCTCCTCGGCCTAAGTTACAAAGCAGATTGATGCTGGACCATATGCACAGAGAAGATGGGCCCCTGAGTTCGGCAGCCCTGACACGTCTGGCTGTTCAGTGCCCAGAGGAGCAAAGCTAAGATTCTTTCCTATTTCCCTTTTTTTAGGGCAGTAAACTATCGCCCCAAATTCTTTCCTAAGTGCTAACTGTTTTTCCAGACTTCAGTAAATTTGAAATTCCTCTAGATTTTACAGAGCTCGGTAATGGAGAAGCAGCTGCCATTATTAACCTATTCGTTTCATCTTCATGTACACAAAATGTACAAGAGACTTTTTATGGCCACTCCCAACAGAAAGCAAATGTTTTGTCTAACTGTGTCCAGTTATAACTCACCTTGGGATCTTTGGGGCTAAATCCAGACATGTAGTCATTGATCAGGTTGAAAACAAATCCTCTGTCCATCAATGTCAGACAGCGCTAGAGAAACCAAATAAGACGTTGGTATCAGGGACATGATCCCCATAGCCTGGCAGGCACATGAGTATTCCATCAAAGGTTAGCTATTTCCATTTTGTTGATGAAGAAAGAAAAATGCACAGAAAGAGCAAAGGAATGAACAGTGTCCTAGAAGTGAGAAAGTTGGGATTTGAGGCCCACCCGTGCAGTTTTTCCAAGTGGCTAATCTGGTCGACTTTACCACTTCACTTTTGGCCAAGTCTCCCAAGCCCATGATGAAGGCGGTGTTGACGGCAGATGAAAGCCTAGCCTTCTTGAGCGGTCTCCCTGCCTCTGGTCTCTTCTCCCACCAACTGACCATCACACTGATCACCCTCAAACAGCATTGTGATCAGGTAGTCCCATGATCAGAATCATCAGTGGATCCTCTATCATCTGACTCCAACCTATGTGTCTAGCCTTAATAATGGCTAACATTTACACGGCACTTGCTATGTGCCCCAACACTATGCTAAGAGCTTTAGAATTCTTCTCAACAATCCTGGAAGGTGGGCACTATCACTCTCATTTTATAGTTAACTTGCCCAGGATCCCACAGTTAGGCCCAGATTTGAGCTCAGGCCTTGCTGTCTCCAGGCCCAGTGCTTTATCTACTATACCGCCTAGCTTCCTTCTCTCCTACAGAGGATTACAGTATGACAGACTTAAGAGTTAGAAAAGAATTGAGACCCTGTAATTCAGTTCATTTGTTTTACAGGTGATGAAACTTACTCAAGATAAGCAGGTGGCACACCTAGGATTCCATATATAAAAGGATTTGTTCTGTAAAATTTGGATTCAGTTGAAAGGACACACCAAGGACCTAGAAGGCCACATGTGACCTTAAGACCAAGGTTCCCCACCCCTGGTTTAGTACATTAGAGTATTGGACTTGGAGTCAGGAAGACCTAGGTGCAAATGTGATCACCAATACACTTTAATAGCTATGTGACCATGGACAAGTGACAATCTCTCAGAGCCTCAGTTTCTGTCTATAAAATGGGAACAATATCTGTCCTGCATACCTCAAAGGGTTGCTGTGAAGCTTAGAATATAAAATGTCAGCTGGTGCTCAATGAATGCCCTACTGACTATAGACATACCATGTTATGACCATTAGAAAAATAAACTGGGTGCACTTTGCTCTCCATAGCCAGTCTTTAATTGCTGGGCACGAACTCCCAAGAAAAGGATCAAAAGACCAATTCTTTTCTGTTACTTTAGACCCCAAATAATCTCTTACTGAATTTACTTAAGAATGGAGTTTAGCTGTTTGTTTGGTTTCTAATACACAGAAAGCCTTACATAATAGTAGCAAACCTCACTTCAATTCTGGCAAAGAAAGGCATCAGGGATCTGAGACCTGTATCCAGAATTAATAATCAGAAAGGCATACAGCTGTGTCTCCAACAGATATTGTCTCCAGGGTTATTTGTTCTTTGAGGCATTGTGGGAGGACTGGGTGAGAGGGAAGAGTCCTCTAGCCCTTCCTTATCCAAAAGACCCACCCAACTTGTCCAACAAAGCAACTACAGCTGGCCCTTTCTTTAAAAGAATATTCTATTAAGTTTGGCCATAAAGTTCCTCCTTGAAAACACCCTGGTTTCTCATCGAATTGGAAGTGTATTTTTATCAGGAAAAGAAATACATCAATATCTTCAAACTGTTTGGAAACATTTTAGGGTGATGGCCAGGCCCATGACATGTTTGTTCTTGGTGTAAAACTCTGGCCTGTCTTCCCTCCTAACTCTCCTTTTCCTTCGTCCCCTTTCCAAGGCTGCAAGAGTTTCTTCTCTATCTTGGGACGTTCACTGTCATGTTATATTTCTTTTGTCTGGGCATTTGTACTGTTTAATGGGACTGGACTATTTTAAAAAGCTCTAATTGAACCTGTTAGATAATCAGAGCCTGTTCCATGCCTCGAGGCTGCAGGTTCCTCACCCTTGGCCTCTTCCTTGGAGAGTCACTGAATGCCAGAGTCTAGAGCCTCCAAACCTTTAGAGATGTTCATTGCCTCACCCAAAGAAGACTCATTCATTCAGCTTCTATCCCTAGCCAGCTTCTGGTCTTGGCTCTGTGTGACCATGAGCTAGTCAATTCCCCATTCTAGGCCTTAGTTTCTCATCTATAAAACGAGGGGATTGGAACATAAGCACAAAGAACCACAAAAGGAAACGGAATGCCCCATATGACCAAGATTGGCCCCAGAAAAGAGAAGAAAAAAATCCACCTCTCCTTTCCTTCATTGTAGAAGTGGGGTAGTGGGGGGGGCGGTGAGGAGGGAAGAGAGGAAGAGAATAAGCATTTATACAGCACCTATTATGTGCTAAGCACTGGGCTAAGTACTTTTTCCAAATTTTATTTCATTTGATCCTCACAACAAACCTTGGAGGTAGGTGCTCATTTTCCAGTTGAGAGAACTGAGGCAGAAGAGGTTGTATGACTTGTCCAGGTCACACAGCTAGTGAGTGCTAAGGCTGGGTTTGAGCCCAGTGCTCTATCTGCTGTGCCAGAGCAGTACCCACCCACTCTATGGGTATGGGGTATCATATAGATATTGTTACACAAGGTCAGCGTAGTTTTTTTCCTTTCTTTTTAAAGATAGGCTTTCTGGCCAGGAGAGGTGATACTATATAAAAAACCAAAAGGCATCAAGCAGAAGAAACAACATGGCCTCTAAGTCAAGAAGATCTGGGTTTGAGTCCTGCCCCAGTCATATACTGGCTATGCAATACTGGGTAGGTTGACAGTGCGTTGAAGTTGAAGAGAAGGTGCTATCTGCATTGTTAGAGGGGGTTTCCTCACCTAAAGGTTCTCTCTACCTTTCAGTTGTCTAAATTGTCTAAGCTGAAATTCAGTAAAGCAAATATTTGGGCATTCTTCAGTTTTCAAACATTCAGACTTGGAAAGAGCTAGCCTGTGCCGGTGAGGGCCTGTCCCTGAGGCCTAGGACAAAAAGTACATCCTAAGTACCCACACTCCCTTTTCACTGAGTCACTTCGCCAGCAGCCATCCCAGCCAGGACAATGATTTCCAGTATCCCATACTCCTCTCTGGTCATGTGCTGCCAAATCTACTTACCTGTAGAAACTAAGTTATGAATGGTAATTAGCTGCCCAGGCAGGCTCCAAAAGACAGTTTAATCTAGAATATAGCTAAAATCCTACTGTCAGTACTAATAACACCATTAGTACTAGCAATGGGAGAGAGGCAGTCAGTTATAACAGAAACAACATGGATCTGGAAATCAAGAGATCCGTACTAGGAAAGAAGGAAGGAAGGAAGGAATCAAGTACCTATTAAGAACCTACTATGTGCCAGGCACCGTACAAAGCACTTAACATATATTTCATATGATCCTCACAACAACCTCAGGAGGTAGGAGATCATTTCACAGATGGGGAAACTGAGTGAGACAGCAGTGAAGCGATTTGCCCAGGCTCACACAACTAGTGTGCGTTTGAAGCCCAATTTGAACTCAGGTCTTCCTGACTCCAGGTCCAGGCCTCTACCCACTGAGCCACCTAAGTCAGCTTGCTGTGTGACTCAGTTTCCTCATCTCTCAAATGAGGGGATTGGACAAGAAGATCTCAGAGATCCCTTACGTATCTCTAAGAGTCTGTGTTTCATCGGTAACATTGTTATTATGAGAATATGTATTCTACACTCCAATCTGCTTACAAACATTTGGAATACCACTCATTTCTAAGTTGGGGACTTGCTGTACTCAGTTCTAAGAGGCTTGCTCATTTTCTGCAAGCACTCCAAAATGGTCTCGAGTAGAGGAACAAGAAGAAGAAATGTATTCTCTGTCCTTCATAAACATCTGCATTTGGGGCAGCACACAGACAAAACATTAGACCAAATGCACCAATTGTTCACTTTTTATCTGAATAGTATGGTTTGTGTGCATCGAATCAGCCCAACGACTGCTCATTTTGGCAGAAAAGAAATCCATCAAAACTGCTTGTTTGACTGAAATGACTGATTATTTTCATCAAAGCAGTTGCTCCAGTAGCTCGCCCCACAGTTGAGCTTCTGCCCCACAAGAGGAAATGAGTGGGACTCCAAACAACTCACCTTCAGGAAGTTGGCCAAGCTATAATTGACATTCCTGGATTCCTCCGGGATCTCCCCGTATCGAATAGTCACATGAGGAATTATGGCAAGAAGGAGTGAGTGCAGGACGTGATGGTAGGACTCGGGAAATCTCTGGGCTCTGGGAAGCTGAAATTCAACATGCAAAGAAAGAGTTAAAGGAACAAACCTGCCAACTGAGGGCCCAAAATGGCAAATGTGGAAGCAGGAACAAGAGTAGAGGCCAAGTCTGTCTTTTGCTCCTCCAAACACATTTCATTGGGTCGAAAGATGATTTGACCCAGGCCACTACGACAATGAGCACAACTCATTAGCACTGTGAGTCACTGCCTCACGGCTACTGGGCTGTTGCTAATCCCACTTGCTCTGGGAATCTTCGGCCCTGGCCCTTCTAGCTCTCTACACCAAATGCAGCTGCATTTAAAGCACACCCCAACTACTCAGATGCCCCAAATATGTCTCTAAAGAGCCAGGGTGGCGATGGGGAGAGTTTTTGCTTTGCAGACCAAATCTGCTGCACAAAGCAAAGCACTCCAGAAAAAGGGTATCAAATGACTATATATGCCATCGACTGTGCTAAGTCAAAGCCATTTCTACTCTGGGATACTTTCCGCCCAAACCATACAGAAGCCAGACTCCTAAGAGATTGGCTATGTCCAGGTTTCAAGTGGCAATACTTGAAAACAACTTTGTACAAGAGAGCCCTGTCTCTATGCAACTTCAACCGGCCCCTTTCTCCATCTAGGCTTGGATCCTTGCCTTGTTTTCACTTAATATTCTCCTTAAGCTAAGCCAGGGGCTGAAATGCCTTTCAGTAAAACAAAGCCAACTAAAAGGGAATGACCTTTGTTCATTTACCTAGAAAAACCACCTTTAAGTTTATTTACCTTAATTTTGTTCTCTTCAAGTAAGTATGAGGCCATGGACTTGGCCAGAGCTTCGAAGAAAAACCAGGAGTACTGGAATGGAAAAACAGTGACAGCAGATAATTTCTAACATCTTTGAAAGCCATTGGCACGGTCACGTGCTAGAAAGCTGATCATGTGTGTCTGTGTCTGCTGTGTATCTGTGTTTGTGTGCGTGTGTGTGTGTGTGTGTGTGTGTATGCGTAATAGGAGTTTTCACGGCATTATTTCCTTCCCATCATTTTAAAAAAGCTTATGAAAACAGTGTGACATTCTGAGGCCCAGGTTTGGAGTCAGAGGACCTGGGTTTGAATCTGGGCTCTGTTCCTGCCAAGTCACTTGGCCTCTTGTTTTCTCGTAAGGAGGAGGTGAGCGGGGTGGGGGAGCTGAACCAGGAAATTTCCACCTGTAGATCCTATGATCCACCAATAACCACATTAGAACCAGCTGAAATATTGACAAAAGTGATTTGAGGAACCTCCCCAAATATCTCCCCACTCATCTGCCCATGATGCCTAAAATTTGACCCTGGGTGAAACTTCCTTTGAAATGGGTAATCATTTCGACTTTAGGGTGATCTCACTTTAAGAACTAAACTGTTTGTCAGCTCCTTTCTGGAGAGGGGAAGGAGAGCTTCAGAGTACTAGATACCTGGCTGGCATGTGAGGGAAGCCCACAGGGCAGAGGAGGGCACTGAAGGACGGAGTGGAGGGATGAGGACAGCTTTCGCACGTTCCACAATTCTGCCCAGGTCCTATCTCGCTTGGATTCTGAAGCAAATTTTGTTTGCTGCTATATAGTCACTCACAAATAAACGGACAGAACTTTGAGGGGTATGGTGGAGATGGTATAAGTCCAAATGTTACATCACCAAAAAAATGGCCTCATATGAAAATCAAAATCAATGAAATAGAAAAAAACCCGACAAAGCCTATAGGTTTTTAGCTCAAATCGTAATCCTCTGGACTAGATGGCCTCTAACAGTACCTCCCGGCTCTTTGGTTCTACTGTCCACCATCGAAAAGTATTGACTAGGGGTACACCACTAGTGACCAAAAAAGTCAGAAACAAAACCAAAACCAAAGTTATTCAGTACGAAAAAGAGAGGGTTGGTGGTTTTGAGAAAAAGAGGACAAAACCAAACCAAAAATGAATGTATTATAAGCAATAACTCCAGCCAGAGATGCTTATGAGACATTTCAATGAGCCTGAAATTTCACTGCTGTGGAAACTCTGTTGTCCCCTCCCCTCCCTTCCCCACAGTTGCTGAGAGCCACCGAGGCCAAAACCTTCATCACCTGGTAGCCAACCTTCTGGTGATGAGCTTTTCCAAGCTGAAACAGGCTGGTTCTCAAACTGGCACAGAGTGCATCACAATGGGACAAAGTCTTTGCTTGCCCTAGCTTGTGATCTGTTGACGTGACCAGACAACCCAGGTTCTCTCCATGTGAGGCACTGGAGGAGGGCACTGGAGAAGGATAATTGGACCAATTGCAGACATACTAACCACGGCATAGAAAGAAAGTCCAGATCAAATATTCCAAGTGGAAAATAATTCCAGGCTACAATGTCCAATGTAGAAAACGTCAAACTAGCTGATAGGGAAAAAAGGCGATGACTCCAAGGTTCATTCAAGTTATTTGAAATTTTGTTTGTAAATGGCCCCTGCTCAAGATCTAGATTAGCCTTTGGGGGATTATTTAAACCAATGCCTCAGCTGTAACGAACAGTAAAATTGAAGGAGCCAAACACAAGAGACTTTAGGCACAGGCTATTTTCTGGGACTAGGTTAGACATGGCCTAAAAGAATGTTGCCTTCACGAGTCCATCTCAATGCTTCTAGAATTTACCAGAGATTCGTCTTTTTCTTTGTACTCCCTATTAGCCTTGCCCTGACCAGAGAGGATGGACAAGTTACCGGTCTGCTCCTTACACTCCGGCTCCACAGGGTTGCTAGTTCTGTTGCTCAGGGGCCACACCCTGGTGATTCTATTTGTAAGCGCAGCCTACATGTGCTTTTTTGCCAAAGGCCATGCCCATGCATAGAGGCAGACTGGATTTTCCTCTGACACGGCCTCCCTCTTTCCTTAAATTCCCAGAGTGGGTCCTGGGTCCTTACCTTTAGCAATTTATTTATGGCTAAAAAGTCTGCAGACTGTTTCAGTGCCGTTGTCATCGCTGTGGCCAGAATCTCATGTGTCATCTGGGCCTGAGAGGCACCCGGTTTCTCAGCCCGGAAACTATACTACAAACAAAAGAAACCATGAACCCAATGAGATAATTAAGGAATCAGCCCCCCATCCCCCAAAAGAAGAAAAATTCCCCACTAACCTTCAGAAAGGATCTTAAGTAATGATCCAAGCCTTCTTCGTGGCATTTTGACACAATGTGTAAGAGTACCCTGAAACGACATAGTGAGACCCCAAATGAGGCCCTACAAAGCTCCTTTGTTCCTCTCAGGATGCAAGTCTTCCTCTCAAGGGTAATGGGTTAAGGTGACACAAAAGCAGATTTAAGACCTGAGGTCAGGAGAAGATTCCTAAAGGTAGGTCTGCCCAGCACTGCTGGAGGGAGGGCCGTTTGGCCGGAATGCTAGCGAGGAGACTTATTCAGGTACAGGTTGGACAGGATGGCTGCTGAGGTTGCTTCCGGCTCTTTGCGTCCGGCTCCTTTAAGTTAAAGACAGGGCTCATCAAGATTAGAGGAAATAAGAATCAAATTGAGTCACTGATCCTCTATGAACTCTTTTACTTGATGATTTCTGTCACCCCCATGGCCTTAATTATCATCTTTATGTAGATGATTCCCAGATCTATAAACCAAAGTCCTAGTTTCTCTCGATTTCTAGTTCTGTATCATCAATGCTTTTTGGACACGTCAAAGCAGATTCCCAAAGGCATCTCAAAGTCAACATGTCCAAAACCCAACTCATCATCTTCTCCCCCAAATCCACCCCTTCTCTGAACTTCCCTAGTCCTATCTCCCAGATTCACAATCCTGTCTATCTCCCTCCACATATCCAGTCAATTGTCACATTTTGCCATTTCTACTTTGACACCGTCCGTTGTATGTGACCCCCTTCTCTCATTCAGGTCCTCATTACCTCTCGCTTCAATCTTCCCCTCCAATCCATCCTCCCTACAGCTGCCCAAGTGCTTTTTCCTAAATACCAGGTCTGACTAGGTCATCTTCCTACTCAGTAAATTCTAGTGGCTCCCCTAAAACTCCTGGATCTGTAATTTAAAGTCCTTCACAATATGGCCCCAACCTACTTAGTCTTATTATATGTGCATCTCTCTCTCTCTCTCTCCCTCTGTGTGTGTATGCATACACATGGAAAATAGCACTAGCTAGCCCCTATGCATGGAATAAGCTCTCTCCTCACCTCCCCATCTTAGAATCCCCTATTTTCTTCCAAACTCAGCTCAAATACCATCTTGTTCATGTGAAGTCTTTCTTGACCCTCCCCCAAGCTCCTAAATGACCCTAGTATTTATTTGATCTATACTCTATATATATGTATTTATGTGCATGTTATCTCTCAATAGGATATAAGCTCCCCAAGGGCAGGCAGTGTTTCTTTTTTTTTTCTCTATTTCCAATGCCTAGCCCAGTGCCTGGCCCACCGTAGATGCATAACAAATGCCAGGTGATTAAAATCTAATGTTGTCCGTGAATTATAGAAGAATAAAAAGGGTGATCATTACATAAGATGAGTTCATCTAAATTCAAATGTAGCAACCAACTAAGAGCCTTAAAAATATGCCATTAGGTAACCTAAGCTTTGCATGTTGTTGCTTAGTTTCTTCTTCCTAGTTATCTTAATGTGTTTTAGAACTATTACTGAAGCTACTCTATGTGATAAAATCCCTGGAAGACACTCACACTTAAAGCCCAGAAAGAAAGAATAAAGAGAGAAAAAATGATGAGAATTATGTTTGTGGTCAGGACAAGGCGAAGGAGAGATTTGAGACCATCCAAAATCATCGAGGGAAGAGAGAAAGACACCTTTGCATATCTTTGGATCACTGAAAACCACAGGATCATTAAAAATCAGGAGGGCGGAGGGACCCCACAACAGAGATATCAGTGAAATTTTTAAAGCAATGGCCTGGAGACAGCTGAAGGTTGGGAATTAGGATCTTTCTCAGGATTCCACTTATCAGGTCATCATTTGGAAGTTAAAATTCGATTCCAACTCCAAGGCACTCGAAATCAAGCAAGATTGGATTTTTTTTAAAAAGTATCTCAGTTATTTGTGAAAACTCACATGGTGCAGGTGATAGCCACATCATCTTCTTGGGTCATATTTGTGAGAACACGAAAGAGTTGCGTAAGAATTACAGGTAGAAACTGTATCATTACTTGAATCTCCATGGCATGCAAACACTAAAATGAAATGTTTAAAATACACACACACGTTTACTACATAGCATTAGTGATGAGAGCAAACAGAAATATGAGAGACTCACGTAAAGCTCAATATATATTTATATACACTTCAAAATGTCAAGGACCTATGATTTCATCATCATGGGACCTCTTACAGCTGCCTGGGGCTCAGAGAAGTCAATCACTTGCCCATGGTCACACAGTAAGGGACAGAGGAGTGCTCTGAATTGAAATTTTCCTGACTTGAAGTCCAGCAATCTACCCAGTGCCCCTCAAACATGAATACTGAATGTCCCAAAAGTCTTAGTGCAGTTTAAATAGGGCGTTTGGGAACATTCTGTATAAAGTACGAAATAATACTAAAATTATTTCATTGTAGTCGAAAGTCACAAGATTAAGAAAGTTGTTTTCTTTAAAATACTGGTAGGGCAAAATGTAACCTCAGTCTGAATGGACTTATCTACAACTCGAGTGTTTTCTTGGAGCATTCCACATTTCCACAGGATTTTGATGATGTCCCAGTTTTGAAGAGAATCTTTGCTGCATGTACATACATAGTATATGAAGCCAATCTAAAATTGTAGATAATGCCAATGTGTTCATACGCTTCCTCATCTGTAAGGCTGAATTAGCTGATCTCTAGGCCCCTTTCAGATCTCCCGCTGCCCACCAGACAGGGCTGTTATGGAATGGATTTCAGCTGGGTACAGCTCCTACTCTAGGATCTCTGAGGTTTCCCTTCAACTCAGAGGAGCTAAATTCTACTCCAGAAAACATGTGGCATTTCACCAACTGCCACTAGGTGGCAAGCCTGCATAATACAAATGACAGGAGGCTCACGCCCTGTAAAAAAAAATATCCCTGTTCTGTTCAATGATTTTACACAGCTCCTCACCCCGGAAAAAACCGATGAACCTAACAGACATATGACTGCAGAATCAATGAGAGATTCTTTGCCTGGCCCAAACTGGAGGAATGGAATTAAATTCCAGATAATGATGCCACCTCCACCTCGGGTGCAACAGTATTCTTTTCATTAATATTTTATAGTGTTCAAAGTGCATTCGCATTCATTTTCTCCTCATAACAACCCTATAAATTAGACAGGGCAGGAATTATAAGCCCCACTTTACAGATGAGGACACTGAGGCTGAGAGAGGTCACATCCCAGTAAGTGACAAGAGTAAGGACTACCTTCTGGCTAAATTGGGGGGGCGGGGAGAGATGAAAGATTTAGCCACAACCTCTCTGTGTCTCACATTTTAGTGAATGGTTATGTAATTTCATTTGCAGGTCACATACAGTGCTAATGGCCTACAATACTATCTGCTTGGCTCAAACACCATACATATACACACTACTGGGAAATTCCGTCAAGTCTGCGTCCAAATCAAATATGGCTCCTCCCCCTAGCTAGCTTATTGAGAAATAGCCCCTAGCTATCCGACCTAGGTGCTTTACTCTTGACAAGTGTAGAAGACATGCTGGTTGATTTTAAGCTGTCTGTAAGGCTCATATCTCGCTAAGAAATGGACAAAAATTCGACACCACCATCTCCATAACAACAATGTGTAACCAAAGTCCCCTTCAGTCCCCCTGAGAACTGACTCTGGTCCCCCTTACTACTTCTCCCAGGTTCAATACGGGGCCTTTTGAGTAATCAGTAATGTAAATTACGGCCCAGAGTCCCAGCAGTACAACACTGTACTCACAGGCTACACAAGAGGCCCAGACCCAATCAGTCAACTAGAATTTCGTTCCGTGCCTATTATGCACCAGGCACTGTGGTAAGGGAAATGAACAGTACCTGCCCTCAAAAAGCAAAGTATTTTCATTAAGATGCCAAAATGATGAAAAGAAGGGAGAGATCATCACTCTGTGAAACCAGCTAGTCTCCATACTCCTAAGACAAATGAATGCCATTTCCTGCCATTCCAGAGGTGGTGGATGGGGGAAAATGAAGTGCTGGAGAAATTTACATGAGGCTAGAGACACTATCCTGGCTCTGCCATGTGTTACCTATGTGACCTTGGGCAATTTACCTAACCTTTCTGGGCCTGGATTTCCTCATATGTAAAATGAGATTGGCTCCAGTGACCCTTTCGCTCTGAATTGATGATCTTACAATCCTGTCATTCTGGAATGTGGGCAGATGGAGTGAGGATAGGGTCAGTCATTTTACCATCACCTTCCATGGCCAACACTGAAATCTAGCTTCTTCTACATGGAGTCAAGCTCCTGAGTTTCCATCTTTCCCAGTCTCTACAGCCCAAATGTGCAGAATGTAGCTTATCCAACATATCTCGCTTGGGAGACCAATCTTTTGCCATTAGACTGCTTTACTTCAGCTATGGCAGCTCAGGAACACCCCAGAGCTCCCTTCCCCAGGCAGGGCTCCATCTAGGTGTGTCATCTTCTTTTCCAAGATTGTGCTTCCTCATGTAATCTTTCATCAAAGCACAATTCCTACAGGATGATGACCTGAGCCTTCCCTAATGAAAGGAGCTCCCTTGACTCTTATGGACACTTGAGACTGCTAAAGAACAAATGCAAAATACACAGGAGATGTTCTCTTCTTCCTGCCTGGCCCTTTTCATACTCTTTGAGGCACAGACAAGGACAGAGGCCTGCTTCTCATTTCATCCCACAAGTAACACTGGTTCAAGCTCTCATGGCTTCTCTATCTTTCTGAAAAATCCGCGTTTCCACTCTGAGATCTACTTTACTAATAAAAATACTTCTGAAATTTCAGTTTACTGAACTGAATATACCTTTTCAGAGAGAAAGGCATTTTTAGAGAGGGGGAGCTGGAGAGTGAAAAAAAAAATCCGAAGAGCTTGGTTTGAGTACTTGATTCTGCTACTCTCCACATGGCCTTTCTTGGTCAAGGCATTTAACCAGTGTAAGCCCAAGCTTCCTTGACTGTAAAATGGGACACTACTACCTACCCCGCCTGTTTCAGGGGGTCCTGGGAGAAATGAATAAGAAATCAGATGGCATAGTGATTTCTAATCTGGAAAGTACTTCCCCCAGATAAATTGCAATGATGATGACTATGATTTTCCCTAAGAAGCAGATTTGGAATTCTGGGCTTAGAATACTGGCTTCTCAATAGAGTGATTTTACTGTTTGTGTCTAGAAAGCCATTTGATGGAAAAGCAAGGAACAAAAAGCATGATCTCAGCAAAAACACATTCAAAGTGTTAGCTTCCTTTTTCCAAATCAAAACGTGGCAACACAGAGCAAACTCATTTTGACTGGAAAGTTTATGGAAAGCCACCGTGCGTTTACCTTTAAATATTTAATGAGCTCTCCTGGAACCACTTTCGTGCCAGACTGTATTGCCTGGCAATGACGGAAGAATTTGTGCACGTGCAGATCCTAGAAACCAGATGGAAAGAGCCGTTATCCTTTGGCACAAATTTATTGCCTGCCCTTCAGTCCTACATCTGCCAAATAGGCTTCATTAGATGTCCCAAAGTTCAGCCCCTATAGCAACAACTACCTCTCTTTTCATCAGTATCCTCCAAGCCCCTTGACCATAACAGATCTGTCTGCCTCCCTTCCTGCTTCATCTCTCAGCCTCCCTTCCTTCCCTCTCTCTTTGCTCCCTTTCCCCCTCTTTTTCTCTCACTGAAGTCCTTCTCTGTAGGCACCAGCATGTCAAAAATCATGCTGTCTTTTCACTTTACAAACTAAGTGGCCCTAGAAATGAACATTTCTCTAAACACCCTATGGTAGGCAGGGGAGGTAAGAATGAAGGAATGGGGGGGGGGTGTAGCAAAAATCAAATCCTCGTTTAACCCAGGTCACTACTAAGTAGATTTCCATGGAGGATAGGGCTAAACTGCTTCTACCTCCTCCTAAGAACTATTCAGATGCATAGTCCCAATCTGTTGCAGATAGCTTCTGAAGAGGCAATCCTAGGTACTTCACTGGTGTGTGGTTCAAGAAGCCAGACAAGTCACTGTCTGGACACATAGGGTTTTTGGAGGCCCTGTTCACTCAGAGAGCCCCTCAGAGACAAACCTCTCAAGGTTCCTGAGCACTATGCTTGGCCAATACTGCTAAGGCTCAGCCACCACTAAGGTTGAAAGAATTCTGACTATCCAGCTTACCTGAGTGTAGATGGTTGATTCTAAGTGTGTTTTAATCCTTAACAGAGGCTTTGCACCGTCTACCCACTTAATGTCAACATTCGATTGCTATGAACAGAAAACAAGGCCTTGAGTTTATTTCATTTCGTCACAGAGATATGTGTATGAACAGCCCCAAACCCCTTTCTGCAGTTAAACATTTCTTCCTCTTTGAGTACAGGAGCCTCATCATTTAGAAGATGGGTACCAAGCAAAGTTCCCCTCCAAAATAGCGACAGCAGCTAGTGCAGCCTCCACAGAGAACAAAATGGCATTTCCTCTCCCTCAAAAAATTGGCCTTATACTTTCCATAATGATCCACTTTTATAAGCAAATATTTTCCTACCCTTCTGGATTCTGTATCACCAAGGCTCAGGTAGCCAGGAGGAAGGTTGGCCGAGACTGGTAGCTGCTGTTCAACCGTGATTATTCTGCCATCCTTCAGCAAAGGCACCCAGGCGAACCCAACTGCCGAGACAGCAACCGATCATGAGCAACCCAACAGTCAACTCAGTGAGTCCCAGTCCCTCCCAATGGGGGAGGGGGAGAAGAGGAGGAAGAGGAGGAATTCAAGGACTGTGCCCCCTATCCCTGGGGCTGTGCCTCATGCTTGTAAGGAAAGAACACTGGTGAGGGGGTAGGCAGCCCCCCCAAAGCTGACGTAACAGAGCTGAGTTATTTAGCCTGTTTCTCAGTTTCTTGGTCATAGAATTTTAGAATTAGAAGGAAGAGATTAAGGCCCTGAAAGCTTGACTCAACCTATTTCACAAACATTTAAGTGCCTACTATGGCAGGGAACATGGTATGGTGAACAGAGTGAGGATCTTGGACTTAGGAAGAGCTGTGTGGCTACGGGCATGGTCACTTAACCTCTCAGTGCTTCAGGAACTTCTCAAAAACTGTCAATTACAGATGCATCAAGAGTTCCACATACCCAAGGGTGCCAATACACACAACACTCACAAGTGCAGCCCAAAACACATTAAAATGCAATTGGAAAATATTTAACAAAATAAATTAAAATACAACAACAGATAACATGACATTTAAAAACTAAGTCAATATGAAGCCCACAGGGACCCTTCTGTACAGATTAGTGGCTCCCATTTCTATCTGACACCACTGCCCTACACAGTGTGTCCCAAGATAAAAAAAATAAACAAAACGTACCATGAACAATGCTGAGTGCTAGGGATACCAAGGGAAAAAAACCAAAGAGAGACTGACTTCAAGGAGCCATTGACATTTAGGAAGATCTATGTGGCAGCTGTGTGGAGTCAAGGAGACCTATTAGGAGGCTGTTACAATAGATAGGCAAGGAGGGATAGCATCATAAACTCAGCTGGGTGGGTAGAGAGCGGAATGCATATGGCGAAGGTAATACTGACAAAAGCTGTCAAGTGCCTGGAGATGAGGATTAAGGAAGGAATCAAAGAGAATTCCGAGACCCAAAACCTGGTCATGTGATGAAGGATGGTGGTGGGGTCAACCAGAATGCTAGTTTGGAGAAGTGATGGATTTTAGGGAACAATAATCACAGTGATACCAATATTAGATCTACACCCCCAAAGAGATCAAAGAAAAAGGAAAAGGACCCATATGTACAAAAATATGTACAGCAGTGCTTTCTGTTTTGGCAAAGAATTAGAAATTGAGGGGATGCTCATCAATTGGGGGATGGCTGAACAAGTTATGGTGTATAAATGTGATGGAAAACTACTGTGCTGTAAGAAATGAGGAAGGGGGTGGCTTCAGAAAAACTTAGGAAGACATATATGAACTGATGCAAAGTGAAGTGAGCAGAACAAGAACGATTTATATAATAACTGCAATATTCTAAAGACAATCAACTCTGAAAGACTTCATATCTCTCAACACAACAACCCAGAACAATTCCAAAGGACTCATGATCAAGCATGCTGCCCACTGCCTGGGAAGTGACACACTCAGAGTGCACACCCAAGTATTCTTTTTTCTTTCTTTCTTGCTCTTTCTTTTTCGGAATATGACTAACATGGAAATTTGTTTTGCATTATTATTATCTTTTATGGATTTTTGTTTTTCTTGCCTTCTCAATGGGTGAAGAAGGGAGAGTAAGGAGGAAGAGAATTTGGAACTGAAAATAAAGTTTTAAAAAATTTAAAAGAAATAAGAGTTCTATATTAGATATGTCAAACTTGGGAAACCTACAGTATTCCCAGCTGGAACTATTTAGCAGGCAGTCAGTAATAAGGGACTGGTACAGTGTTCTGGGAGTGTTGGCTCTGTGATCAGAAGACATGGATTCTTATCCTGCCTGTGTGACCCTGGACAACTCACTTCATTCCCCTTGGCCTCAGTTTCTTTATCTGTAGAATGAAGGAAGTGGCCTCAATGGCCTTGGAGTTTGCTTCCAGCTCTAGAGGTCTTCAGAGACTGGATGACCACTTCTCAGTAATGATTCTCCAATCTTGGGATTCTCTCCAAGGCAGGGTCACCTTCGACTCTGCCCACTGCTGCAGCCTCACTGTATTCAGTCGGGCAGTCACTATTCCTGCCTCTTCGAGCTCCACAGTCTCTCTCCCATCTGCCCACTCCTTCCTTTTACCTCTCAGAATCCTTATCTTCCTCTAAGGTTCAGCTCAGGGGCCGCTTCCTCACTTAGTATTGTCTCTAGCTTTCATCTCTCTCCTGTAAACATTCTTCATGCAGCTGCCAGGCTGATATTCCTAAGACATAGGACCACATCATCCTTCCAACCCTTCACACAAATGTGCTCAAATATCTCCCATGACTGCATATCTATTGCTTCTAGGATAAAATGCAAACTCTTCAGCCCAGAATTGAAAGCCCTCCACCTCCTCTTTCACACTCTTCTTTCCTGTGAAAGCCCCTCCCCCACTCCATTCCAATCAAACTGGCCTCTAGATGGGGAGAGGCCAGACCTAGGATTTCCTCGCACCTTCTCCACCACCTGGCATCTTTGAGGGTTACCCAGATCATTGAGGAATGAAGGGCCACCAACCCAGCATATGTCAGAGAAAGAACTGGAACTCAAGTCTTCCTGCTTCTGAAGCTGGCTCTCTGACCACTATAATGCCCCACCTCATCCCTCTCCTTTTGGACAGCCTGCCCCCTCCCTCCCCACTCTTTGACTTTCAGGAAATCCCTTCATATTTCTTTATTTGCACCTATGATGCGTCTTTCTAGAAGTATAGAAACTCCTTGAGGGCAAGAACTATTTTATTTTTATTATTCTCAGCTACCAGCAAAGTGTCTTATACAAAGCAGCTAAGGAGTGCTACAGTACACAGAGCACTGGGCCAGAAGTCATGAAGACCCGAGTTCAAATCCTGCCTCAGACACTTACTAGTTGTGTGACCCTGGACAAGTCACTTAACCTCTGTTTGCCTCAGTTCCTTTATCTGTAAAATGGGGATCATCACAGCACCTACCTCCCAAGGTTGTTGTGAGGATCAAATGTGATATGTGTAAAGCACAGTGCCTGGCACATAATAGGTGCTATAAAAAATGTTAGCTGTTACCATCATCATTCTTTTTACATAGTAAGTATGTAATTAAAGTTTACTGAATTTAAGACTATCATCATATCCCTTTTTTGTTGTCTTTTCAACTGACTAAACATCCCTAGTGACTTCACTTGACTCTTACGTGGTATAAAACCGAGCCACCTAGCTGCCTCCTGATTGTTCAGGTTGACTGAAGAAGTGTACCCCCACTGGCTTGTCTCCCCCATTCTAGGCAATTTGCTCTTCTATCATGAGCACAAGTAACACATCCCCAGTACTGTTTCTTCTCCAACCCTCATCCCTATTTTAATTGGTGCTATTTGCATTCCAGGACCACTGCTAAGTGGCTGCCCCCCTCCTATGCCACTCCACAGTGCATTTGGGAACCCCAATAACTCCCTCTATCCTCCAACCTTTTGATCTACATTTTCTCCAATGCTTTGCGTGAACAGAAGTTACTCAAGCATATTGATGATCAGCCTGGTGGCATGTTAAGGACAGCTAGGGGCAAAAACTAGAGGCAGGAAGGCCTTCTAGGTGTGTGGTTGTGAAGGCTTGGCCTCAGGTGGTGGCAGGCAGAAGAGTAAGTACCCTTCGGGGCTGTGAGCTAGAGTAGCTTTCGTTAGGTTATTTTTATTATATTATATATAATATTACTGTAATATATTTATTATGTTGGCTATTATATTTAAAAAGTTCAGATCTCTTCTAGCTCTATGAATAGTACAGTTTTGAAACTGTTCTAAAACGTCAAACAACAAACTAGAGAAAGCTCTGAGGCCTGGGAACTCACTTTCACTTTCGCCTCAGACACTAATTGCCGCTTTGCATTATGATCCTTCTGTGCAAAGGGACATGGGAAATGGGTGTCTAACACCCAGGTGGAGGTTAAAGCTAGATTTCGCCCAAGCAACAGGCATCTGGACTTTGTGTAATGGGACAGGATTTCCTCCCACACAGAGGGGACAGGCAGGTGAGCCAGCAGAACGAAGCCAGGTCATTGGCCTCGGGCCTTCATTACACGCCAAGACCCTCTTGGCCAGCTCCCGGAAAACTGCGCCAAAGTTGAACATCTAGTGTCACCTGTTCTCCTCAGGCTGAAGGGAAGCTGCATTTTCATTCTTCCTGTTCTCTGGCTTTCACATAACTTAGCTGTGTCGAAACGAGGCAAACCCCAGCCTGGATTGCAGCTGGGCACAAGAGCTCCTTTGGAAGCCTACTTTGGGGCAACCTTCGATATATTTTTCAGTGTGAGCTGGGGGCATGAGAGGTGGCATGAATTACTGAGGCCACCCACTTTCTTTCAGAGGCTTCATTCTTAATTCCAGAATCAGTCCTATTGCTTGCTCCCCACCATGGCCCAGATGCATTTCCCAGACTGCCAAGAGCCTAAAGTTCTCTGTACTAGCAGAACTTTGAGGCTGGGTTGTTTTGTAAGAAGTCTGGTCCAAAACTTGAGCCGAATATTGGTGCGAAGACTCTGTCAAAGTAGTTAAGCCAAAGAGTTGACAAAGTGAGAAGTTTTCCACCCCAGAAAATATGAAAAGGAAAGGAAAATGTCTCCTTTTGTCTTTGGTTTTGTACTGTGAATCAGTCTCAGCAGTCAGGCCATGCCAAGGGACATTCAAAGCCAAAGGCTGGCTTAGAGGCCCTGTATGGAAACTCAGTAAGAAGGCAGGGCCACAGTCCACGAGTGGTTTCCATCCTTAGCTGATTTCCAAGTCTGATGTGCTGCTGAGGCCAGGACAGCATGAAGCAGAA
The DNA here is from genome assembly GCF_011100635.1 of Trichosurus vulpecula. NCBI lineage: Eukaryota > Metazoa > Chordata > Mammalia > Diprotodontia > Phalangeridae > Trichosurus > Trichosurus vulpecula. The sequence continues at coordinate 7,396,475 of NC_050582.1, read as the reverse complement.
GCAGAATTATGTCTTAGAACTGACTTGAATGTTCACTAGAACCAAGAGAAAGGTCTAGAAGCTCTATAGACAATTGAGCAATCAGACTGAATTAAAAGTCCAGTCTAGGCCTGGTCTGGCTCCTGGTTTAGGCCGAGAGTACCTCAGGAAGGACAAACTTCGAGATAAAGGACTAGATCTAGAACCACCAAGTTGGCAGGTTTATCTCTTGATCATTTAAGATTAATCCAGGCTTGCCCCTGTCCAAATCTTCCAAGGCAAGCTGGGTCCCTGGGAATGAAGCTAAAATAGACATACATTCTGGGATGCTGAGGGCAAACTGGTTTACATGGGCTCCCGAGTTCTATGCTGGGGTACCTCTAACACTCCCCAGGGTCCTGAGGGACCATTTTAATTATGACAACAAATGCATCTGTTTAGGTGCTTTGAAGTTTCTGTCATAGTTCTGAAAATCCTGTGCCTTTTTCAGCTTACTTTCTCTGTCCAAGAGTCTGTCTATCCCCTAGCCACGCCCCTTCCTGCCTGGTAGCATTTGAACCCTGGTCTCCTGACAAGTCTAGCATTCTATCTGCTGCCCCAGGCTGTCTCTCCCACTAGGTGGCCTACCATATCCTTTTCAGGGAATGCTTTCAGGATGGAGCCTGAGGTCAGACCATACCAATACACTCATTGTGGCTTCACTTTCAAGACCTGCTCTGTCTTATTCCTGCCCACTTCTCATTAGTGCCAGTCAGTGCTTATATCCTGCAGGCCCACAGATACCCTGACACTAGAATTACTTCCCTTTTCCACAATGAGCAGGACTGGAAAATTCCAGTTACCACACCACCTCCATTGAACGAGTTAGCTCTACCCTTCAGTCCTCAATGTTTTAAAATGGCTGATTAGAAACAACAAATCCACTTCCCTGAGACATAGACTTAGAGGAGCATAGGAAGATTACTTTCTAGTCTGTCCACTATTCCAAGGTGACAAGTAAGGGTTTCAGAACCTTAAGTTCAGTAGACATTTTCATCAAGGGAAAGCACCTCCCCCACTCAAGGAAAAAGAAACTAGCCAGTGAGCTTTGCTCTTGGTTGGAGGAAGGAGGAGTACTACATTCCTAGAAGACACTTACCTAGAGTTTCCACAGTGTCCTGTTTCTTGGCTGTTCCCTTTGTGTTAATTTCACAACTAATATGATAAAAAGTGAAAAGCAAATGATGTTTCTGATGAAGGTGGATGGGAAGTTCAATTTTAATCTGAAAAGACACAAGACATCACAGATGGCATTTTATTTTGATATTCCCAGAACCAAATTCTATACTGAATTCTTTTCATTAGGCTTTTATCATACTGTGCAAAAAGCACTCCCTGCCCAGGGGGCAAGGTGGACAATCCCAGAGTACTTCACAACTTCCCAGTCTATTTTACATTGGCAATGCTGTGCCCTCAGGCTATGGGGGCACCCCTGGCTTCTGTTATGCCATCTTGGCAGGCTCCTTAAACACTGGGTGAAAAATGTATAGACATCACTCCTGCCCACTCTACCAGATAGAGGGACATCTGTCAAACTGAATCTGTTAAAAACCAACAACCACTTCAATTCACTTGAATAAAGCAAGTAAGAGGCCACTTTTTGCTAACGTCTTCTGCCTCATCATAAATATGGGAAATTTTTTTAAAATCCTCTTATCTTTACAAAAAAAGTGCCAAAAATCAGTATATTAATAGCCCACAAAATATAGCCCTTAAAGGTCTTCAAAAAGAGCTTTTCTGTTAAGCAGATGAAAACTCATTATTAACCATTATATAGTGAACATAACCATAATGCTTGTCTGAGAGGACCTCAAAGCATTTTATAATCATGACCTCATTCACATTTGTATTATCTCTGAGGGGTGAAGAGGAGAAATATTCTCATCCTTACAAAGCATGTAATACAGCTTGAGATAATAGCATGTTTCATTCTCCTTCCCTTACTTTCTCTCCCCCTCCCCTCTTTCTACCCCCCTCCCCTCTCTCTCTATCCCTCCCTCTTCTCTGTTCCCCCTTCCTCCCCCTCCTCCCCCTCTATCCCACCTTCCTATTTCCTCTCTTTGCCTCATCCATCTCCCCACTCCCTCCCTTCTCTCTCCCTCTCCCCCTCCATCTCTCTGTCTCTGTCTCTCTCTTGCTAGCTCTCTCTCTGTCTTTCTCTTTCTCCCTCTCCCTCCCTCCCTGTTTCCCCATCTTAAAGACAACATTCCTCCAGAACAGTGCAGGGGAATGACTGGGTGTTGGGCAAGCTGGAAGTCCTGCCTCTGACATACAGTGGCAGGTCATGTGACTTCTCTGAATACCTCTCTCAGTTTACCTCTTTGTAAAATGAAGGCTGGGATTCAGGAACTTACAAGGTCCTTTCTAGCTCTATTATACTATGAATACGAATTACTGCATGATCAGTTTGTGATAATTAGTCATAAATGTAATCCAAAGGCTCAGTTATACAGCTAGGTGGCCCACTCTCTACCCTCACGTATATGGGCTGAAATGCACAGTTCTGTTCTCATCAGTCCCCAGCTCATGCTCTCAAGGGGCGAGGAGGGAGATGGTAGAGTACCACCTCTTAAGGAGCTATTTGAACCTTTGGCTTACAAACTATCAAGGCAAACTTTGGATACAACTAATTTCCTCTGTAGGCCCATTTTGTTGCAACATTTAACCCATTGGTCTGTTATACAGATAGGCTGTCTACACATAAAGATAGGCACAGGTTATCATCTTGCGACAATGGTAGGGGGTGTTTGTACATCTCCCTCTGGGAACCTGAGATCACGACCTGAGAGGTCAAGAAGGCAATGTGGTCTGGGCCCACAGGGATGGGATGGATGGGTTTGGAAGAAGCTGGCCAGCTGTGGAGTGACCACAGACAAAGCTGGCAACAGAGACCCAGGCGAGCAGATAGGAACACAGGAGCCAAACATCCAAAGGCATAGAAGGGGGAAATCGTGAGCATAGAGAAAACAGATACACAGCAATCTGGAAGAGAGTGAAGCATACACACCAAGAACTAGACAAAAAATACCACAGAAACCCCACCATTCAGCGACAGAAATGGAGATAGAAAACGAAGGCAGGCACAGTGATGGAAACGTAAGGGAGGGAGACAGAGACAGATGTAAGGTGAAGTGGATACCCAGAAAGGAAGGCAGATGCTGGGTGGGGTTGCAGTCTCCCTTTTTCAATTTGATAAAACCCTGCAGCAATGGAATGAAAGCTAATGGCTTAAGAGTGCTAATGTGCCCCCTTCTGAATGTAACTCAGGGTATGAGTGACTTCTAAAGGGAAGGGGATTTGGCAGCCTTCAACTATGAAGCACTAGAGCTAGATGGGACCTCCAAGAGGTCCAATCTGCTCTTCTTTCACACCTAAGGAAACCCAGACCAAGGAAGGGAGTGGCTTTCCCTGAGAGCACCCAGCTATCCAGTCACAGATGATGCTGCCTCCTAGTGGAGAAATCACTTCCATTCTCCTGCCCTAAGGCCTGCAAGCATAACCTCCCCAGTTACCACCAAGTAACAAGATTAGCCTGTACCACTTTGATTTCCATAGACAACACTGTCATGTCTGGTCTGCGCATGGCCAACCTGTTGGAGGAAGACATTCTTACCTCATCATAGAACTCTGGATTTTGGTTGTGGTGGGAGACGATAGCAAAAGCATTTGTGACAAAAACAGGCCCAGCAGGTTTGCCATAAATACACTGCAAAAGAAAAGAACACATTCACTGGCTTAATCCTATATTATCCCGTCTAAGGCTGCATGTGATGAAGGGTTCTGGGGACAGAGTGCCAAAGTAAAGCATCAAACACCCCAATGGGCCAGGAAGACGAGACTCAGTCCAGATCACCATGCTCCCAAGATCTGGCAAAACTGGCCAACTAAGGGAGGAGAGGCCTGCAGCAATCCACTCAAAAGAATTCGGAGCCTGGTCACAAGCAGGTGCTAGCTACCTCTTAGCGGCTGGTGGGAAAACATCCTGAATATTAGGCAAGTGTTCCTCTTGGGGCTTAGTCAATCAAATGGTCCAATGGAAGAAACAGAGAGTCCAACAGTTTGGGCCCAAAGGAGCTCCCACTCAAACATCCAGGCCAGGGGCTTAATTCCTCTTTCTTTGAGGGCCATCTACCATAAAGGGCTGGCTTTCTATTTCTCTTGCTCTGAGCGAGCCTTTTACCTTCCTGGGCCTAACACAGAGCTATTCTACTAGTTTGCCTCACTTTTCGAAAGCCTAATTAAGTTGATGCCCTGGATTTCATAGATGGGTTTGGAGGGAACAATGATACAAGAATTAAAAGGCACCAATGGGCAAGGCACAAAAGGCAGGCACATCATGAAACAAGGCAGGCACACTCGCCTTCTGCCTGTTCAGAGCCTGTTCAGGTTACTAGCAAAAAGGAGGAGCTGGCTAGTCCCATGATAATACTATTATAAACTCTGGCTGGTCAAAAGACAAGATGACCTTGGACCAGGCCATAAACAGCAGTGCAAAAGCAGAATGAGACAAATCAAGAAGCTATAGACGTGAGAATCTTGCCCAAGCTGTTAGGCCCTTGATTATCATCACTAAATTCGGCCACAAGCCTAACAGGTCAAAGGAGAATTCAGATATCTTTACACGTCTTTCTCTGCATGATCCTCCCTTTGCTTTATAAGGCCAGTGAATGAATGCTCACTGTTGGCCTCCTGGAGAGTAAAGGCCCCATCGTTAAGAGAAACCGACGCACCTTCAGAGCACTAGCATCACTTTCATCTGAATCCCGGAATTCCACACAGACAGCAATGTTCCTCGCCTAGAAGAGATGGTTCAGAAAGATTATTGGTGATTCAGAAAGAAGCCACACGCCTGAGAAAGAAATGCCTGAACAGAAAATGAGGCTCATTACTCACTTTTGCAAAGGTCTTCTGGCTATCATACTTTAAGTGCAGAGGATATACGTACAGGTGGTTTTTGTAAACTGTGAAAGGATAACAATATTTTGCCACTTCAGGAACAAACTCTTCAACTTCCACAGCAAGATTCGGAGGATTCTTCAAAAAAGGCTTCACGGGCACATAGGAAGCAGTGACACAATCTAAGAGTGAAAACAGGGAAGGCACCATTCAAACAATGTGGCATTTCCTAAACAAACGAGCTACAAATGCGTTAAGTTCTCCAAATAACTGCTCCAAAGGTTGGATTCTAAGGGACTTCCTGAAAATGCAAAACGGAAAAAAACTACTCGAGAAACCTAAAAGAAGTGAGTGTGATGCTGGTCGAGGCCTGATGGCTCCCTATTCTCAACACCAACCGGGGAGGGTAATTGATGACAACATTCGACTGTGTGAAGAAATCTCTTTTCTTCTTGTGGTTGCAATTTAGCTTTCATTGCAGTGTTTTACTGGCAGTAGCAAAATAAGGGTACATTTCCATTGCCAATGAGCTCATGGCAAGCGACTCAAAAAGGTAATTGGGTCCAAGTGTGATTTTTCACCTGTGAGACAATGGAAAACTTCTGAAATGGCATTCTTAAGATGTGCAACCAACAATAAAATGCCTGATCCAGAAAAAGGATTCCACAGAGCTACAGGAAAGTTTAGTAATACAAGCTATGAAAAGAAGCAACCACTACACCACAGAAAAAAATCCCTCATGCCATGAGATGGAGGCTGAGGAGAGTGGCTATGTAGCTGGAAAGTGGTAATGAAGATGAGCTCTGGAGAACTGACTCTTTTCCCTTTTCCATCCATCTGGAGGTGGCAACAAAATGTAGCTGGGGAAGCATTCACCTTGGGCAAGAGCAGCCTGACCATTTTATCACACAACCTTTGGACTTCACTTACTAAATGAAGAGCCAATTAAGTCAACTATGCTGGAATATGGAACATTAGAGCTGCCAGGGATGTAGGGGATCTGGCCCACCCTCTCATTGTACATGGGAGAAGACTAGGCCAGAAAGGGAACAGACTTACAAGTGACCCTTTGGTCTTGGGCAACATCCACTATAGTTTTATATTGCACAATGAAGAGAATATGGCAACCATGATGTAAGGCCAAAATGTCATTTTGAATATTACATGTGAGAGTTCTTACTTGAGAAATCTGGTGGTACACATTCAATTACAATGTTTAACTGGCCAGGAATGATCTGTAACTTGGTCTTCTCTGGCCTGGGTATAAAGGAAACATATGTTAGTCTTTAAGTTGTGAGTATGGAATATATTAGCAATATCATTCTCAATCTTGAGAAAAATGACTAATATTCTCCAACTTCTTTTTAAATCAAATTAAAATGCATCTACTTTAGCAAGCTAGCCCACTTACTTCTTGTATTCAGAAAGCAACTTGAGAATATCTTCGCTAGAGAGCTTGCTGCTGTCTTGTTTATAGAAAGGAGAAAATCTCCCCTCGACATCCAGAGAGCCTTGAGTGTCTTTGAAAACTGGCCTTAAAGAACAACAAGGGGTTTTCAGTATCCTAAAATATTTAGAAGCAAACTGAAATTAAGAACTATTTATCTAAATCCAGTCTTCAAGGAATCCTTACATATTGAGTATCTAGGGACTACTCGAGTAAGTTGTCTCTGGCCGGGAAAGCCTTTGAATGATGATAATGATGGTGATCATAACGTAACAATAATAACGACAGATGGCATTTATATGACACCTTAAAGTTTGCAAAGCACTTTACATGGTATCTCTTCTTATCCTCAAAACAACCCTAGGAGGTAGGTGCTATTGTTATCTGCATTTTACAGATGAGGAAACTGAGGCAGAGAGAGATTAAGTGGCCTGGCCAGGGTCACACAGCTAGGAAATGTCTGAGGTAGGGTTTGAACTCAGATCTTCCTGCCTCCAAAGTTTTAACACTCTATCCACTGTGCTACCCAGCCACTGGGAATGCCTTTAAGGGGGCTTCCTTTGATTTTCAGCCAACAAGTCCAGTCACACCTCTTTCAAGTTGGAACCAATCCTTCAGCAAGGCTTCCAGCTGCTCCTGATAACCAAAGCAACTTGTGGGAAAATGGAATACATATAAATAGCAAAAATAGAAATGGCATGGCCCATGACAAAGTAGGGGGTAGGGGTGGGGGAGAGGAGAATGGGGCCATGAGAATAAAAATGTGGTTTTAGCTTTAAAAGTTTGTCCAACGTTCTGCCGCCCTGTCCGACACAGAGGAATCAGAAGTCAAGTTTGTGTGTCTGTGGTCAGGAACTTTTTGTGAGAGCGCTGTACAACGTGGCTCCCACTTCTGAGAACGACCTTGACCCCTACCATGGCCGCCGGGTACCAACCTAAGCCACCCTCTACCACCTACTTCCCTGGGTTTCACTTGTTTTCAACTGAGACTTTTCATCAACTAATGTGCTCTACATTTTGAGATCCTTCAGTGAAAGAGCTGAGCTTAAATAATGAAAGGAAAGAAAGCTCATTTAGTCAGCCTTTCCTCCAGTCTATGCTGCAGCCAGAACCCTAGCTTTGCCAGGATTAATTGAATTATTCACAACATGCTGCCCTTTCCCCCGATGAATCAGGGAACTGGACAGCCTATTTGTTGTTCAGTCGCTTTTCAGTGATGTTCAACTCTTCGTGACCCCTTTGGGCTTTTCTTGACAAAGACGCTGCAGTGGTTTGCCATTTCCTTCTCCAGCATCTTTTACAGATGAGGAAACTGAGGCAAACAGGGTGAAGTGACTTGTCCAGGGTCACACAGCTAGTAAGTGTCTAAGGCCAGATTGGAACTCAGGAAAATGAGTCTTCCTGACTTAAGGCCCATTCTCCTCTCCCTGGACAGCCTATACCACTGAGCAAGCTGAGAGCTGGGTTAGACACCATACTGTAAGGGGCTAAGGAAGAAACGCACTTAAGCCTTAATTTGTCAGAGTCTTTCAATAAAAACCAATCACCTGAGCCACGTGTGGCCCATGCACACAGCATTCCTCCCTAAAGCCATGACACCACTCCTTAATTAGGTGTGCCGATCAAATGAGCAGTTTCTGGAATGTTTCTCTAAACAAATACCTCCAGAATCCAGGCAGCCATCTCTAAGGGCAATAATCCCCGCAAGGCACATTGACTAGAATCCGTTCATTTTCTGACTCGGGGACGCTTCCTCTTCCCTGGTTTCCTTTCCTGATCCCTTTGGCTGTCGACACTCTCTCTCCTTCCCTCCCTCCTCCTCCTCCAATGAACACGTATGTAACCTATCTGTTTGGATGTGCTAAGTAACAACGATCATAACACCAATCATGTAGATGTTACTTTAGAAGTTTGCAAAGCGCTTTATAATTATAATTTCATTTGATCTTCACAACAACCCTGTGAGATGGTACAAGTATTATCCCCATTTTACAGAGGAGGAAACTGAGGCAAATGGCAGTTAAGTGACTTGCCCACGGTTACACAGTAAGTGTCTGAGACAGGATTTGCCCTTAGATTTTCTTCACTCTATTTACCTCTGTGAATTCACTCTGTGCCACCTAGCTGCCTGGTAGAATGGATCTCCTTGAAAATAGGAAGGAAGTGTTTTTCATTTTGTCTTTGTATACCTAACATAGTACTTTGCATACAGTAGGAGCTCAATAAATGCTTGGTGGACTATGTCTTCAAACATGCAAGTAGGAAAGATATCACTGAAACGTCCTAAGATTAAGAGAGGCGGTGGGGACATATGAGAACACAGAGGCGGCCTTGAGGTGAGAAAGACTTGGGTTCAAGTCTCACCTCTATACATACTGCCTGTGTGACCCTGGGCAAATCATTTAACATTTCAGCATCCCAAGCAACATTTTAAGAATATACATTACAGACAGCCAGAGGACACCACAGTGCACCCAGCACTGCAGTCAGAAGGACCTGAGTTCAAATCTGGCCTCAGACACTTCCTAGCTGTGTGACCCTGGGCAAGTCACTTAAATTCCATCTACCTCAGTTTCTTCAACTATAAAATGGGAATAATACCAGCACCTACCTCCCATGGTTGTGAGGAACCAATGAAATGTGTAACGTAGTGATTGTCACATAATAGGCACTTCACAAGTGCTTACTTGCTTCCCTTCTATCCCAACCTTGAGTCAAAATGGGAAAATTTCCCAAATGAAGAATTAGAGGGGCCTTGGTAGACAGCAAATTATAAGAAAAAGAACTCTTACACTCTAAATTTCCTGTTTATTTCGAATAAGAAAAATATTCTGCCGTACATCTCCATACGAACTCAATTCAACTAAACAAGCAAAACGTATCATTGCCGCACCGCCACTACCATGAGAATGTAAACTCCTGGAGAGCAATCTATTTCCTCTTTTATTTTTCTATCCCTCAGGCCCATGGTTGTACCTTGCACATCATACGTGTTTGGTGGATTGCACAGAATCTCAGCATAAAGACCAAAAGGATGGGAATTCAACAGGTACAGACCTGGCAGCCCAAGCGAAAGGCATCCGGTACCGTCCAAGCCTGCTGCACACTTGCCTGGCTGCCTTATGCACCTTCTGGGCAGTCTAAGGGAAGAGACAGAAGAAGTGTGATGGCAATTCCCACTCAGTTTGGCTGCCATATGACTCAGACCAAGCTGCCTTCTACACCATCCGCAGTGAAGCCGAGGAGCCCACTGTTTATACTTCCTTCAGAAACCCATCAAAAGCCAAGGGATCCACCAGGATCGGATTCAGAAAGACCTGCCCAGCCATATTTTCAACTGGCTTAAGCTTGTTTCTTTTTGAAAAATGCTACTTAACCAGACTGGAGTGGCCTGCACAGGATACACGTGACCTCAAAGAAAGAGGCCCAGACCAATTACCAGGACAATGAGCCTTACAGCAATAAGTGTCAAAGAGTTACCATGCCTACAAAGTAACAAAGGTGAGAGAGGAGGGACAAAGCATTTGTCCACCTCCTGTCCCTAGGGACAATGTGGAAATCTGGTCCATTTCAATGTGATGGGAGCTTTCTTTCATATTTTCCAGACTTTTCCTTTGTAAATGACTCATACATCCCTACAGCACCTGCCAATTAATAAACTCTTTGAAGAAGTAAATTGACTAACATGTGGGAAGAGCATTGGATTTGGATTCGAAGGGCCTGGGTTTGAACTCTGCTCTGCTCCTTGATACTGGGATGGCCTTGGGAAGGCACAGCCTTTGGCCCTCAGTTTCTTCATCTATGAAATGGGGGGGCTGGACTAGATAGGCTCTGATATCACTTCCAGGTCTTCAGGATAGTAAGAATCAGCAACAATATGCTTCATGCCAACAGGAGAGCAAAAAAAGAACATTAGAATGCAGTTAAAAGATTTGAGTTCCAGTTCTGCTTGTTGCCAGGTAGCTAAGTGCCTCTCAGCAACTTACTTGGCCTCCCTTCTGGAGCTTGCTACTTCCTAGATCTGAGGTAACTGGAACTGACTGTTTATGGCAGAGCAACTTGTCAATGAATCTGGAGGTCTAATCTAAGGTCTCTCTCACTTCCGACATACACATGGAACTTAATGGTAGCTTTCAATCAGGACAGAAATGGAATGGAACAAGTGATTCCTTCCAGCTGCTATGCGTGTTTTGTCTGTGCTAACAGAATAGAGAGAACACTCAAAGAAAAAGAATTTTTCCTTGGGACTGACTGGAAATATTGTTTAAAAACTCAATGAGATGTAAATATTCCTTCCCCTCCCCATTCTCCCATTTCCACCTTCCCAATACCTTAACTGGATCAGAGGTCTTGATGTAGGGTTCAACACAATGTGCAATGCTCCCCTGTAACACTTTCTCTACTCGGGCAACAAGATAAATTTCAACATGGGGATTTGTCACTGAGAAAATTCCCTGAAAGACAAAAATACAATTATTGCAGTCAATTAGTAAACATTTCTTAAGTACCTACTATGTGCCAAGCACATAGAACTAGAGACACAAAGAAACATAAAAGACAGTCCCTGCCCTCAAGGGGCTCAGAGTCTAATGGAGGAGACAACACATAAACAACTATGTGCAAACAAGACAGAGACAGGAGAAATAGGAACTACTCAACAGAGGAAAGGCACATTCAGGGACACTGGAAAAGGCTTCCTGCAGGGGCAGGGATTCTAGTTAGGATTTAAAGGGAGCCCAGGATGCCAAGAGGCTGAGATGAGGAGCGAGGGCATTCCCCGCATTGGGGACAGCCAGGAGATGAATGGTCTTATTTGAGAAACAGCAAGGACACCAGTGTCACTACATTGCTGGGGGTGAGGAGGAATGTGTCAGACTACTGGAAAGGTAGGAACAGGGGAGGTTATGAAGGATTTTCTATTTGATCCTGGAGGTGAAAGGGAGCCACTGAGGCATATGGAAGAAGATCACTCTGACAGCCGAGTGTAAGATGGACTCAAGGCAGAAGACCAACCAATAGTCCAGGTGTGAGGTAATCAGGGCCAATAGCAGGGTGGGGGCAGTGTCAGAGGAGAGAAGGGGCACACATATGAGAGATGTCATGGAGGTAAAATGGACAGGCTTTGGCAACATATTGGACATGGGGAGGGGGAGAGAGCAAGGAGTTGAAGACGACACTTATGTTGCCAGCCATTGGGACAATGGAGTCAATTCCATTCCTTCTTAATACCAATGGCAGCTGAGGAAGAAAACCTTTTACCACACTGTGTGAAAAAGAAATAAACTGCATCTGCACTGCTGGTAAAGCCTGGCTGCCTCCAAAATATAAGAGAGACAGAGGATTCAAAGACCTAGTCTCTGGAAAGCTCGATTTATTGAGGTAAACATGCCAGGGTTCCCTAAACATGCTTGGATGACCTGTGGAAGAGCAGCTGCTACCAAGGGAACTTCTGAAGGGCATTTGCTCTCTCATTCTGATGGCTCTTCCAAAGGAGCAGCACATGAAGCAGTCTCACCGGCAAACCCATGGCTGAATGCTACTCCACATGGGCTTCTCAGCTGTAACTTCAAGGCGATGGGCCTAGCCTCCCTCTTAGAAAGCAAATAATACCCCCATTAGAGTGAAGTACATTATCTCTCCCAGTATCCTCAGCCAAGCAAATAAATGAGAGGGTCTTGAAGGAGGCCTTAGTTGCCCTCTTCTCTGGCTAGCAGAGCCTTCCTATTCTTCAAGACTTAGCTCATGTCCCAATTCTGCAGGAAATCCTCCATTTAACTACCCATCGCCGGTCTCAGCATTAGCTTTCTTAAACTCACTGGCTATCATTACACATTTGAACATGTGATGATAACCTGTCTTTGATTATACTCAGTATTTTCCCAGTGATAATGCATGGTTGTGAACCTCAGACCACAAGATCTCAAGAATCTAATCTGCAAGTGACCCAAAGGGCAGGCACATAAGATCAATGTGCCACAAGGAGTCTAGGTCACACGAGCAGAAAAGGAGGTTGGATGGCCATCTAGCAAGAGCCATGTCAAAAAGATGGACAGCCCATGTGCTCCTCTGTTACCCATGCAAGGATGAAAGCTGTCCAGTGCACTGAAGGGATACTCTGTGGAGGATCGATGGGAAAACATGGTCATGAAGCCGACAGGATGAAGAGGTATGGGTGGAGCTACACAAAGGGACAGAGATCATTCCATAGGATCCACCTAAGCATTATTCTCTTCATTTGTCCATGTGTAGGTAGGTTCTAAGACCACTTGGGAAAGAGATCACATCACACAGATCTTTATATCACCTCACAATAAACGCTCAGCATATACCTGCTGCCTTGAAAAATGCCTTGTTGAACACTGGGGAAATTAGGTGCTCCTAGAAAGGGATCAAAGGAGATTAAGGGGACAGGGATTGGAACAGTGAATCAGAGCAAGGCCCCAGATGGCAGGGAAAACAGGAAGAAATTAAGTCTTGCTCACCATACACAGCCTCTATCAAAGTTATTGCGCTTCTCTCTCTCTCTCTCTCTCTCTCTCTCTCTCTCTCTCTCTCTCTCTCTCTCTCTCCCCCCCTCCTTCTCCCTCTCTCCCTCTCCCTCCCTCTGTCTTTCTCTCGCTCTCTCTCTCTCTCCTCCCTGTCTCTCCTTCTCTCCCTAGTTTTCTCCCCACCTTCATTATACAATGGCTTCTGGTTTGGGTTTGTTTGTTTTTTGCTTTGCGCTTCATGCCTCTACTAGGGACAGAAGGGAGACTATGAATCCTGTTCCCTTTCATCCCTCACAGTCTCCAATCTATATAGAGAATTCCCAAGCACTTTCTGGATACTATGTTCTTGGCACAGGTTTCAGCAACAGAATGGAAAATGGATCCTTTATAGTTAAAGGTCTTCCAGTCTCCTACTAAACTGGCTCACTTTGCATCACAGTGGACAGAACATAGGATCATGCATCTGTGATTTAAACAACTACTTTCCATTAGACTTCACACTGAGTCTATTCTGTGCTATGCTGTCCTATACACAGGATACCGTGGGTACCCACAGGTGTTCTCATGACCTGCTTCCCTTATTGTCTAGATGTCACAGCACAGTGACTTAGAGGGCCTCATGCTTTAATGTATTAGCTAGGCATATAATGATGCCCTCATGCTACCTATGACAGTGGCTGCATGCCACCCATAATGGACTGATAACATTTTTAGCACCTCAGTTTCACTCCCACCATCTCCCTGGATACCTAAGAACTTAAAGTCGGGCTTCAAATCCTTGAAATTGCTGATGGTGCATTTCTACTTTTAATTTACTAAGTCCTGTAAAGGCTAAAGACCACACGCACCTGTTTTATATAGCGTAACTGAGATTCCTCAATCCCATGAATAAAACACTCCTTAGATGAAGATCCCTTTGGAGTGCTATCATTGTCCATGCATGCTGATGGGCCCAGTAACATTTCCCGAACAGATGGAGGGTTAAGGTCTACATGGAAGTCAGCTGAAATCTTGCAATTATTTTTCACATCAAACAAGGCAAGGTTGAGAAAAAAAGGCTCGACCTGGGAATGGGAGAAAACATCTGCATTTTTAAAACCAACTCTGCCTCCCACCAAAGTCCTATAATCGTTTCTGCAGCTGGGAAGCCCTTTGCATTCATTTTCATACCCTTCACAACTCAAAATGAATGATGGCTCATTTGCATGCTAGAAAAAGACATTCTGAAACAGCTGACAGACTTTGTCCAATTTGAAGCCGCATTCGAAAGCAAATTCAGGGAATGCTACTGTTAATATACTTGTGGAATAATTTTAGATCTCACTGAGGTCCAACCAAGAATGTGAAAACCAAATCATTTCTTGTTTGAGTCATACAGTCAAACATGATGCCGAGTGATCTCTGTTTCAGAATGGTGTCGTTCAGCAACGAACACATCTCTAGAACACCCTTTGACTGAACACAGACTGAAGGATGTTTGCCAATTGGTCATACACCAGGGCTGGGACAAAAATGCACTTCCACCTGCTGCCAATAAGAGGAGCACTTCCTGACTGAAACCACTGCATCAATGGCAAGACAAGTCATACATACGTTTGTCGATGGTCCCTGGGCACTGTCTCCAACATGGCCCAGGACGTTGAAGGTTATGTCATGGCAGCTCACTATGAAACGGCGGCTACACTTTTCTTCAAATGGCCTTATGTCTGGTTCAATGCCGGAAAAGTCCAACCTCTAGAAAAAACACACAGGCAGCATTAAAGGACATGGGATCCAATCAGCAGGACTCCACCTCAGTCCACGTGCTCCAGTTCTGGCCCCTGCCTGCCACAGAGAGACCCAGAAGAGAACATGCCATTGATCGTCTGAGAAGCCCGTCCAACCCAACCCTCAATTTCCAAGGTCTGACGCCCTTGGCTCAAGCAACCCAGGCGCTCATTAGTGTTGTCCTATTCCCAAATAAGGGGAAGAGTCGGAGTTTTCATCATGGTGACTTTGGGCTGGGTGTGATCTGCTGGACGGACATCGAAGTGGGCAGAGGGATGACTGTTTGGTGCACGGGCTTGTTTGGCTTAACTACACACTTCTTGGATACAAGGGGAGGGGGCACTCATTGGAAGGTGAGAGGGATGCTTAACCTCAGGTAGCAGAGTGCTTTGGGGTTTGCAGAGTACTTTATATGTGCTACATCATCTGATCCCTCCGACAGCCCTGGGAGGCAGATGCTGTAATTATCTCCATTTTACAGATGAGGAAACTGAGGCACAGAGAAGTTGAATGAGTTGCTCAGAGTCAATTCCAGCTGAGGTCTTCCAGTGCTCTGTCCACTGCACCACTCAGCTGCATGCAGCTCATGAATACAAGAAGAAGAAACAGTAAACAAAACTCTTTTCTCAAATTACTGAAGTAGTTTAAATTCCGGTAGATTTCTTTACCTATAATGCCCCAACTAATTGCAGTAGTGTTGACCTAGACTACTATAAAAGACCAAATACTCCTGAAAGGAGCCTTATATGTTAGATCTGTTTACCTACAACAGACAAAAACAAAAATGAACATGACTATCCCTGAACAATTCTCAAAGCAGCACAAGAAATTCTGGCTAAAAAAGCCTGTCCTAACAGCTGCCTAGTGATTTGTTGCTACCGTGCTCTCCAACAGTGCAGGGAGAAGAGATGGGGCATGAAACCTCCCAAATGGCTGCCCATGTGAAGAACCATCAGGTCCTTTCCCACCAGCTCCAAGTTTGAGGCATCTCTTTCAATCATCCAGGAGAGAGCATTTGAGGCAACTGTGTCGACAAGTCAAGCTGGAAACTCAAACAGGGGTGAAGCTCTAAGGAGGCAGGCCTCAGGGAAAGGATACTTGGGATCTGCTTCCTCTGCTTCCATCTCTTGTCCTCAGGACCTCACTACAAGCACCAGGCATCTTTCTTCACAGTAGCTCATTGACGAGCAACTCCCACATAAAACCAGCTCAGTTCCATGACCACAAACATGCTACACCACAAATTTTCAAAACAGAAAGGCTGGCTGCCTTTGGTTTCAGCCACATTCACTTGGTTCCTTTGTGCAGCAGGAACAAGCCTGACAGGTCCAATTAAAGCCCAATTATCTGGTGGAAAAGACAAGGCTCCTCTCTGTTTGGCACATAAGTTTTAGGAATGGATGGCAGAGGACTGACATTTGGGAACCCAGACATGTCCTCTCTTATCAGCTGTAGAGGAAGAAAAAAGGCAACCAAACCAACCAACTAGTACTCCCCAAAGGCTCCACATTTCTCATGACACATCTTTGTTAAAGAGAAATGTTTACGCTACCTTCTATTTAAAAAAAATAAAAATAAAAAAACCTTTTTCAAACTTATCTTCAAGGTGTTGGGGAAAAATAGTAAACATGAAAAATGCCTTCAACTCAGAGCTGTTCACACTGGAAAAAGAGTTTGTTGTCACCCACCTATTCAAAATGAGCAAGACACAAAGAGGAATCAATAACCTTCGAGCTGCAAAACCGGTAGCTCGACATTGGGTGCATGCCTTCATGCCTGCCTGTGCTGACTTTTGGCAAAAGCCTCCACTCTCTCCCCCACATCCAATTCAACCTCCATACCCCTGCTAGACAGTCGAATAAAGACATGAGCATCTTACTCTCCTGCTCCTGAAGCCCCAGAGCCTTCCCATTGCCTACCAAATCACATGCAAATTCTTTTGCCCGGCATTCAAGGCCTTCCACAACCTGGCAGCACCCAGCCTCCCCAGGCTGATGTCACATCATTATTGTCTTGACTGCACACTATCGTCTGGCCAAACTAGGCTGCTTTCTGCCCCCAAATATACCTGTTGCTTTTCCAGCTTTTTGCCTTTTCTCATCACGTTCCTTCTACGTGCCCAAAATATTCTCACTGCCCCTGTTTTGCCTGATGAAATCTTAGGCATCCTTTAAATGCCACCTCCTCCATGCAGGCTGCCCTGGTCCCCATTTGGGTCTCATCTCTGACACTTTGGTAAGCACATTAAGCATTAGGGCAGAGTGCCCTCAGTATCTAGTGGCATATTTTACAGTTATGTGGGTTTGGGGCTTCTGCTCCTACTGGACTGTAACCTCCATGAAGGTGGGGTCTGTGATCTCCCTAAGCTGTTGCTCCCACGGAGCCTGACAACAGGGCTCCTCCAACGAGAGCCTTACCTGCACATCAGCGTCAAAGGAAAAGAGGTTCTGTCTTCCGTCTCCTCTGCTCAGCTTGTTCAGCTGTTCGGTTTCTCTTCCGTACTAAAAATGGAAAAAGAGATAAAGTTGTAAAAATGGATCAAATGTCTCTTTATTTTTCTTCAAAGTCTAGTTTGCGAGTACACAGTTTACCAAAAAAAACCCCAACAACCAAACTATAAATGCTAACAACCTCCAAAAAGGTAAAAAAAAATGCTTTCCTAACAGGACATTGGCTCAACCAAGCAACAGCCAAATTAATCAATCATCCCTCCTATTGTGGCGCAGTGAGTAGAGGACTGGCCCTGGAGTCAGAAGGACCTGAATTGAAATCCAGCCTCAGACACTTGACACACTTACTACCTGTGTGACCTTGGGCAAGTCACTTAACTGCAATTGCCCTGCTTTCCCCCCTCCAAAAAACAAATAATCCCTCTCATCGGGGCCTGTAAAAGCCATGGGCTTCTTTACTCCCCTCCCCTGACTCCCTGTGCCTGCCACGTAGCCCTGGTCCCCACACCTTCAAACCCAAGAGAGCCAGCTTGGAGAAAGCCAGAGAAGGATGACTAACATCAGCCCAAGGAGAGTCAAGGCAGACTCAGGAAACTAAGATTCTTCAGTTTGGAAAAGGAAAGATTGAAGGGAGACATTGGAGAATCTCTGGAGATAGAGATTATCTAAATAAAGAGCTATTCACCAGGTCTCATGTTACACCAGGGACCATGGAATAAAGACACTTCAATTTTTAAAGATGGGGAAACCAAGGCCAAGAGAAGGGAAGAGACTTGCCCAAGGTCACACAGCAAGTCAGTAGAAGAGGGTGACCCAGTTGGCTGGTTCTCCATCCTATTGCCTAGCTTCGGAAGGTAATGGATTTCCTAAGCCAGTGGGCCTCTATGCAGGGATGTCAGAGAGGGGATTCCTGCTCAGTTATGCATTGAGCCAGGTGGCCACTGAGCTTCCAACCTGCTGAGAGTCTGTGCCTCAGTGGGTTTCTGGGATATAAGGAGGAGATTGGAAGAGGTAGTTTTAGAACAAATCTTCATTTTGTTCAGTCATTTTCAGTCAAGGTGACCTCATTTTGGGTTTTCTTGGCAGAGACACTCGAGTGGTTTGTGATTTTCTTCTTCAGCTCATTTTTTATAGATGATGAACTGAGGCAAACAAGGTTAGGTGACTTGCCCAGGGTCATGCAGCTAGTAAGTGTCTAAGGCCAGGTTTGAACTCACAAAGATGAGTCTTCCTGTCTCCAAGCTCAGCACTGTATCCACTTCCCCACCTAGCTGTTATACATGTGTATATGTGTGTTACTGTCACATACACGCATATATACACATTCGAATACTCACAGAGTGTGGTCCACTTCCCAAATTTGACACCTGGTGACATGACTCATACACACACACACACACACACACACACACACGTATATTTCTAGAATACCAAAAAAATGTACTTCTTGGAAACTGCTGATCAGATGTCAATCATATTGCACCTCCCATGTTCATAGAGTTCCTTCCCAAAGGGGCTCTTTGTAAACACCATGGGGACAGAGACCCCCAAGTAAACTAGCACAGTCAATGGGAGATAGCGCTGACACTGGGACAGTTTCTCTTTCCTTCTCTCTGTTTAATTTAAACCCTTATTTAAAAAAAAGCTCTACCTTCATCAGCTCAGGGTGCATACTCCTCTCCAAGCTTTCCATGATGTTCTCTGATTTTCCTTGGCTGCTCGTTTCATCTTCTGTAAATTCATTAAAAGTAGACGTTCCAAACTGTACAGATCATATCTTACTAATCACTTCAGAAAAAGTGCCCAACCAGCTCTCCTTCCCCCATACCCAGATTTATTGCTAAGCTTTTTGATTACGAGAGCAATGGAAAACTTTAATGGACTCTTGAAAACCTGCCATGAATTTCCCATCCAAAGTGTCTAATTTCAAGGCTGCTTAGATTTCCCTCGTCAGAATCCGCATAATACTGCCTTATATTTCTGTTTTAATCCTTCCACCTCCATAATGACCTTTAGCTAAGGAAAGGGTCAAGACGCAGATGTTTACCCACATGCTCAGAGACAAGGGCACCACCTCAAAAACTCCAACCTTGCACAGACTCCACAGCTTCTTTCTTCTCTTGGCCCGAGCCATCTGCATTGATCTGAATGACCTTTCTCAGTGTAGTCAGCCATTCTTCCATGTCCTGCTCGCTTTCTGCTGCCAGATAATGGCTGTATTTGTCTAACATCTTGAGCTCAAAGGCGTGACGCCGCATTTTGGGACACTGGTGGTTAAAAACAGGTTGCACATCCAGTTAGCAGAGTTACTTTGGTGTCTTTGGGCAATGAATACTTCTCCCGACTAGAATGTACATTCCTAGCGGACAAAGACCACACTCTTACATTCATTCATCAACTCCCTCAGAATCTAGCACCCTGCACCTAGCACCTAGCACAATTCACTTGCAAGTCATGAAATCATCTTCCTGTCATGGTCCTCTTTGAAAACAAGGGACAAACAATGAACAAATGAAGGAACCCAGCACCTGGCACCTAACATGATGGTGAGCACGGAGGAGGTGCTAAATACCCCTGGAGTAAGGAAAGACACTTTACCTCTTAGACAGTCTCCCATTTTAGAGCAAGGAGGAGCAGCTGCTTCACAATAAATGTTACCCTTTCCCTGCTACTGTAGCTTTCCTTGTGCAAAACTGAGACTTTTCTAGGACAATAGGAACAACAAACCTAAATGTGGCCAACTCCAATGTGGAAGCAGTGTGGGTGCTAGGTGTAGGTGAGAGCACTAGATCAGGAAACAGCTTCATTGCATCACCTTTGAATATCAGCTCTATGACCTTGGGCAAGTCACTGCCACTCTGTGGGCCTCACTTTCCTCATCTATAAGATGGATGGCTTAGACTAGATCACCTTGGAAGTCCTGTCCTTGGCTCCAAATCTATCATGTGTATTATATGTTACATGGAAGAGGCTTGTCTCATCCAAATATTTCTGTTCAAATTCATCTTTACAAACTTGAAAATCAGACACTGAAAGGAGGCCAATCCCTCTTTTATGTCAACTGTGACTACATCAGGACCTTAGAGATCTTCTCATCAAAATCCTGGTTTAGAGAAAAGGTAACTAAGACCCAGAGAAGGAAAGGGCTTTGCCTGAGGTCACACAGCTTAACAGAGCTCAAAGGATTTGAGTTCTTTTGGCTCCTACGCAGTCGAGATTTCCCATGATCCCTTGCTTACCTGAACAACATCAATGCAGGCATCCAGGTAGATGCAACCTTTCGATTCCTTTGAGTTCTTCTCATCTTTATAGGAATTAAGAATATATGAACCATCAGGAAGGTGAGTTAAGTAAAAATACCTTCTCTTGAATACCTGTAAAAAGATAAGAGCACCAATGATACATTAGTCACACTTCCATTGTATCTCGACCATTCCTTTGATCTGAGGATCTCAAAGGGCTTTGCAGACACCATTTATCTCAACAATCTACAGACATACCTGTGAGGTAAACAAAATTATAATTATCTCCTTTTCAAAGACAGAGACAGTGAGGTCAAGTAATTGGCCCACGGTTAAGCAAACACCAGAAAAGAAATGAACTCAATTCTTCAGAATGCTGGAGCCCTCACTCCCAAATGGGTTTTCCTTTTTTCATTCTCAAATAGCCCATCATTCCATGGGGGTAGAAGAAGCAGCAGCTGGGAAATGGCATCCTTTAGCTGTTCTCACTTCCACCGTTTTACTTGGTATAGTACTGCAGTGGCACCTTGCTTAGGGTATAATTATAGTCCAAATTATGATGATCATAATAGGTCCTATTTTATGAACTTTGAAGCTGGCCAAACACCTTCCATGCTCAACATGTTCCAAACAGAACTCGTTATCTTTCTACCCAAATCCTAACTTTCCGATTTCTGTCAAGGGCACCACTATTCATCCAGCCACCAACAGCCAGGTAACCCTGGAGTTGTCCTTCACCTTGCCTTTGTTTCCCCCACCAATCAATTGCCAAACTGTGTCAATCTCACCTCCACAACATCTGGTCCAGTCTAACCCTGCTCTCTACTTACACAGCCTACACACTAGATCACCAATGGCCTCATCATCGCCTCCTGACTAGACTACTGCATAGCAATAACCTCCAAATTGTCTGCTGGACTCGAGTGTCTCACCCCTTCAATTCATCTTCCACATAGCTGCTAAAGCGATCTTCTGAAAGGAGAGGTCTAGCCATGTCACTCAAGCACTCAAAGCACTCAAGAAACTTCAGTGGCTCCCTATTATCTCTAGGATAAAATACAAAGTCCTCTATTTGACATTTAGAGCCATTCACAATCTGGTTCAATCTCTCTTTCCAAACTAGTTTCACTTTATTTCTCTTCACATACTCTCTCTGACCTGCCAAACTAGCCTACTTCCTATTTCCCATATATAATACTTCATCTCCCACCTCCACACCTTTGTACAGGTTTTCTCCCATGCTTAGAGTGCTCCCTCTACTCACCTTAATCTTATAAAATCCCTAGCTTCATTCAAGGCATAGCTCAGATACCAAGTCATACAAGAGATCTTTCTTGATTCCCATAGTACACTTCACCCCAAAATTATTTTGTGTTAACTCAGTGTGTTTTCATGTACTTACATGTACACATGCTGTTTCCTCCCAGAGGAACGTAAGCTGCTTAAGGGCAAGAACAGTTGGAGTGTTTCACTCTGGTCGTCCAATCCCTAGTGCCTGGCTTAATTGGATGATCTCATCTGAGCTCCAGAACAACTCCATAAGGTAGAGAACATAGGTACTATGCCTATTTTACAGGCAGGGAAACTGAGACTCAAAGAAGCCAAGTACCTTGCCCATCCATAGTCACATATCAGAGGTGGAATGTGAACCTAGGTTTGCCTTATTCACACCATGCATCTTTTCTTAACTTGAAGCCTTTCCTCAACCTGAGTATCCTTCCCTTGATGTGTTCTTATTTATCAGAGTCATTCCTAAAAATGTGAGGCCTGGATCTGAACACAATCTTCCAGAGGAAGTCTGAGGAAGTCAGGGAAAAGGAGAGTGAACCTACCACCTCCCTTGTTCTAGACTTCATGCCCCTCAGGCTGCCTGCTGCACCACACCAGTGACTCAGCTGGAGCTTGCTGTCCACTAGATTTCATATAAACTGCTGTCTAGACACACCTAGCCCATCCTGTACTTTTGTGGTTGGCTTCTTTTTTTAAGTCAAGTACAGGACTTCACTTACCCTTATGAAATTTCAACTTATTAGATTCTGCCAATTGTTCCAATGTGTTAAGATCTTATTGGATCCTCACTTTTAGCCGAAATGTTAAACAGCCTTTTTTTCTTTTTTATTCAATTTTATTTTATTTTCAAGTGTGAATTACCTCCCTCTTACTCCTGCCCCCATCCCACGCCCATTGAGAAAGCAAGAAAAACAAAGCTGCCATTACAAACATATAAAGTCAAGCAAAATAACGTCCCCCAAATATGCCTCAATCTGTACCAAGTCCATCGCCTTTCTGTCTAGCGGTGGGTATCATGTTGAATCACAAGTCTTCTGGAACTGTTGGTGCTCACTGTGTTGATCAGAGTTGCAAAGTCTTTCAAAGTTGTTATCGTATACATCGTTCTCCTGGTTCCGCTCACTTAACCCGGTATCAGTGCTTCCCAGGCTTCTGTGAAACCATCCCTTTCGTTGTTTCTTAAAGTTCATTCGTATACCATGATTTCTTCAGACATTCCCCAAATGATAAGGACACACCCTCAGTTTCCAATTCTTTGCCACTACCAAAAGAACCCCAACCTGCCATAAGTATTTGTATACATGTGTGGGGGGAGGGATCCTCTTCCTTTTTATTTGATCTCTTTGGGGGCATAGACCTAGCACCAGTATTGCCTCTCAGTTCCATATCATCTGAAAGTCCTAAAAGACAGTGGAGTAATATGTGCCTGGCAAAGCTAAGATTGATTCTTTAAGCTAATGCTACCACTGAGTAATGTACATGAATGAACTAAAGTGGATTGTGATCAAATCTAAGCTTGAACTCTAGAGAATGTATAGAAAAAAAGACACACTGTTTGCAAGAGGCACTGTTAACCACAAAGTATAGGACAGAGAACAGGAAGGCAGGAAGTCAAAGATTCCAAGGATCGGGATCAAATGAAGACTGCTCAGTGTTTTCCTTCCATCATTGCTTCACAACAAAAAGCACATTTAGCAGCGGCAGCAGCCACCACTTTCAATATTAGCAAAGCGTGTCATTCTAAGAGAGCAGAAACTTCTAGGGCTGAAATGAGAGGAAATCACTTCCTGCAATGGAGCCCTGCTATGGCATCTGGGAGTGCTGCTCCCTTACTATGGCTGTTATATGTTGATCTTATGTCTAGAGGGAAGCTCGGAGGCTCTGTCTCAAACAAAAGGGACTTTCTCTCTTTTTCACAAAGAAGGAAAAGGGAAGTAAGAGATGTAGCTTGACAAATGTTTATGCAGGTGTCTATGATGCTGGTACTGCAGGTAGAGGATTACTTCACCTTCTTTGGTTTTAGTAATGAGACAAGTTATTCCAATGATGACCATATGGAAGAGTGCCAATGAGTCATGTGGTAGAGTCTTAGGAGATGGAGTGTTAACCACATTTTACTGGGCACCAAAGTGAGGGAGCCAGGGGTCACTTGGCTTTCCAAAGGCAAGTGTGGAGGAGAACTGGAATCCAAGTGAGCAGCAATCACTGGGCCCAAAGGAAGGCCCGTTGGCTTGCCTGCATTTGATTGGGTCTTTTTTACAGCTGTGAACTTGTCTATGTTACAGTCTTTCCTAACTGTGGGCTTAGTTCATAGCTCATTTTGTCATGTTTTGTTAACATTAGTTTTCAGAGACAGAAATTTTCTTCTCAGGATTGTTTTAGTTGCAACCCGTGAGTTTTAATATGCTCTCTCTTTTGCTAATCCTCTTGGTCAACATGATTACTCTACCTCTTGTTTCTTCTTTAGCTCACTCATCACTCAAGAAGTTACTTAATCTCCATCTAAGTCTGCATGTTTCCTTCCTTTTTCCTTTACTGGATATTCTTTTATTCCATTGTGTTGAGCAAAGAACATGTTTATTAAATCAAATACAATACTCTGGCCTCCCAAATCCATGTCTATTTACTGCTCCTGTTTCAGTGGTTTGGGAGAGTGGAATCTCCACAGTGAACAAACATAAAAATTCCCATCATTCCCCTATCCTCCACTGACCTCACTCAAAATAGGAAACAGATAAAACTACTGAGGCCATATAAGTATGGATTACGGAGGACAGCCATAGAGACAAGAGGATGAGAAGACATGGGAGATCCAAGTTCTAGTCTTGGGGCTAGGGTATGGCCAGGTTGTCTGAGACCCGGGCAGAGGATTCACTCATACTGAGGGAAGTGCCGAGAGATTTCAACCAAAGTATGGTTCTCACCACCATACGCTGGATAGAGCATGGGACCTTGGAGTCAGGAATATGTGCATTCAAATTTGACCTCAGATACTTGCTAGCTGTATGACCCTGGGCAAACCACTTAACCACTGTCTGCCTCAGTTTCCTCATCTGTAAAATAGGGATCCCAACAGCACCTTCCTCCCAGAGTTGTGAGGATCAAATGAGATATTTGTAGAGCACTTGGCATGGTGCCTGGCACACTGCATGTGCTTAATAAATATTTATTCCCTTTCTTGCCCTTTCCTTTCCTCCTCAGGTGAATATAACACTAAGGAAAGACAGGAAATGGGCAACAGTATCCTCAAGGTAGAATTTTTATCATTTCATATAATTAACTTTGTGGGAAGAGAAACTGGATTAAACAGTGTCTGTGCTAGAGTAGGCATGATTCTGGGGGCATTCTGAGGAGGACATTGAATGTTGGGGAAAAATTTCAGACCTTATGATTACTAAAGAAAAGATCCAAGAGGATATTACGAACTACTAAAAAGGCAAGGTGGGGTAGTAGGCAGAGCAGTGGACTTGGAGTAAGGAAGATCAGAGTTCAAATCTTGCCCCAGATACTTAACCAGCTGTATGATCTTGGGCAAGTCATGTAGCCTCTCAGGGTCAGGAAAATGGAAATGATAAGAGCACCTGGCCTCCCCGGGGTTGTTGTGAGGATCAGATGAGCGCGTGTGTGTGGTGAAGTCTTCATGTGAAGATAACCCTGCACTGACTGCATCAAACCGGGAAATGCTTCTGAGACCTGCAATGAGACCTAAATCCCCCTAATGAGTTCGTTCGATTTTTCCATAAAGGACAAACCAAGTGAATGGAGAACATTGGTGAATCTGACCATGTCTCCAGAATAGAGAGAGGAGCCATCCCCAGAAAGGGTTAAGCACAAGGCACTACGAAGGCAGAGAGGAAAGAACATCCCTGGAGGAAGAATTAAAGAAAAGCATATTAAGAAAAAGTGAGAGTTCAAAAGTCGACAGTGCCTCAAGAATCCCATCTCCCAGTTCTTTCATCTTGCCCTAGTAAGAACGGCTAGGGGGTCACAGAGCTCCGTATTGAAGTCAGGAGTTCAAATCCAGCTTCGGACACTTCCCAGGTATGTGACCCTGGGCAAGGCACTTAACCTCTGTCTGCCTCAGTTTTCTCAACTGTAAAATGGAGATCATAACAGCCCCTCCCCCCAAAGTGCCTGGGGCTATACAAACATTAGCTTTACCAAAGTCACTTACGTGCTATTTCCATACTTGGGTTTGTACTCCCCAATAGCTATTTTGGTTCTGTTCCTTCCAGCATACAGATCCTTCCCCTTCGTAGAAAATACAGAAGCCAAAGAAAAATTGGGCAGTCCAGCCTTCTCCCTCTTGTATTCTCATTATCGTCGCCATCATCATCGTCATCCCTTCCACTCCTAAAAGCTGAGGCATCTTCATCATCATCGTCATCCCTTCCACTCCAAAGAACTGAGGCATCATCATCATCCCTTCCACGCCTAAAAGCTCAGGCGGCATCATCATCATCATCCCTTCCACTCCTAAAACCTGTGGTGGCATCATCGTCGTTGTCGTCCTCGTCATCGCCATCATCATCCCTTCCACTACTAAAAGCTGAGGCATCTTCATCATCATCGTCATCCCTTCCACTCCTAAAAGCTGAGGCATCTTCGTCATCATCATCATCCCTTCCACTCCTAAGAACTGAGGCAACATCATCATCCCTTCCACTCCTAAAACCTGTGGTGGCATCATCATCGTCGTCGTTGTCATCATCATCATCCCTTCCACTCCTAAGAACTGAGGCATCTTCATCATCATCGTCATCCCTTCCACTCCTAAAAGCTGAGGCAGCATCATCGTCGTTGTCGTCCTCATCATCGCCGTCACCATGATCATCCCTTCCACTCCTAAAAGCTGAGGCATCTTCATCATCATCATCATCCCTTCCACTCCTAAGAACTGAGGCATCATCTTCATCATCATCCCTTCCACTCCTAAAAGCTGAGGCATCTTCATCATCATCGTCATCCCTTCCACTCCTAAGAACTGAGGCATCATCATCCCTTCCGCTCCTAAAAGCTGAGGCGGCATCATTGTGGTTGTCGTCCTCGTTATCGCCGTCGCCATCATCATCCCTTCCACTCCTAAAAGCTGAGGTGGCAGCATCACCATCATCATCCCTTCTGCTCCTAAAAGCTGAGGCATCTTCATCATCATCATCATCCCTTCCGCTCCTAAAAGCTGAGGCATCTTCATCATCATCATCGTCATCCCTTCCACTCCAAAGAACTGAGGCATCATAATCATCATCATCCCTTCCACTCCTAAAACCTGTGGTGGCGTCATCGTCGTTGTCGTCCTCGTCGTCGCCATCATCATCCCTTCCACTCCTAAAAGCTGAGGCATCTTCATCATCATCATCATCCCTTCCACTCCTAAAAGCTGAGGCATCTTCATCATCATCGTCATCCCTTCCACTCCTAAAAGCTGAGGCAGCATCATCGTTGTTGTCGTCCTCGTCATCGCCGTCGCCATGATCATCCCTTCCACTCCTAAAAGCTGAGGCATCTTCATCATCATCATCATCCCTTCCACTCCTAAGAACTGAGGCATCATCTTCATCATCATCCCTTCCACTCCTAAAAGCTGAGGCATCTTCATCATCATCATCATCCCTTCCACTCCTAAGAACTGAGGCATCATCTTCATCATCATCCCTTCCACTCCTAAAAGCTGAGGCATCTTCATCATCATCATCATCCCTTCCACTCCTAAAACCTGTGGTGGCATCATCGTCGTTGTCGTCCTCGTCGTCGCCATCATCATCCCTTCCACTCCTAAAAGCTGAGGCATCTTCATCATCATCGTCATCCCTTCCACTCCTAAAAGCTGCGGCAGCATCATCGTTGTTGTCGTCCTCGTCATCGCCGTCGCCATCATCATCCCTTCCACTCCTAAAAGCTGAGGCATCTTCATCATCATCATCATCCCTTCCACTCCTAAGAACTGAGGCATCATCTTCATCATCATCCCTTCCACTCCTAAAAGCTGAGGCATCTTCATCATCATCATCATCCCTTCCACTCCTAAAACCTGTGGTGGCATCATCGTCGTTGTCGTCCTCGTCGTCGCCATCATCATCCCTTCCACTTCTAAAAGCTGAGGCATCTTCATCATCATCGTCATCCCTTCCACTCCTAAAAGCTGAGGCATCTTCGTCATCATCATCATCCCTTCCACTCCTAAGAACTGAGGCAACATCATCATCCCTTCCACTCCTAAAACCTGTGGTGGCATCATCATCGTCGTCGTCGTCGTCATCATCATCATCCCTTCCACTCCTAAGAACTGAGGCATCTTCATCATCATCATCATCATCATCCCTT
The DNA here is from genome assembly GCF_011100635.1 of Trichosurus vulpecula. Lineage (NCBI taxonomy): Eukaryota > Metazoa > Chordata > Mammalia > Diprotodontia > Phalangeridae > Trichosurus > Trichosurus vulpecula. Next base: position 7,368,553 of record NC_050582.1, on the reverse strand, counting down.
CCACTCCTAAAAGCTGAGGCATCTTCATCATCATCCCTTCCACTCCTAAGAACTGAGGCATCATCTTCATCATCATCCCTTCCACTCCTAAAAGCTGAGGCATCTTCATCATCATCATCATCCCTTCCACTCCTAAAACCTGTGGTGGCATCATCGTCGTTGTCGTCCGCGTCGTCGCCATCATCATCCCTTCCACTCCTAAAAGCTGAGGCATCTTCATCATCATCGTCATCCCTTCCACTCCTAAAAGCTGCGGCAGCATCATCGTTGTTGTCGTCCTCGTCATCGCCGTCGCCATGATCATCCCTTCCACTCCTAAAAGCTGAGGCATCTTCATCATCATCATCATCCCTTCCACTCCTAAGAACTGAGGCATCATCTTCATCATCATCCCTTCCACTCCTAAAAGCTGAGGCATCTTCATCATCATCCCTTCCACTCCTAAAACCTGTGGTGGCATCATCGTCGTTGTCGTCCTCGTCGTCGCCATCATCATCCCTTCCACTTCTAAAAGCTGAGGCATCTTCATCATCATCGTCATCCCTTCCACTCCTAAAAGCTGAGGCATCTTCATCATCATCATCATCCCTTCCACTCCTAAGAACTGAGGCAACATCATCATCCCTTCCACTCCTAAAACCTGTGGTGGCATCATCATCGTCGTCGTCGTCATCATCATCATCCCTTCCACTCCTAAGAACTGAGGCATCTTCATCATCATCATCATCATCATCCCTTCCACTCCTAAAAGCTGAGGTGGCATCATCGTCGTTGTCGTCCTCGTCATCGCCATCGCCATGATCATCCCTTCCACTCCTAAAAGCTGAGGTGGCAGCATCACCATCATCATCCCTTCCGCTCCTAAAAGCTGAGGCGGCATCATCATCGTTGTCGTCCTCGTCATCGTCGTCGCCATCATCATCCCTTCCACTCCTAAAAGCTGAGGTGGCAGCATCACCATCATCATCCCTTCCCGCTCCTAAAAGCTGAGGCATCTTCCTCATCATCGTCATCCCTTCCACTCCTAAAAGCTGAGGCATCTTCATCATCATCCCTTCCGCTCCTAAAAGCTGAGGCATCTTCATAAAAATCGTCATCCCTTCCACTCCTAAAAGCTGAGGCATCTTCATCATCATCGTCATCCCTTCCACTCCTAAAAGCTGAGGCATCTTCATCATCATCATCATCCCTTCCACTCCTGAAAGCTGAGGCAGCATCATCGTTGTTGTCGTCCTCGTCATCACCGTCGCCATGATCATCCCTTCCACTCCTAAAAGCTGAGGCATCTTCATCATCATCGTCATCCCTTCCACTCCTAAAAGCTGAGGCAGCATCATCGTTGTTGTCGTCCTCGTCATCGCCATCGCCATCATCATCCCTTCCACTCCTAAAAGCTGAGGCATCTTCATCATCATCGTCATCCCTTCCACTCCTAAAAGCTGAGGCATCTTCATCATCATCGTCATCCCTTCCACTCCTAAGAACTGAGGCATCATCACCATCATCATCCCTTCCGCTCCTAAAAGCTGAGGTGGCGGCATCACCATCATCATCCCTTCCGCTCCTAAAAGCTGAGGCATCTTCATCATCATCGTCATGCCTTCCACTCCTAAGAACTGAGGCATCTTCATCATCATCGTCATCCCTTCCACTCCTAAGAACTGAGGCATCATCATCATCCCTTCCACTCCTAAAAGCTGAGGTGGCGGCATCACCATCATCATCCCTTCCACTCCTAAGAACTGAGGCATCTTCATCATCATCGTCATCCCTTACACTCCTAAAAGCTGAGGCATCTTCATCATCATCGTCATCCCTTCCACTCCTAAGAACTGAGGCATCATCATCATCATCATCCCTTCCACTCCTAAGAACTGAGGCATCATCATCATCATCATCCCTTCCACTCCTAAAAGCTGAGGCGGCATCATCGTCGTTGTCGTCCTCGTCATCGCCGTCGCCATCATCATCCCTTCCACTCCTAAAAGCTGAGGTGGCAGTATCACCATCATCATCCCTTCCGCTCCTAAAAGCTGAGGCATCTTCATCATCATCGTCATCCCTTCCACTCCTAAAAGCTGAGGCATCTTCATCATCATTGTCATCCCTTCCACTCCTGAAAGCTGAGGCAGCATCATCGTTGTTGTCGTCCTCGTCGTCACCGTCGCCATGATCATCCCTTCCACTCCTAAAAGCTGAGGCATCTTCATCATCATCGTCATCCCTTCCACTCCTAAAAGCTGAGGCAGCATCATCGTTGTTGTTGTCCTCGTCATCGCCGTCGCCATCATCATCCCTTCCACTCCTAAAAGCTGAGGCATCTTCATCATCATCGTCATCCCTTCCACTCCTAAAAGCTGAGGCATCATCATCATAGTCATCGTCATCATCCCTACTCTGTGCCAGGCAATGTGCTAGACACTGAGCATACAAAAAAGGCAAAAACAAGATCAGTCCCTGTCCTCAAGAAGCTCATGTTCTAACAGGAAAGACAACATGGAAATGACTAGGTACATTCAAGGTAAAAATATTCACATATGTACACACACACATAATACATATACATATGTATAGTGCAGATGAGGGGTAATCTCAGAGGGAAAATACTAGTTTGGGACAGGGAGGGACTGCAGGGAAGGAATGGGACAGGCTTTGGGCAGAGGGGAGGAGAGAGAGCATTCTAGGCACCGAGCCAGCCAGTGAAGAGATGGGAGATGGAGTGTCATGTCCAAAGAACAGCAGGATAGCCAGCACTGCCTGATCAGCATACGCGAAGGAAAACTACAAAAATAGGAGGGGGCCAGGCTGCTAAGACCTTTAAGAGTGAAACAGAAGATTTTACATTTGATTCTGGAGGTAACAGAGAGCCACTGGAGTTTATTGAGTAGGTGATACGGCCAAATCTGCACTTTAGACAAATCACCTTGGCAGCTGGGTGGAAGACAGATTACGAAAGAAAGAGTCTTGAAGCCAGGAGACCAACCAGAAGGCTCTTCCAATGATCCAGGCTCCAGGTAACAAGGGCCTGCACCAGACTGATGGCTGTGTGACTGACGATAAGAGGATATAGAAAAGAGACATTGTGAAAGTATAGGAAGTATAAGATTTGGCAACAGATCGGACATATGGAGTGAGTGTAAGTAAAGAGTAAAAGGCAAGAGACTGTGGGTATGATGATACCTTCAACAGCAGTAGGGAAAAAGACGAGTTCTGTATTGGACATGTTGAATTTGAGACGGCTACAGGGCATCTAATCTGCTGTGTAGTTGTTTTCAGTCATGATCCCATTCTGGGTTTTCTTGGCAAGGATGTTGGAATGGTTTGCCTTTTCCTTCTCCAGCTCATTTTACAGATGGTAGGAAACTGAGACAAATATGGTTAAGTGACTTGCCCGGGGTCACACAGCTAGGAAATGTCTGAGGCCAGATTTGAACTCAGGAAGAAGAGTCTTTCTTTCTCCAAACCCAGTGCTCTATCCACTGTACCATGTAGCTGCCCCATATCTAATCTAAGACGGCCAAAAGGCAGGTGATGCATGTGAGGACTAGAATTCAGGAGAGAGGTTAAGGCTCGAAATAAAGTTATGGGAACCATGTGCACAGAGATGATCATTGAACCCACAGGAGCCGATGAGGTCACCAAGTAAGAAAGAGGGGAGGGCAAAGGGCAGTGCTAGTGGCAGGGAGGACCCCCGCATTTAGCAGGTGGGACTTTGCGTCCAGCAAAGGAGACTGAGAAGCATGTGGTCAGAGAGGCAGAGGAACCGGGAGAGATCAATGCCACAAAAACCTAGAGAAAACAGAGGATCCAGGAGAAGAGTGATAGACAGCGTCCCAGGCTGCAGAGACATCCAAAAGAAGGAAGACCAAAAAAGATGCTTAGATTTTGCCATCAAGAGACCGTTGGCTACTTTGTTGAAGGATGAGGTCAGATGTCAAGCTGCAGAAGGGGAGAAAAGCAGAGGCACCTAGTGTAGACAGCCTTCAAATTTGGCTGAGAAGGGGAATAAAGAATAGAGGACTATAGCCACTGGGAATAATTAGATCAAGTCAGGGTTTGCTTTCTTTTTGAGGATGCGGGAGACATGAGCATATTTGTAAGGAGAAAGGAAGTAGCCAGTAGATAAAGAGAGAGTGAAGATAAGAGAATGGTGATGACATTGCATGAAATCTGCTGGAGAAGACAGTGGGGAATGCGATCAAGGGTGCAAGTAGAGGGGATTGCCTTTGGAAGCAGGAAGGTTGTGTCTCCACGTGAGGCAGGAGGAGGAGAAAATGGTAGGGGCCAACACATGAGCTGGAGACATGTGAGATGAGCTAGAAGGTGCGGGAAGGGGCTCTTGGTAGATGGCCTCTGGTTTTCAGTTAATTATGAGGCAAGATCCTCATCTGAGAGGGGGAAGAAGTAGTGTAGGAGGCTTGAAGAAGGGTGAAAAGCTCTGGATTAGCTGCTGTGGTGAGAAGAATAAGGAATCCATCGCTGCGGTGTAAAAAGATTGTCTTGCTGGGCCGAGCTGAGATTATAAAACCTGTGGCAGACGCAATCGGCCCACTTTGGGGATTTTTCCCCTTCAGCTCTTCAGCAGGAAGTGAATAGAAGCGATGCCAGCTGATGCTGGGAGTAATCCTGAGGTTGGGCTTTGGAAAGGCATGACTGGTGATGATGGGACCCAAGGAAAGAGGGCAGTATCACATTAAACTGATTCACCAAGGGGGTCAAGATAGAGAAAGGAGGAAAATGTAGCCAGTGCACATGGGAGTGAAGACCATTTAATACGGAAACCTCTGAACATATTTGGGTAAGTTAGCTGATGCTGCCTCGGATGATGGCGGCTCTACGGCATCTCCTGCACTTAGATTGGATGTCAGCACTACTATTTTGGAGAGGGCTATGGGATCATGAAGATACAGATGAAATGAGAGAAGCAATCACCCTGACTCATCTTCCATCAGGACAGAATGACTAACAGGGAGCAAGGAGCCTAGGTCTCAAAGCAGGTAAAGAAATGATGAGGAAGAAAACCCTGATTAGATTATAAGCTCCTTGAGGGTAGATATCATTTTCCATTTTAGTCTTTTATCAACAACACCTGGCACAAAGTAGGCACTTAACAAATGCTTGCTGAATTGAACTGACTTATCATAAAGCTGGTTTGGAAATTAATTGTACTAAGTCAGTAAAAGCCTCTGCCCTACTATGAAACCTTCCCACGTCAACCCTCAATTTGGCCAAGTTGATCTGTCATCCACCTCTCAAACAGAGCATCTTACAGGGCCATCATCCTTTATTCAGTCCTACTCTTAGAGGATGACATTTCATTAAGCGGAACACGGATGAAAACCATTTGCTGTTCAGTCATGTCCAACTCTTCTTGACCCCATTTGGGGTTTTCTTGGCAGAGATACTGGAGTAGTTTGCTATTTCCTTCTCCAGCTCATTTTACAAATGAGAAACTGAGGCACACAGGGTTAGTGACTTGCCCAGGGTCGCACAGCTGGGAAGTGTCTGAGGCTGGATTTGAACTCAGGTCTTCCTGACTCCAGGCCTGGCATACTATCTAGCTTCTGTGTGTGTACGTGTACATGTGTGCAAAATCTCCCTCGGTCCTTCTCTCCCTAAGTGCCTTATATACATGATGTTATTTATAAGCCTCACAACAATCTTCTGAGGTAGCTACTATAGATGGTGTTATCCCCATTATACAAATGAGGAAACTGAGGTTCAGAGGCATTAGGTAACTTGTCTACAGTGACACAAGCAATGAGAGAAGTGGATTCAAACCCAGACTTTCATGACTCCAAGTCTAGAATTAGATACTGTCTTTTAAATATTTCTTTCAAAATGTGACTTACCTGTTCAAGAACCTTTGATAGTACTCTAATGCCCACAGAATGTAGTCCAAAGCCCTTGGCATCCAAGGTTCTCCACAATCTGGCCCCATCCTCCCTTCCCACCTTGACTTCCTAGTAACTCCAAAAAAAAGTAACCTTCTACTTCAGACACATGGATTCTGCCCACTACACCTTGAGGCAGTATGTCTGCCTTCTTGCCTTTGCTCATGCCATCCCAGGCCCCCTCAACCTTCCTAATGCCCTCCTCTTTCCTAGCTTCCTGTCAAAACCATACCCAGCTCAGTACTACTCATTTAGCATTCACCATAAACTGCTTCATATTAATGTATTTGCTATTCTGTTATGTATCCACACCTCCTCTTCCCGACTAGAATCAAGTCCCCCTGGAGGCAAGGATTACATCATCGTCTACGTCTTTGTATTGGGGTTCCTCAGTGACTGGGGAGACGCACTACACATAGAAGTCGCTCGATACAGACTTGCTGGTTACTTGATGAGCACTTATCTGGGCCCTGGGGGCCCAGAGGGAACTAAAAATTACAGCCCAGTAAACGATCCTTAGGCTTACATAAATTTAATCCCTTTGGATTCTTTGAAAGAACATGTTTTGTTGATGGATCAAAGAATGAAAATAGGCTGACATGTACTGAAAATAGACATTTCTTAATCATTTGGTTCCACGTACAACAGAAAGAGGCAGGTCCTCGGCCCTAATGGTATTTGTACCAAGTCCCTTCTTTCACCATTCCTAAGCACTTTTAGGAAAAATATTTATTTTGTTGCCTTCCCCATCCCCATCTTTCTCCATCTGCCATCATCGTACTTGGCACAGGTGACAAACCTAGCAAAGAACAAGTTAGGGATGAGGGCTCTGGCTGTGTCATAAGCTACTTTCTTTTCGGCACAAGTGAGTCATGCACATGATGGGTGGCCTTGTGTCCCAGATAACCCAGGGGGACATGCCAGCACAGAAGCACAGAGAATGGGGGCGGGGAGGGAGAGTCAGGGCAAAATATCACCAAGTATAGAAAGGCAAGAAAAAGCCTATGAAGGTGGTCATCAGAGGCACATGCCAAAAACAAGGGCATCACTCTCTACAAGAACACAGATCCAGCCTCAGAACTACTTGCCTCCAGGCCCAGCTGGGAACCCTCCTAGTCTTTTTCCACCATACTCCAGCCACCTTTTCAGCCTCCAAGAATCCTTCGCCTGTGAAGCTTTCTTATGCTGGGAGATGCCTCTGCCCCTGCAGCCCATTCCTCTGACTGCTTCATTCCTTCCCAGAGTCTCCATTTTAGAGAAGAGCCCAGGTTAGCCACCATCACCCCTTCATTCCTCTCTAGACTCCACTCCTAAGTCACCAGACTTCTTCTTCACCCTCCCCTACCCCAAACCACTTTTCAGCTCTTTTTGAAGGGAAGCTCCTAGAGGGCAGGATTTCTTTTTCTTTTTGCTTGTATTCGTATTCCCAGGGCTTAGCACAGTGCCTGGCACATAGTAAGCAGTTAATAAATGCTTGTTGGCTTCATTGGTGTCATTTCTTCACTGGGCCTCAATTTAGCCATCTGTAAAAAGATGTGGCTGACAGTGTGTGATGAGTGACTTTGATAGACTTAGCTCTTCTCAGTAATTCAAGGACCTAAAACAACTTCACAAAGACTCATGATAGAAAATGCCAGCCATATCCAGAAAAAAAAAACGAAACTATGGAGTCAGAATGCAGATCGAAGCAAGCTATTTTCTTTTTTTGTTTCATGTTTTTCTTTCTCATGGTTCCTCCCATAATTCTTCTATACAACATGACTGATGTGAAAATATGTTTAATAGGAATGTTTATGTAGAGCCTATATTGGATGGCATGCCATCTCAGGGAGGGGGAGGGGAGAAAATTTAAAACTTATGGAAGTGAATGTGGAAAACTAAAAATAAATAAACTTATTTTAAAAAAAGATGTGGCTGAACTAGAAGATCTCTAAGAGCCGATCCAGGTCTGACATTTTAGGGTTAGTTGGCCTGAGAAAACGAAAATCCCTCAACGAAGGCTGAGCATTCTTTTCTAAGGCGTTAAAAGTCAATGATAGCTACATACATACACACATGCATAATACACGTATACGTAGAGGATTTGTTAAGAATCTACTCTGCCAGTCACTGCACTCCATGCTAGGGATGCAAATACTAGCTAGACCAGTCCCTGCCCCCTCATGGAGCTTACATTGCAATGGAGAAAGACAAGCCCTAAAGTGGGATGCTGGACAGAGACACTATGTTCTATCTGTACAATCCCCCTTAATGCTACACCCAACCAGCTACTGGAAGACAGGCTTGGGGGAGGGGCATGGAAATTAAAGGAAAGTGGACACTGAAGATGTCTATTAATTTCCTAAGGTACTTCTCCTTTGGTTTTTACTACTGACAACAATGTATATTGTAAGGTCTAAGAAAAATGGAAATGATGTGCTTCCTCATTCCAGGAAAGCCAGAGAGCTTCTGCAAGGGGCAGCTGCCCCCAGCTCCATCTCTCAGGGTTACTTTGGGGACTGTAGGATTGGTGCATCTTATTAATGTGTGGCATCTGTGCTCATGAAGTTTCACAAGCAACAGCTGGGAGTGGTGACTGCAGCAGCGTGGGCAAACTGCAGAATAAACTGAAGGAACCAGCTAGGCCAGAAGAGAAAAGGAACAGCCCATTGGGTCAGCTTCCACAGCAGGGTCAACGTTGGGGCCGCAGCAAGCATCCCGTCACCCTAGGAGGTCGGATTGCCTTTCCTGGAGGGGGGGAAGGTTCAGGGACCCTAGCCCTGAAAAGGGAGCTCAACTTGGCCACAGTGGCCATTTACCATAGCTGCTCAAAATACCAAAAGGCAAACTGAAGAGGAACTGAAGCTCTATACCCCAGAGATAAAGGGGATCATAGGAATCCCATTTGCTCATCCAATTATTCATCCACTGGCTCCTACACACGTCAGCCGGTTTTAGTGACTAAGGGAGAGATGTGATCTTGAGAAAACTCCCGCCTCTCCAATCTGTGCTGGCCACTGTCATGAGGGTCCAGCCTGGATCAAAGCAAACCCACCACTGCTACTTGAAAAAACAAGTCAGTGAAGGGCCCTGAGTGAAGGGGGGAAGGGTAATGTAGGCAATTCAAAGAGCTGGGGGAAGGGGACAGTAGATAGGTACAAAGACAAGTATGCTATAAAGCTGGGTGTGATCAGACAAATGAAAGAAACCAATACATGACTCAGGGAAATCTGAAGAAAGAGAAAATAATTTGATCTGTATCTTGGGGTAGGAGCTAGGAGGGAAGAGTCCCGGAAGACTTCTTGGAGGAGGCGGCACCTAAGCTGAACCCTGAAGAGACAATCTGAGGAAGCAGAGAGGACAGGAGATGGCATTCCATGACTGGGGCACAGTCTGCTTGCAGAGGGTAAATCCCAATTGGGACCTCTGAGAAGGACATCGGCCAGTGTACGAGGCAGATTCTTCAGATACGATTCCCTGCTTCTCTGATTCTTTGCAGTAGGTTTTTAAGCAAAAAGAAACTTGCGAGTGTGAGCAGCAGCAGCGACGTGTGCTCCAAGACCTGATGACTGCTACATTTTCAGGAGTTTTCCAAGCTGGTTGATAAACACAGCCAGGGCATAGCTCCATCCGCTCCCATCCCAATAACATCCTTTGTTGCTTTCAAAGAATTGCTGCCAATCATAGTAGAAGGAATTTTGAATACGTTCTTGTCTCCTTGAAATGACTGTGGTTTAGTAGTGAATAATAGTTAACATCTCTACGGCACCGGTTACATGCCAGGCACTTTACAATTAGCATCTCATTCGGTCCTCACAACAACCTGGAAGCACCGTACCATCTGGCTGCTTGAATCAGGAATATGTGAAAGTGAATTGATTGCATTTTGTTCCCATAGTGCTAATCCAATGTTGGGAACAAAGTCTGGAGTCACTACAAAGCTGGTGGAAAATCGTCCTAGAAACATCATTTGGCACTGTTGAAATCACTAGTTGCAATTATCACTTGATGACACCGTGTCCGAAATAAAATAAGAGATTTCGGTTTTTGCTGTTGTTCAGTCATTTCAGATACATCCAGCTCTTCATGACCCCATTTGGGGTTTTCCTGGCAAAGATACTGGAGTGCTTTGACGTTTCTCCCATTCACTTTCCAGATGAGGAAACTGAGGCAAAGAAGGTGAAATGACTTGCCCAGGGCCACACAGATATTAAGTGTCTGAGGCCAGATTTCAACTTAGGAAGATGAGTCTTCCTGACTCCAGGCTTGGCCCACCGAGCCACCTAGCTACCCTAAAAATGAGTTAATAGTTTCAAAATATTTCTGGATAAAATTTATTTTCTTTATCACTCATTTAACCAAAATAAAACCAAGCCAGAAACTGTAGCTAAAGATCTTGAAACTGAAATGACAGATTGGCTGAGTGCTGGGACTGAGGTGGGCAGCACATAGTTTTCCAGCTGCTGCTGCTGCTGGAGTCATTGTCCTGCATCATAGACATATTTTTCTCATTCTCCTTACTCCGGTTTGGCAGACACATTAGCTACCATCAGTTTCTTGTAAGATCTTGTTGTAATGATGGACATTCTTGAAGAATTTTCATGACTTTTAACTGCATCGCATTCAAGATCAACAAATATTCTGAAAATGCTTCAAAATAATCTAACACCATAAGAGCTTTGGAAAATTGGAAGATTGGCACTGGAAAAGCACGAATCTCAAGCTGAAGATTTGATTAATTCAGAGAAGTTTTCAAACGTTCCATTTCATAAAGATAACAAACTGAGTGATCTCCCTAGGGATGTGTTACTTGAAAAAATAATTCAACACATGAACTTACATCTTTTATGGGACAAAAGCAGTAATGAAGGCATTTTTAATTATTTTGACTCAGCCTTACAAAGAGCTAACTTCACCATGGACATCTGGTGAAAAAATTCCATTATTTAAGTGAGATTTTGAAACATGAATTTGATTTATAAAATTTGCAGGATTTCATAGATAATAATATGAATCAAACCATATTTCAATCTCTGTAACCATACAAAAGGCCAACAAGATAATTAGCGCCATTACAGTCAGTAGTGCTGATGCTGAAAGAGGTTTCAGTTTAATGAATATAATTTGTATGAAGATGAGAAATAGTTTAACAGCACATCCTGTATGAGATCTAATGACAATAAATTTGGATGTGATATCACTGCCAAAGAATGGTTGAATCCCAACCTTAGGCTAGCTATGGATTCAAGGGTTCAGCAAAAAATTGACAAAAGCATTCTGTGACAATCAAGTGGCTCTATGGAATTTACAATAGAGGGTACTGTATATTTTATGATCATTTATAAATTGTGTGCTATACACCCTTATAAATCAGTAAAATTTATAATAAGGTTATATATGTTTATGGTCATTAAACCTTAACTAGCACAACACTGAGTGGGGGCTAAGGAAATATGCAAACTGGGTAAACCACCCCCTGAATTACTGGCAATTAACTACACATAAAACACATCTATGAAGAGCTGCCTTAGCTGACATTTTAACAGATCTTCGAACCCAATTTGACATTGTGAAGGCAAATGTAAACCACCAAAAGACTGGCTTCCCTTTCCACAACAGGTACATTTGTGGAACGTTGGAGCTGGAAAGGACTTTGAGGATCCTGGAGCCCAAACTCCTCCTTTTATAGCAGAAGAAAGTGAGGCCCAGAAGTCAAGGCTTAGCCCAAGTTCAGTATAGCTTACACATGGACAGCACTTTACAGTATCTTATCATTTGACCGTCCTAAGATCCCTGGGAGCCATGCACAAGAATTGAGGCCCCTACATACACACACACACATACACACACACACACACACACACACACACACACACACACCATGTGCCTTCCATACCTCCAGGGCTTTGTCAGACCACACAGGTTCCCCACCCCTGGGCCCTATGCCAAAGTTTGGGGTATATGGGTATTTCAAAAGAGCTTCCATTTCATTATTGTCGGTGCTCCCTTCATCAACAATGCAGACCTCACCCCTCCACACCTTAGCAAAAGGTTTCTGTTACAAACGACTTGCAAATGCGCCCTGCAGCCAGATCTGTCTTTGTATCCCCAGGGTGCCTGCCTTGTGTTGGTTGAATGGAATTAAAGACTGCAGCAAATGGTGTGTGTCACACTGTGCTACTGCTGGGTTGTGTTTGCTGAAAGGCATCGGGCCTGACACTGATGTAGCTGGTGCAAATGAATGCGAATGAACAGGAGCCAGAAGCAGCTGGCTAAGGTGAGCTGAGTAGATCTGGCAGAGGGAAGGGAGAGGTCAGCAAGGTTCGAAAGCAAGGTACCAGGGAGCCTTGCATGTGCCCGAAGAGGTCTGATCCAACAAACAGCTCCCAGGGGAAGCCACAAAGGACTTTAGCTCACTCAGAGAAGCAAGAGTTGTGGACTCAAGGGAACCATTGGAGCGATCTCAGAGTACGAACTCGGTTTAGGTTCCTGCCTAAAAGTGTCACTGACTGTGTGGGCTATAAATACCAGGTGTTCTCTCTGCTAAAGGGACATGTGAAAGGACTTGCTTGAGAAGTGTGTGCCTTTCTCGATTTCCAAGAGAGGCTCAGTTTCCCCTGGTCTCCTCGGCTGCTGCCCCTAAGTGTTCCACACCTAACTCCTGAGTTAAAGTGCATCCTAGCAAAGGTCCAGCTGCTTTCTGCTGGTTTGCCTGAGAAACACCTTCAAAGTCTCACAGCTGTGAGACTGATTGTTTTTCTAAATCAGAATTGGCACTTGTTGGATTTGGTTAAAGTGAGGTACACCTGTAGTGTGGCTGTAAAATTCACAAAGGGAAGGCATGTTTTCATGATGTGGAGGCAAAGAAGGAAGATTAAAGCCATGGTACCACCATCTATCGACACCAATACACAAAACACCAACTTTCGCCGAACTGGCAATTTTTCTGACCTGTGCATTAGGTGAACAGCTGCAGAATGATAGTGAGCAATTTCTATAGGGCTTTAAGGTCTGCAAAATGCTTTACAAACATTATCTCACAAACCAGTTATGGTATACATAAGTGATGGAATGCTACGGTGTAGTAGGAAATCACCAAGGGGGTGGTTTCAGAGAAACCTGAAAAGACACATATGATCTGATGCAAAATGAAGTGAGCAGAACCAGGAGAACAATTTGTACAAGAAAAATGATAATATGAAGACAAACAACTTGGAATGACTTAGGAACTCTGATCAACACAATGATCAACCATAAGTCCAAAGGATTCATGATGAAATATGCTATCCACCTGCAGCAGGAGCACTGACAGAGAGTGCAGATTGAAGCTATTTCTTCTGCTGTAAATGACCTCCAACACCTATGTCAACCTAGGGAAATTGGACCCTCCTTTCAAGATCCAATTCAATTTCTCCTCCATGAGGCCTTCTCTGATCACCACAGATGAAAGTTCCCTTCTGCCTTTAGTGCATCAAGTGACAATTCTCACGTACTGCCTCATCCTCGCACACACACTTATTTCACTAAGTTTTTTCCTTCCATAAGAATCATCAATGTCCTTGTTCTCAGAGCTTACTCTCTTCATTTAACCGTCATTTTCCCTTTTAATCGACTGACTCAGAAGGTAGTAGTTAAATGTCACTAACAAGTTGCTCTTCTTCATTTATTTTTATGTCTACACTCTTAAAGTGCTGTCCACTGAGGAGGACTTTCATGTTAGGGAAAGAAGACAAGCACCCTCAGAATGTGGGCTTCTTCAAATATCCCACTGAAGTCAGTGCAAAACGAGGCCCACTCCAAAACAGGCTAATTCTACCTGGCACCATGACACGATGAGTTCTTACCTTCATGGTAACAGTGATGGTGCTGTTCACGTTGGCTTTAAACAACCAGCCTTGTTTAATCATTCCGCCCTTCTGCGAGCATAATGAAGATGAGTCCTAAAACAAATAAAATAGCAACAAACCATTCATTAAATACATTTACTGAGCATCCTCAATATATAAAACCCTGTGTAAGGGACCATCATATTTCACATTTTCGAATTTACACGTGAAGCTGAGCTTTGTGACCACAGACCAATGGGGGCCGCTGAAGCCAAGGATTCTCCAGTGTACCAATAATCAGTACTTCTAAATGTTACAGCAATGCATGGCCTCCAAATGAATGATCCTATCATTTTGGGAACCTTCAAAGGGAAAAAGTGGAAGCTACCTACATGGCCGCTGGCAGCAAAGGGACTGGCCTGAGGTGTGGATGGTTTGGCACAGGCATCCCTATGTCCAGAAAAAAAAAATAAACAAAATGTATGTCCTATGCCAATACCATCAGTGAGGTAGTGCTGTGGCTAGTGTGCTGGGCCCAGAATCAGGAAGATACAAGTTCAAATCCAATCTCAGACACTTACTAGCTGTGTGACCCTGGGCAAGTCATTTAAAGTTCCATTTGCCTCAGTTTCTTCACCTGTTAGATGAGGACAGATAATAATAGCACCCACCTCCCAAGGTTGTGGTGAGGATTAAATGAGGTAATGTTTGTAAGGTACTTAGCACATAGTATGCACTTAAAAGTACTTGTTCCCTTCCCTCTTCCCCCTTAGTCCTGTATCCTAGCCAGAGATTTCTCTCCCAACAGTGTTTTACATTTCCAAAACCTTGATTGATTGGAGATCTAGCCACCAAGGATCCTCAGTCTGAGTCTCCTTCAGCCTTTGCAGGGTGACTGGTAATGACAATGATGGTGATGACAGATGGTAATGCCTTAAGTTTGGTCTAGTGCTTCAGAAGATATATAATCTCATTGGACAGATTATTTCCTCTCCCCTATCATCCTCTAAGCATGGATGACACTAACACTAGGTCCTGGGTCCTCCTCCTTCTCTCTCTGGTTTTTCTTCCCACTCTGATGATACCATTTGCTCCCATAGATTCACTTAGCATAATCCAGCCTTAATCTCTCGCCTAACTCCAGTCCTACATGACCAACTATCGGCTGGGCATCACCGGGATGCTCCATCAGCATCTCAAACTCAGCATGTGCAAAGCATCCTCTTGCCACCCTCTTCCAAACTTCCTATTTCTGTTGAAGGCATTGTCATCATTTCCTTTAGACATTAAAGTTCACAGCTTTGGAGTCATTTTAGACTCTTCCTACTCCTTCACCTCGACACCCAATCAGCTGCCAAATTTTGTCAATTCTGCTACTGCTACAACATCTTTCTTGGTCCTCTTCTGCCCTGTCACAGGACCCCGACTTTAGTTCAAATCTTCAGCACCTCTCACCTGGACTGTTCTAGTAGACTCCTCAGCTGGCTCCTGAGTTCCAGTCTCCCCCTTCTCCAAAACATCCTTCACATAGGTAGCATGTCATTCCCCATCTCATGAATCTTCAGTGGCTCACTATTGCTTCTCGGATAAACCCCCAACTTCTCAGTGTGGCGTTGAATTCTCTAGAATCTGCCTCCAGCATGCCCTTCCAGACATTCCAGACTATGCCCTTTCCTGCACTCAAAAATCCAGCTTCTATCTCTTCGCAAGCAGTCCCCCCTGCTCAGAGGCCCTCAAAAATCCACCTTCAAGGCTTGGTTTGGGTGTTTTCTCCTCCACGAGATTGTCTCCAACGTTGGTGCCCTGACCCACCCTCCTCCAATCACCCTGTGCTGCTGTACCCACACATGGGCTGCATACCCTCCAGAGAATGTAGCTCCTTCATTTTTGTCTCTGTATTCCTAGCACGTTGCACACAGTGGGTGCTTAATAATGGTTTGTTGAATTGGATTGTCAAGGAGTCCACGTTGAAAATGCCCTTCATTTTACATGGCAGAACACAAGGCCAATTTGCCCTTACCTCATCCTTTTCGCAGTCCTCATCAATCTCAAATATGTGACTGGGAATCTTTTCTGGTCTCAAGGATTTGCTGAAAAAAAATCAATGAAATCTTCTTAGAAACCAAACAACGCATAGAGAACACTCGAGATAAATGGGCTGTCCTCTCTCCTTCCTCTGCAGGACACTGTGAACCACAGAGATGGGTGGCAAGGGCAAGGCAGAGAGACGTTTGGCCACCCTGCACACAGCCCAGCCCTTAAAGCATCAATCTGTCTCATGTTCCCACAGCCTGATCACCAGCCTCTAGCCCCTTAACCTCAGAGAAGGCTGAGCATGTAGGGGTGGCGTTGGGGGGAAGGAATGGCAGGCCCTGAAAGCTGAGCACCTCAGTAAGGGGACCTTGGGATTAGCAGGCCCGGGCTGGATGAGGGAACGGGGGTGGTTATGCCTTGGAAGGCTTGGAGTTAGCAGGTTGGCTGAGCACTGGGAGGAAGTATGCCTCTTCCCAAAGTGCCAACAAAGTCTTACTTTTATTACCTCCCATCCTAGCTCCATCTATATTTAACAAGAGAAAAAAGAAATCACCTTACTCATCCCTGTCTCAGATTCTCCCCTGCTCACAAGTCAAAGGATCACATATCAAGAACTGGAAAGGACCTCAGAGACCATATAGTCCAATTCCTTCATTTCATAGAACAGGAAACTGAGGCCCATGCTGGTTAAGTGACCTGCCCAAGCAGCTACACCATGGAGCGGACAGCGTGTTAGACCTGGTATCAGGAAGACGAAAGTTCAAATCCAACACTTGGGAGATGTGCGACTCTGGGCATGTCAGTTAACCTCTGCTTGCCTCAGTTTCCTCATCTGAAAAATGGAGATAATAATAGCACTCCCCTTCCAGGGCTGTTGTGAGCATAAAGAGAAATAATCTACGTAAAGCACTAAGTGCTCACTATTCCTGTCATTTGTGTCAGAAGTAGGAGTGGCGCTCGAGTGGCTGGGGAGGGCATGAGAGAGGATTCGAATCACACTCTTTCACAAAAGTAGCCCGCAGCTCATCTGTCAAAGGGCCAGGATTAAAACCCAGGTCTCCTTAATGTCCTGGACCCAGTGCTCATTCCACTCCCCCTACAGTCAGTACAAAGACAAGGAGCACAGCAAGATTAGGGAACAAGGGCAACAGGCTAGAAGGAGTCCAAAAACCCTGGTTCCAGTTCCCACTTTATCGTTTCCTCGCTGTGCAACATTAAGCAAGCCACTTAATGTCTCTGGGGGCAAATATCTTCATTTGTCAAGGAGAGAATAATGCCTGCTTTACCTCTGTGGCAATAATTGTGAGGAAATTGAGGGGGGGAGCATGTAAAAATCCTCAAAGCTTAATAGTGCTGTATCAGCAAAGGGGCTGGGGAGGAGGAAGAATATTCTGCAAGGTATAGAAAGAGTTAGCTTGAGGATTTCAGCTAGGAACAAGGCACTCGAGAGTTACCATGAGACACGATTTAGCTGTTGATGGAACCAAGGAAAGTCTTCAGGAGGAAAAATCAATTGTGGATAGATGGAAGAATTTCTTTAAATTACCCATCTTCTTCAAAGCCCAAAGAAGATTGATGTAAATGTCATGGTCCTTGTAGAAATCAGAAGGAGGAGGGGCTAGGATTCCATCCATTGCCTCTGCTGACCGTATTCTTCCCAAGAAGGATTTTATTAGGAGATACAGTATAACAGACGCAATGGTTTGCTTTCTCTAAATTAGAGGCACCATTTAAATACAAGGTAATATTCTTCCTTTGAATATGTTTCCATCTTTCACAAGCACAAAAATAGATAAAATTGCCAATGATTAGGATAAGCTTCTTCTCACTTTGTTTCCTTTGACAAAAAAATCATGTCACTCAATGCGCAATCAGTGCTTGTGTTGTAGGATGAGCCGAGGCCCAGTTCCTCTGAGCCTCAATTTCCTCATCTCCAAGCTGGAGACAACGATGCTTACAAGCCCTATTTCACAGGGTCATTGGGAAGAAGAACAGTTTATAAATCATGAGGAGTTATTAAAAGGTGAGTTTTCTCTTTTTCCAAGAAGGCGTGGTGATCTTAGCCAAGTTCTCAGTGTTTCTGTGGGACCAGGAGTTTCTAAAAGATTTGAAACAATCAGCTGAAAATGAGCACCCTTTGAAATTGCCATCTACCATCCTCTCAAAGCATGATGGTAGATGGAATGACTGGGCAGGAGATGATCTTCTTAAAATCCTCAATTGTAAAAAAGCCAAGTAACAAACTCACAGGAGGTGCCAAAACATCCCATTTCATGTGGATGTTGACCCAAAAAGGCAAGGAACAAAAATGAGATGGGAAGATGAAAAAGAAAAGGAGGGCAAGTGACAGAATGGAAGAAGCTCTCCAAGGCACGCTGCAGGGAGCATCAGCAAGGAACGGCTAGCCCTGTGCTGTGAGTCTGGATAGGCCAGGAGCTGGAGCTGCTGGGCCCTGTGCTACCAATCCAGATGCCGGCTGCAGGCATCCTCAGCAGAGCTCACCATCGCCCCATCCCCCACAGCCTGCTTTGCCTTCCTTGGGGCAGGATGCCATCTCTGCCGGCAGCACTGAGGGCTCATGGGCTTCACAACTATTGCCTGGACGCTCTTTGTGGCACTCTTTTTATTGTATACCAGTACAATTGTGGTTCATACAAATTGTGACTCGGTTAGTTAAAAGATAAGCGAGTCCAAAACCTCCCCTTCATGATCAATCGTTTCTGCCGAGTACTCAACTTACCAGGGCAACATTCGAAAGTCGCCAGAGAAATCTTCATACTTGTAATTCACCACGTGCCAGTCTGAGCTGTATGTCTTAATACACTGAAAGCAGACTGAAATCATTAGTTGAGGGCATAGAAGAATAAACACAAATAGTTATTTAAAAAGAAAAAGGTGCTCTGGGTGTTTGGTTTTAAAAACAATTCTTGTTAATTTTTTTTGTTTTCTGTCACCTGTATTTCTCCATGTGCCCCCCCTTTTGTTATCTGTCATCTTTGATAATAAAGACATTTTTTAAAAGAGGAAAAGTTAGGAAAAGGAATCACTTGTCAAGAGGCCTTTACAAAAAAGCAATTTGCAAAGAGCTCTCAGCCTCTCCCTGCCTGGGGCGGGGCAGCCCAGGAGCCTCCACTCAGTATCTGCCCACACTCAGCATCTCCATGAGGCCGAGCGAGGAGCTTGGGAGGTACGCCAGCCACTTCAGCTGCAGCCTGGCGGTGCCATGGTACAGATCATGGACATTATTGCAAATACATTTCTGCTTCATGCAGAATCCAATGAACAAGCACCCCCTGGCCTGGCTGGGTAGAAGACTGGCCAGCCCCTCCCTTACTTTGAAATCCCAACCACCATAAAAGAAAAGGAAAGCACATTTGATGTGTTAGCATGAGCTGGGAAGCCATGTGGACCCCACCTCTTTAACAAAGAGACTCTGAGCCTTCCTTTCAGCATCTTCTGGAACTGTGGACTCGACCGTTCTCCTCTGCCGCGCTATCACCGACACCTAAGAGGAGGAGACAAGTCTTGCCTACCCTGGCTCAGCCAAGCCCCTTGGGTTTGGGTGAACATCAGAACATCAGATTCAGGGCTTCACTACTCACAGACAGGTCCTCCATGGGGAACATGAGCAGGTCTCGGAGAGGGTCACTGTAAATCTGGGCCTTCCTTTGGGCAACAACATTCTCATAGTCCAGAGGTTCGACAACCTTGGCTTTCTCCTTTGTGGGGAAAAAAAGGAATTCATGCTATGAATCCACACTGATAATAGCAAGAAGGCCACATTTAAAATAAGAGAAATTTACCATTCAGTTTCTCCATTTCCTCCAAATAGTGTTATAAGTGAAGGAATCATTCTTCCTACTAAAATACGTCCTGGGAACACTTTCATAAAGTGGCTAAATGCCATTCCCACCCACCCCCACCAAAAAGAAAAAAAACCCCTTCTTTTGCTTAAACTAATAATATTGCTCTCTGTTTATGTGTGTGAGGCCTCCAAGCCATCCATGGGTTCTATTTGACACAAGACCCAAAATGACAGATTTGGAAGCTGACAAATATCTAACAGGATGTCTAGGGCTCCCCTGAAATCTCCTGATCAGGACATCCAGAAGCATCACTTCCTAACTCCAAGAAACACACAGAGAAAGGTCTACAGCAAATACCTAGAGTCTCTCCCTTGCAGCTTGTAATATATCTATCCTTTTCTCACTTTTCTTTTCTTTTTAGTCCTCTGGGCCCAACCAGAGCCAAGCTTAGATACACTGTTCCAAATCGTGGTAGATAAAAATCACCAACTAACAACAGATTTTAAAATGTACTGAAGTGACTTTTACTTTCAAAAACTACATAAAGATCACTTGATGCACTAAAACTCAAATAAGGCACATTAGAGGCAGCTGGCCCGATGGATACAAAGGCAGCTTTGGAGCCAGGAAACCTTGTTGTGTTCAAGTCTAGTCTCTGCCACATACTAGCTGTGTGACCATGTTTACAGGTTCAGTAAGATACAGGATCCCAGTACAAGGAAAGAGGCCATTAATGCCAGGGGAAAACTCGAGGGGCACATGCTTAGGGCAAGGCCCCTTGTGTCAGAGAAGGAGGGAGGGCATGAGGTTCCAGATCCAGCCCTAGAGATTTAGATGGACTTTCTCTAAGCCAAGGCTTGGCTTGGGAGGTAGTGCTGGCTACTGAGACCCCAACCCTTGGCTGGCATGGCTGAGAGGTGGAGCAGGCAGCTTTATGGAGGCCAGAGGCAATGTGAAGGGGCAGAGACACAGGGCCAACTGCTGGGAGCCTGGATGGAGTTAAGCACCCAACGGGCGAAGCAAATGGGGTTTTAGAGTGTCCTTCTCTGGGTCGAATGGGACCAAGCACCAAGGCCAGGGAGCTCAGACCTGAGGTGTCTGTGCTTCAGAGCTGAGACTGGCGTCTCTTCATATTAGGGAGAATTCTTGGGTAACTGGCAGCGAGGAGATTGCAAAGGCCTGCTACCAGGGCCAGCAGTGAGCAAAGGGTCATTCAGCGGTTCCTATTGGTCCTGCTCTGACTCTAGAGCTTTGCTGAATTTCTTACATCTTGGACAAGTCACGTCACCTCTCAGTCCCAGGAAGCTAGCTAAGACTACAGTTGCAGATGAATTGTCAATCTACACGGGTAGTGGGAGTTCCCTCCACTGATTAAATCAAAGGTATAGACATCCCACCCCCAAATGCTCAAATATATATCATCCTTTTTAAAAAAATTCTAAGTAGTCCACAGTCAGCCCACGGACTTCATTCATTCACACATTCAGTTGTGAGGGGAGGAGAAGAGCAGGACACCACTGTTCCCAGAACACTGGAGCTAGAGTCAGAAAGATCAGAGTTCAAATCCAACTTCAGACACTTGCTAGCTTTTTAAGTCTCTTTCTTTAAATTGCTTTCTGCCTCAGTTTCCTCAGCTGTCAATCTCAGACAATAACGCCTAAAAGCATAGGGCACAGAGCCCTGGGCATGTGAGTTCAATCCAGCCTTGGACACTTCCTAGTTGTCTGAACCTGTCTGCCTTAGTTTCCTCATTTGTGAAATGGGGGTAATGATAGCACCTACCTCGAAGGGTTTTTGTGAGGATGAAACAAAACAATGTTTGTAAAGTGCTTAGCACATAGTAGGTGCTCTGGAAATGCTTTTGCCCTTCTTTCTAGTCAATCATTCAATTCAGTTTGAATTCAACAATTTAATCCCACAAAAATCCTCTGTGCCTCTACCATACGTGGGCCACTGTCTTCAAGTAGCTAACATTCTATGGATGGGATGAAACCTGCACACGGAGAAGTAAGTACAAGGTAGGAAACAAAGGGGGCGAGAGAGAGATCAAACAGAGCGGGTAGGCTAAGGAATTTAGGGAGGCTCAGAAAAGGCTTCCCTCCAAAGAAGCTTCTAGGCCCCACACTGCCCTCCCCCCAAGGAGCTTCCAGGCCCCACACTGCCCTCCCCCAAGGAGCTTCCAGGCCCCACACTGCCCTCCCCCAAGGAGCTTCCAGGCACCATACTGCCCTCCCCCAAGGAGCTTCCAGGCCCCACACTGCCCTCCCCCAAGGAGCTTCTAGGCTCCACACTGCCCTCCCCCCAAGGAGCTTCTAGGCCCCACACTGCCCTCCCCCAAGGAGCTTCTAGGCCCCACACTGCCCTCCCCCCAAGGAGCTTCTAGGCCCCACACTGCCCTCCCCCCAAGGAGCTTCTAGGCCCCACACTGCCCTCCCCCCAAGAAGCTTCTAGGCCCCACACTGCCCTCCCCCAAGGAGCTTCTAGGCCCCACATTGCCCTCCCCACAAGAAGCTTCTAGGCCCCAGAGGAGATAGGACAGACAAGTACCTAGATCAACACAACACAAATGAGAATGCAACAACAGCTGAGAAAGGGAGGGGCCCAGAGCCCCAAAAAAGCCAGAAGAGGAAGAAAAGCTCTGTACTGTTTGGGGAAATCAGGGAATGTTTCATGGCAGAGGTGGCATTGGGGGGGAAGAATAGGGAAGATTCTGACAGGAAGTGAAAAGCCCTATCTTTGGGGCTTCTCAAAGGCCCTTTTACAAATTAAGGAGAAAACACAAAGGAAGAAAAACCATTTTAACCAGCGGGTTTAGTTAATGCTTGTTGAACCAGCAGGAGTTAGTTTAAAAGATCCCAAAAGATATCAGTTGAGTCCTAGTTTCAGTTGTCAAAGTATCAATTTGTATCTCCAAAGACAGCAAGTTTGTTAACAGCAATTTATCCAAATAAGGTAACAGATCAGGTAAAGCATATGTGTGTATACACACATACATACACACACACACACACACACACACACACACATCTACGAACTCAAATTCTGAAGAATCTTGGGCTTGGGACTTTCACAATAACTAAAGAAGAAACTAATTTTCCATCTTGACAAGGCATAGTACTTCAAGCTGGTCATGGTACAACGGAACGAGTGTTGGAGTAGAGATTCAGAGGCCCTAGAGTCAAATACCAGCTCTGTCACGTACTCGTCAGGCCAGCTATTTATTGTGTCTGGGCCTCAGTTCATCATATATCAAAAGGGAGGTGAGATGGAATAGATGAGTTCTGAAGATCCTTCTAGCTCTCTATGATTCTATGATCCTACCCTCCTTCCTCCCAAAATATTTTCAGACAGCAGAACTAGAGGAAGTAGAACTGTCAATGAAAGTGGCTTGTTCCAACTCTAGGGAGTCCTGTTTTAGTGATGGCTACCATACTCCTGGGGGCAGCTAGGGGGCGCAGCGGATAGAGAATGAGGCCTGAAGTCAGGAAGACTCAACAACCATCTTGCTGAAAGTATAATGTTTCCTCATAAGTAAAATAAAGATAATAACTGTACCTGCCTCCCAGGGTTGGTACAAGGATCAAATAAGATAATAACTGTAAAGCATTTAGCACAGTGCCTGGCACAGAGTAAGTCCTATATAAATGTTAGCTATTATTATTATAATACGTAAGGGCTGCTCGGTGGTTCAGTGGATAGAGCATCGGGCCTGGAGTCAGGAAGACCCGAGTCCAAATCTAGCTGCGTAACCCCAGGCAATTCACTTAACCCTGTTTGCCTCGGTTTTCTCATCTGTAAAATGAACTGGAGAAGGAAATGGTAAATCCGGTATCTTTGCCAAAAAAAAAAAAACCCAAAAAGGGTAACAAAGAGTTGAGCACAACTAAAAGCAACTAAACAACAACAACAAATTACACAACTAAAAGCAACTAAACAACAACAACAAATTACAATTATTATTTGGCTGAATTTATTTTCCCTGTTTTGTATAGAACGCTTACTTGAACAGGGGAGGAGGTGAGAGATATATTCAGATAGGAGAGTGATGTGAAAACATGTCAATAATTTTTTAAAAGAGGTGAGAAATCTAGCCCCAAATACCAATGAGCAACCTATGGCAACAGAGGACTTTGGACTGGGAGCTCCTTGAGAGAAAGTAGAGTCTTTTGCCTTTTGTTTTTACACTCACATAGTAGGTGTTCAACAAACGCTTATGGACTCATCATTAAGGATCACCTCCCAAAGACTTCCCACCATCTGCTTCAATGCGCTCTGGAAAATACCATCCAGCCCAGCCAAACTACGTTTCATTTTCTCATATAGTCAATTACTACTTTAAAATGTATCATGGATCCCTCTAAAAGTGACAGCTACATCCAGCTCGCAGTTGTGAGGGATATTATATGAAACAACGAGAATTCACTTTTGTTAAAAGAAATGGATCCCGTCCGGCTGTCCTGGCTGGTAACATAAATCAATCGTCAAATGCCATTTAAAAGATCTGACTAAAGTCCAATCTACCCTGTTGTAAATACATTCTCTGAACAGAACTGCTCAATCCTCCTCTTCTACTTTACAAGGGTCGTTCTGTGACAGGAAGAATTGGGATGCTGGCCCTTGGTCCCACAAAGTTGCCTTGAAGCCACGGGAAGGACTAGAGTCTAGCAGCTTCATTTCTACCCTTTTCCCTATGAGAACATGGACAAATAGATGGAATGGAAGGAAAATGGAAGATCTATCACTTTGGATAATAGAACAGCTACAGGAATCAGCACCAAAAAAGATACAGACCTTGAATTTTGACTTTAGCCAAAACCCATTATAACCCTGGGGTCAAGAACAAGAACACCAGCCCTCTAGAATTTCCATTACAAAGCGGGATCTCTGACTTAACTGGTCCTCAATGTCTGCCAAGTCCTGCGCCTTTTTGGAAAGCCCATTAACATAATATATTAACAAAATATCTTGAAAACCTGCAGGTACTATTATTGATGTCAGCTATCATCATCATCGTAACATAATTCTTCTCATCTCTTTTAGTGGAGGTCAGATAGAAGTGGTCCAAGGACAAACTGCTATTCAATTATTTTCTTATATTTAATCAAATGTACATTAATGTAGATAGATAAGACGGCTACTTTTTATAACTGAATAAGAGTACCGAGATGTAGGCTCATCTTCTGTGGACTCAGTGAAAGCATCATTAGGACAATTACAGTAGCAGAAGGATATGAGATGACATCCCATCGCCATATGGTTTTACTTTCTTCTATTAGGTTTCTACATTCTAAGCTTTTCATTCCACATACTTTGAAGACTGAGAATTTGGTGTGGCAACATCTATAAATACATTATTCTTACGTTTTTATGGATCAGTGTTATGTCTATTTGGCTATAGACAACAGTTCTATTAGAACTGCTACAATTCTAATAGTGTATTTAATGACTTCTCAAAGATCTTTGAGGTTTGTGGAACAGGGATTTGCCATCTATCAGTATATAAGATATAAAGATCTTCTAGTGTATAATTCTAGCCACCTCATTGTATCTTTCTTGGTATCCAGTAGCTGATAAATTTTTGCAACCTGCCGTGATACAGTCAGGGCCATTTCACTGCTGATCAGTAATTCTAGGGTTCTTAAGATTAACCTTTCTATAATTTCTACTGGCAAGGACCTGATCCTGAATTACTATCATAAACTTCTCCACTTCAGATAATAAATCCACATGACATAACCATTTGTTTGACACTTCCTTATCAACATATTACTGTTTCATGTGGATGTTTGCCCACAAAGCAGGTTTTGATTCCATTCTTGGATATTAGCCATTTCATAGGTTCCACCTGGAGATAAATCACTTTGGGTTCCATTCAAGGGATACAGAACCATATACCCATTATCAACCTTTAGGACTTCTTTGTGAAATGAAGTCTGCCTGTTCCAAAAGTGTTTCTGTAGACTTTAAACCTACTTATTCTGCACTCTGTGAACATCAATCAATTTTCTTCCTCCTTTCTGAAGAGGCAATGTTAATCTTGGTATAGCTGCCATGGGATAAAAAGCCCTGTGTTTCCTTAACATTTTACAGGTATTTGTTTAGACACTTTCAAGAGCCAAAATCATCCATTTTACAGTACCAAAGAGTATACAATAAACTGGTATTACATAGCCATTATAGTCACTCTATGTTCTTCCTGTTAAGATTTGACTTCTATTTGCCAGACAGTCTCTTAACATGTCACAGTCTCAGCTTTCTCTGTTGACCTTAGTTTGTGTGCCTTGCCTGGAAAATACCAAATTATCTGTAAATATGGCCTTCATCCACTGCTTCAACTTGACCTCTGGATTTGAGCTCAAAGTCTTTCACCTCTTATTAATCCCTGGTGTGTATTAATCATTTTATATCATTGAGCCCAACTCAAGCCATTTTTATACCATTGGAGAAAGTTTTCATGCAGTGAAGGAGCTACTTAGTATGCTTTTCAGTGGAGCCACATAACTTGATGTCCTCCCGATATATCTCTCTTTGACTTGAGAGACAGACTTAGTTCTGCCCAGGAATGATGATAATGGGTTTAAGGCTAAGTAGAACCATAGCAGGGCTTAAACCATCTCCCTGGAAAACACCATGTTTTATAGCAATTACTCTTGATAGCTGGCATGTCAACAGAGAACAGCCTTCCATGAAGACATGAAATACTTTTGGCATTCTCACTATGCTTAGGTCTATTTTATATATTTGCAATAGCTGGCTAAGTCTGGAGTGTAGGACAAAGAGGTGTGAATGTTTCAGTGCTTTCAGGCAGCTTATCTAATAATCAGTTAACCAATAAGTTGTTCTTTACATCCTTGGGACTTTTGACATACCCTTTTAGCTCCTCATTCAATAAATTATTTTCTTCTAAGCGTCTATAGATTTCTTGAGCAATACAAGCTGTGTATGCCTCCTGTTAGGCAATTAGCCAATGTTTTTAGAGGGGTTACTGAGGTCCTCATATTTTGGTAATAAATATGTGATGCCTTCTGATTTAAAAATAAAGCCATGGAATCAGGCTTACGATTGGAGAGGAAGTTGGTAAAGTGCTTCACTAATAATTCGTGGACATCCTGTGAAGCTTACAGCCAATAATTATGGATTTTATCCAGACCCGCTACTCTCCAGTTTCAGCCATTTCCTTCCCTGTCACTACTCTATCATTCATTATGTTGATGGCACAAAAGCTGCTCCACATCTGATCCAATTTTCCTTGTCACTCTGTTGGACTTCTTCCATCACAGAGACAACCTGAAATGTTTTCTATCCTCCTTTCTTGGGAGTTCTCTCTCCTCTCATTTTTTTTATGCTCTTTGGTTCCTTGCCTTACCTTTTTTGGCTTTCACTTTCAATTGTTGTTGACTAAGGGAAACAAGAATTTCTGATTCCAGATTTCATTCTGCAGCTTCTTTTTGGTTGCTTTTAATCAAGCAACACGATATTTGTTTTCTACTGAACACTGTTGTTTGATACTCATGAAGTCTTCTCAAATCTTTCCATAGGCTTCAATAGTTTTCTTGAGCTGCCCCTGTCAAGGTAGTAGATGCCTACTCTTTGGAGTTTTCCTAATAAAACTACGCATACCCTTTGATCCAGCAATACCACTACTAGGTTTGTATCCCAAAGAGATAAAAAGGGAAAAGGACGTATTTGTACAAAAATATTTATAGAATTGGCAATTGAGGGGATGGAAATTAGGGAACGGCCAAACAAGTTGTGGCATATTATTGTAATGGAATACTATCTTGCTATAAGAAATGACAAGCAGATTGTTTCAGAAAAACCTGGAAAGACACGAACTGATGCAAAGTGAAGTGAGCAGAATCAGGATAGCATTGTACACAGTAACAGCAATACTGTATGATGATCGATTGTGAATGACTTAGCCATTCTCAGCAACACAATGATCCAAGATATTCCAAAGGACTCATGATGAAAAATGCTATCCGCATCCAGAGAAATAACTGATGGCATCTGAATGCAGATCAAAGCATATTTTTTTCCACTTTATTTTTTCGGTCTTGGTTTTCTTTCACAATATGACTAATATGGAAATGTTTTACGTGACTGCACACACATAACCTATACATCAAATTGCTTACTGTCTCAGGGAGGGGGGAAGGGAGAGAGGGGGAGAATTTGGAACTCAAAATTTTATGAAACCAATGTTAAAAGTGTTTTTACATTAAATTTGGGAAAATAAAATATTCTTTTAGTTTTTTTAAGAGTTTTCCTAGATAGTTCCACCTTTCCTCCTATGGTTCTTATGGTAGTAATGGCTGCAGTCTATAATGATATATGCAGGTCATGAAATGTTTTTATACTCTGTAAAATGTTGTAGGAGAATATATTCATATATGATGCTTATAACAGATATCTGTTTTTGAAATTTCTCTGCTTTGCCATCAAATTCTAAAAAAAAGGCTTTTAAGAATTCAATTCTAAGTGTGCCCATCTTCTCTTCAAAATCATGCAAGATAGGCATTATTTTGCTATCCATTTCATTATTAAGTAGCATTCCTGATTTGTTCCGAGTCATCCTGTCTTTTTCTTGGACCAGAACATGAAGAAGTGTTATTCATACATGTCTTTCTTTTTATTTATCATATCCCTAACACTTAGCACAGTGCCTGGCACATTGTAGGCACTGTTTTAGATTGGATTAGATTCATGTTATCTCTGCTTTTACAGATGCTAATCTGAGTACGGGGATGGCTTTGTGCAGCTGCCCTATTTCCTAGATTGACAACAGCAGTTATATCACACTGGCCAGAGTCCTCAAGCCATCAGTAGCATTACAAAAGCCCAAATGGATGGCATTTCAGGCTTCCTGGAGGACTGTCACAGTCACCCAAGAGGTCTCTGCTAGATAGATCATTGGAGCTAGTACTCCCCTACTTAACAGCTCCTCCTCCTCCTTCCACTCACAACCTGGATGATGGGTTGGAGGTTGAGGAGGTGGTTATGTTGTTGTTATCATCTAAGTGAGGGAGGGGACATGATTTTTACCAGATGCATAAATGAATCTATGAGTCAATGAAGTTCTTTGTAATGGGTTTTGGAGCATCACCTCACAGAATCACCACATTTTCAGAGGTGGAAGCTACCTCAGAGGCCAGTTAGACCAACCTCAACCTGAAAAAAGGATGCCCTTCCCAGCACTCCTGACAAGTGGCCACACAGCTAGATGTGGTGGTATGGGAGTAATGCGAGTCTTCACTCTGGCCTCATGAAATGTACTATTTGATGTCTGTTGGAGCCTTTGTCCTGACGAAGGGATCCTGGCCCCAGTCCGAGAAAGGTCCCTCCCACCCAGATGTCCTCTCATTAGCCAACACAGCCTTTCTGATAAGTTGAAAGATTCATGGCATAAAAAATCTGGCCATATCTAGAGGGTCTCCCAGTAAAGGTTGCTCTGTTTCCACACTTAATAATAGGCTAGGGATTGAGGCCATCTGTAAAGCAAGGAACCCAGGCATCAGTATTTTCCTTGGAAGCAGAGATGAAAAAATAAGTTTCCCAAATTGCAGCCCCTTCAGCTCTCACCAGTCCAAAAGCATCTGTTTGCCTTAGGGGTAGTAGGGCTTCAGATCTCACTGATAACAAGTTAAGCACTTTAAGAAAACATGTGGCCTCCTTTAGGCCACAAAGGTAGCATTTAATTCATGGTTGCAGAAGCAAGTAAGAATGCAAACCTATCTCAGAGGGTCTAGGTTAATATCAGGAGCCACTGAAAGAGCTGGACAACTTAGGTTTACAGAGTCTCCTTTGTAAAGATTAGGACATTCTACAAGTTTCATTCATTAAATATTTAAAATATTCATTCATTTAACAAGCATTGATGAAGCAAGCTACAATGTACATAAAAGAAGCTGTCTGTTCCATACCTGCACTGGTCTCTGGCCCCTTGGGCAGTACCCAGAGTGCCTAGCCTAGTGCTGAGTGAGTCAACAGGAAGTTCTCCAGTATGTCTAAAAGGACATCCCTAGAGCTAGAAAGAATCTGAGAAGCCATCCAGTCCAATGTTTCACGGACGAGGAACCGGCATATTTGTTAGAAGAGTTTCCTTTTCCTTTCTTCTTTCAATTGGAGGAGTGAGATGGGAGAGAAAATAATTTGCTAATTGAATGAAAGCGTGGGATTCCAATGACTAGCCATCCACTTAGAAGTGATTCCCTTTGTTAGGTGGGAATATTTCAGATCAGTTAATCAGAATCGATCGAAGCCACTGTGTGAGAGACTTGGAACATCAAACGGTTACATTGTCCGATTGTGTTCCTAGATTTTCCCTGGACAATCATGTATCTACCTGCACTGGGCTGAGCAAAAACAAAATTCAAATCCTTTTGATTTGGGGATGGGGATATCCTGTAAACCGTTCTCCAAATTCATTCAAACCTGCCTCCACTAATGCTACAACTTTTACCCCAGGGAGGTTTGGGCTTTTAATAAATCTTGAAAATAATGAGACTCCGTGGTGAGGGGCGCTAGTGGTCGATCTACAGCTTTCCACTTTTGAGCTGCACTTTCTCATCTGCCCTTTTCAGGAAGGGATTAGCACCTCAAGTCATTTATAAGAACAGAAGGAATCATCAGATTCAGCTTTAAATGGGCAAGACACACATTACAGACAGTAACAAAATACTGTCAAGAGTCAGAAGTCTGTAGAATCCAGCTGAGAAGGTAGCAGACTGATGAAGAGGCTAATGATGATGCTAATGATATTATGCAAAAACCCAAATGGGAGAAGCTAAGGAGGTGCTGGTGCCAGGGACAAAATAAAATCCAGGAAACACATAATCTCCTATATATCCAGGGAAAGAAGGGAACTAAAATACCACCGAATAGCTCTTCTTGGAACCTATGATTGGTCATTACAATATCCCAGCATTTCAGTTTCATTTTAGGATTTTTTCACTATATTAGCATTGCTCAAATACAAAGGATAAACTGATCCCAATAAATGTTGAGTGATATTTTTCCCTATATCCAACTCAGTTAATGCTGGTAAGGGTTTACTAAGCCCAGCCAACTGTCAATTCGCTGTGCTAAGGGATGAGGTAGTAAACAAACACCCCTCCCCCCCTCCCCCCCCCCCCCCCCCCCCCCCCCGCAAAGCCATCTGAGTCAAAAGTTTAATTTTCTCCATCTCCAAAACATTTATCCAAGATACTGAAAACTGGAGAAACAAACTGACTTAACTCCCCTTCCTGACAGTTACATGTCTCCATCACAGGAAGTAATCAAGAACAGGAACCTTCTAATCACCAGAATATTGTTCCTATGCAGGAATCACTAGGTGTCCAAATGATAGATGGTCTTAGCTTTGGTACAATAGCAACATTCTTCCGAAAATTTCAAAGCTGGTGATAAGAGTAGATAAGCACATGCATAATCTTTCCCAGCCCCTCTTAATCCTATTGCCTTTTTTCTATTTTTCCTGTCTACAACTTGTTAGTACACATCTGTTTGCTTGTCGGCTCCCCCATTAGACTGTGGGCTCCTCAAGGCAGGGACTGTCTCTTAGCTTTCTTTGCATCCCTGGCCCTTAGTTCAGTGCCTGGCACATAGCAGGCACTTAATCAATGCTTGCTGAGTGACCGTCGTAACTGAATGTTGCTGATTTCTGTGCTGCCACAAGGATTGGGTAGACCAGTTTCTCAGCCCTCCAGTGGTTCTATAATCTCATCGATGTGTGACCCACAACCCATCTACACCTATCCATCCTGGGTGACTCTCCTCCATGTCACCCCCACAGGAGGACTGCCCAACACATTGGGGCCATTACTTGCTTTCTCCTGATATCCTGAAGGTTCCAGCAGAGCACACAGGCTGATAAACAAGAGTTTAATCTCCCAGATCTTAGTATTCTCTGTACATATTTTCTCAATATGATAGCCTACTGCCTCTCCTAAAGCCCATATCAGATGGCTCTTCATGGACCAGAGGTGTCCCTGAGTTATCAAATGCTCCAGCAGTAGAGAAACAGTTCTAACAAGGTCTGCAAAGCTGGAAAGACTTAGAATCAAGACCCAGCAACCTCACAAGAAGACAAGCCTAGCCCAGTAAAGTGAGGCTCTGACAGGGGTGTGCTGGGACCAGCTTGAACCAGCTTAAGCTAATACATTTTCAGTGTGAGCATTTACACTGTAGCAAATGCTGCGAATAGGGGCTTCATTCATTTTTTGTTGATTGTTTAGACTTAAGAAAGTATTAAGAAAATGTTAATAATATAAATTAAACTTAAAAGTGTGCCCTTCCTTGTTGGAGAGGCTGTTGTTAAACATTTACCAGCACATTCCTGGGCCTAGGGCCAGGGGGTTAGCCACCAGTTGATAGTTTTTCTTTTCAATCACAGCAACTCAATGCAAACCATTTAAGGCCTGGAAGAAGGAGTACCCACAGTAATGAAATCCCAGAATTCCCCAACAAAAACTATGGCATGGCTTGTTCTGTGCTTTTTCATAAGAACAAAATCATAAACGGAGATGCTTAAATTGGACAACAAAATCCTAAAAGGACTTATTTGAGTCATGCACCTATTAGATTACAAAAGAACACTAATAAAGAAAGCAAGCAGAGTTTTTCCATTCCAGGTCAGACCCATCTATCCATCCCAGGGGCCTGTACTGAGAGTAGAACCATGGGAAAAGCTTCTGGTTTCTCCCCAGTGTCACCTCAAAAGATTACACATGTGCTAATGATATGCAAGATTTTCTTAATAAAATGCTTTTTCATACTCATAATAGTCATGTTGTGAAAGAAAACAGAGACAAAAAACATCAAGAAAAATATAGAAAGTAAAAAAAGGTTTGCTTCAATTGAATTCAGACCCCATCATTTCTTTCTCTGGGGATGGAGAGCATTTTTCATCCTAAATCCTTCAGAGTGGTCGTGGATCGTTGTATTGCTGAGAATAGCTAAGTCATTCACAGCTGATCATCTCACAATATTTCTGTTACTTTGTACACAGTGATTTCGCTTTGCATCAGCCCATGCAAGTCTTTCCAGGTTTTTCTGAGAGCATCCTGCTCAGCATTTCTTACAGTACAAGAGTATTCCATCATAATCACATACCACAACTTGTTCAGCTATTCCCCAATTGATGGGCATCCCCTCAATTTCTAATTCTTTGCCCTCAGAAAAGAGCTGCAATCAATATTTTTGTATGTATATGTCCTTTTTGTTTTTTTTATCTCTTTTGGGATACATATCTAGTAGTGGTATTGCTAGGTCAAAGGGTGTGCATGGTTTT
This sequence comes from Trichosurus vulpecula, assembly GCF_011100635.1. NCBI lineage: Eukaryota > Metazoa > Chordata > Mammalia > Diprotodontia > Phalangeridae > Trichosurus > Trichosurus vulpecula. The sequence continues at coordinate 7,335,723 of NC_050582.1, read as the reverse complement.
ATAGCCCTTTGGGCACAGTTACAAATTGCTCTGTAGAATGGTTGAATAAGTTCACAACTCTACCAACAGTGCATTAATGTCTCATTTTTCCCACATCCCCTCCAACAGTTGTCATTTACCTTTTCTGTCCTATTAGTCAATCCAAGAGGTATAAAGTAGAACCCCAGAATTGTTTTAATTTGAATTTCTCAATCAATAATGAGAGTATTTTTATATGGCCATAGATAGCTTTGATTACTTTATCTGAACACTTAATCATATCTTTTGATAATAAGATGCTTATTACAGAGACATATGACTTGCATTGATTTAAATTGATCTAAATTCTTTTTGAATCTCTTTCCAACCTGCATAAATCTTTTCAACCCAAGACCACCAGGTGGCCAGTTCCATCACGTCTTTTCCCCAAACCCACTCCTCTTCTGAACTTCCTTACTACTACTGAAGGCACCACCATCCTTCCATGTCCCGCATTCATAATCCCAGTTATCTTCTACTCCTCTCTCTGCCTAACTCTTCATAGCCAATAGCCACAAAATCTTGTCATTTCTACCTCTACACCATCTCTCACATACAACCCCTCCTCTCCTAGTTCAGACCTTTACTGTCCCTCAACCAGATTGTTGCAATAGCCTCCTACCTGGCCTCTCTGGCCCCACTTTCCTTCACACAAGCTTCCAGAGTGGTTTTCCTAAAGCATAGGACCGCATCACCCCCTTACTCACCAAATCTCCATGTCAATACAAAGTCCTTCATTTGGCATTTATTTGGCATTCACAGCCTTTCCTGGTTTGCCTATCAGCCCTGTGCACAAATCCTACCATCTAGCCATACTGACCTTCTTGCTGCTGCCCATACACAACCTCTCCTGTCTCTGTGGAATGTTCTTCCTCCTCACCTCTACTTCTTGGAATCCTTCATCTCCTCCAAGACGCAGCTCAAGTGGCACCTACTATGAGAGGTCTTTCCTGATTCCTCTACCAGCTGCTTGTGCCTTCCCCTCCAAGGCTACATTGTACTCAATTTGTACATGTCTTAGACATATCGATATATGTACACATTGTTCCCTCCACGGGAACATCAGCTCCTTGGACCAGGGACTGTTATAGTTAGGTCTTTTTATCTCCAGTGTGGGATGCAGATCAGGAACTTCAGAATGCTTGTTGGCTGATTGCTCCATTAATTTCCTACTAGCCTTGCAAAGTAACAATTCCTGTCCAAAATGTTCCTCTTTCAAGGAAAAGAAACCATATGTATAAAAATATTCATAGTAGCTCTTTTGGTGGTGACAAAGAGCTGGAAACTAAGAGGGTACTCATTGATTGGGGAATGGCTGAACAAATTGTGATAGATGAATGTGATGGAATACGAAATGATGAAGAGGATGCTTTCAGAGAAACCTAAGAAGCCTTCTATGAACAGATATAGAGTGAAGTGAACAGAATTAGGAAAACAGTTTATGCATTAACAAGAACATTATAAAGGAAAAAAAAACTTGAAAGACTTAAGAACTCTGATCAACACAATGACCAACACACATTGCAAAGGACTTAAGATAAAATATGCTACCCATCCTGACAGAGAGGTGACAGACTTAGGGTATGGTTTGAGACCTATATTTTTTGGACAAGGCCAATGTGGGATATAATTTTCCTTGACTATACATATTTTTACGAGTTTTTTTTCTTTTTCAATGAGAACAGGGAAGTGGAAGTGGGAGGAAGATTAAATTATCATTTCTATATAGATGAACTCTATCCATCTATTCCTAACTTCTCTCCTGACCTCCAGCTTCACATCTCCAACTGTCTACTGAGCACCTTAAAAAGATGTCTCACAGACATCTTAGACCCAAAATGTCTAAAACTGTACTCACTATCATCCCCACCCCTCTCTAAACCTCTTCTCTTCCCACCTTTCCAATTACTGTTGAGGATTTCACCATTCTCCCTGTCATCCAGGCTCACAACCTAGCTAGGTCTTATCCTCAGCTCCTCATTCTCTCACCCTCTCTATCCAATCTGTGGCCAGGTCCTAGTGATTCTACCACTGAAACATCTCTCTCCACTGACAGTGCCACCACCCTGGCACAAGCCCTTATCACCTTACACCTGGATTATTGTAGACCCTTACCATTAGTCTGCCAACCTCAATTCTCTCCCCATTCCAGTTCATCTTCTACTCAGCTGATCTTCTTAAAGCAGACATCTGCTCATGTCACACAGATGCTTCCCCGCCCCCATTCAGTAAACTCCAGGGGCAGGAGTCAAATATAAAATCCTCTATTTGACTTTGAAAGCCTTTCACAACCTGTCCCTTTCCTAGCTTTTCAATCTTCTTCCATATCCATGAACTCTTCAATCCAGTAACACCCCACTCCCTGCTATTCCTAGAACAAGATTCTCCATCTCCCAACTGCATTTTCACTGGCTGTTCCCCATGCCTGGAATTATCTCCATCATCTCTGCTCCTGGCTTCCTTGTCTTCCTTCAAGTCCCAGCTAAAATCTCACCTCATACAGGAAGCCTTTCCTAATCCCCCTTAATGCTAGTGCCTTTATCTTATTATCTCTATATCTTGTTTGTATATAGTTGTTTGAATGTTATCTCCCCCCTTAAACTGTGAGCTCTCAAAGAGGTGGGACAGTTTCTTTTTCCTTTCTTTGTGTCCCCAGGGCTTAGCACAAAGCCTGGACAGTGTAGGTGCTAAATAAATGCTAAATGACCCACTGAACAGCAATTTTTGTTCATTGATAAACAAAATTGTGTTTCTATTTAACAGCTTTTCTAACACATCTTTTAGCGGACTGCACATTTTGGCCTTAATCTCTCTGCTAACACCTAATACACAATCAAGTCTAGATTCTATCCCTTCTCACCACAAAAGAGTCACTGAAGAACAGAAACAAGAGACTTTTCCATTTCGAAAAGTGGGAAGGAAAAGCTGCCATTTCTAAAATGGCACTCCAACACTCCTCAAATCTCAGCTGAGCCCACAGGAATGCAAACCAGCTTGCTTAGATCTTTGCACCCTCCCCACCTCCACCCGGTCACACAGGGGCCACATTTCTCTCGCTGGTAGCTTGGTACAATGAGCGCTGTTTCTGATAGTGCATCGTAATTATGACCATGCATGCCTCACACCTATTCAATGCTTTAGACCTCATGAAGTGCCTTCACAGCCATGGGCTCATTTGATCCTTGCAACAATTCCCTGAGGTGCTATTGTCAGCCTGACTTCAGAACTGAGGAAACAGCTGGAGGGAGGTGTCCAAAGTCCCCTCTGCCGTCCGTCTGGGATATAGGAATTATCAAAAAGCGACCAGATCAAGCTTAATGAGCCCCTCCTCTGGGCCTGCTCCTGTCATGGAAGCCTGCATCCAACAGACAATGCTTTGGTAAAGCACTTGGCTCTGGTTCAAAAGAAGGTGGGTGGGGGCACTGGTTTAATTACAGAGATAGAGGAAGAGGCTAAACCACTGTAAGGGAGATAGTGGAAAGGGAAGCTTAATTGTTGTCAGAAGACCTGGGTTTGAATTCCAGCTCTCCCATTTCCAAGCTACGTGTATAACCTTAGGCAAGCAACTTTTCCTCTCTGGGGTTCAGTTTCCTTCTCTTTAAAATGATGGTGTTAGCCTAGATTAGGTGATTTCTAAGGTCTCTTCCTGCTCTAAATCTCTACTAACCTAATAGAGTCGATATGGCCAATGCCACAGAACAAAATGAAATCTTCTAAAGTACAAAAATACACAGCATGATGCGTAACAGACTACAAAGTAGCAAGACAAATTTTCTTGCCTGGCTCTCAGCCTTTCAAGGCTGTTCCAAAGGTTCAGGGCAAGGCCCGGATCACTTGGAGGGAGCTATAAGCTTCCAGAGCAAGGACAACTATCATTTGCACACATATAGGATTCTGTGTCACCTTCTCAAAGAGAAAGACCAAGTTATACATCTTTCTGAGCTCATTACGTGCACACTGGAAGCACATAATGTTGAACGATTTAAGGGATGTACTTCCACAAAGCAGCTAGGGAGACAACATGCAGACATGAGCATCAAAAGGTCAACTCCCTTTGTTTTTGGCAAGGTGGGGGTGAGTGAAGGTCAGCCCAGCATTTCATCGGTGTGGAAAGTGCCTCAAATGGGACAGACCTGGCCCTCCTCTGTCACTGAGTCTGGGGCACAGAGACATCACTCGACTGCGAGGTGTCAAAGGCAGAACTCGAACCCAAGTCCTTCTGAATACAAGGCCAGCTCTCTAATCACTAAGGCATGCTAAATTGCCATTCAAAACCATAAACGATATCAGAAAGTAGGACTTGATTGTGAAATGAGTATTCCAGCCAGTAATAGGCCCAGTTATGGTGATCAAAGGATATGGGATTTAAGCTGGATTTTGAGGGATGGAAAGGATTCAAATAGGTGGAGATGAAGAGAGGGTATCTTAAGGTTGGGGAGGAGGGAAGAGGGCTGCAGTGCATAGAAGGGATGTGTACAAAGCAGCACAAAAGCAGGACAAGAGAAGGTATGTTTGGGTCTAGCAAGTCTAGTTTGGCCTAAGCAGAGAGTTCATGAACACAGAGCTGGGAGAGAAGGCTAACAAGGGAATCTGGGGCCGGATAGGGAGGGGCGGGGGGAGATGCTCCTTGAATTGGGGGCTAGGATGTCTGAATGTGCTTCTGTAGGCATTGGAAAGCCATTAGCTCGAGTGGGGAAATGACAAAGGGAAAGGAGTGCTTTAAAAAGATTAATGTGGCAGGGATATGCAAGACAGACTGGAGAGCCAAGAGATCAATTAGAAGATCCGTGTGGCAACCGCCTAGGGAGAGAGAAGGAAGAGGCAAGGAGTCTTTTTCAAGACTCAGTCTGTGGTTTGTTTTTTGTGAATGCAGTTCACAAAATGATGACTGAATTTTAGAACTAGAAAGGATTTCCCAGATTGTTTGGTCCAAGTCCCTCATTTTGCAAAGGAGGAAACTGAGGAACAGATTTAGCGATTTGCCCAAGGTCATGAAGCAAGTGATTAGCACAGCCAGGATTTGAATCCAAATCCAGTAAATCCAGGGTTCTTTCCACTATGTCATGTTACCAGGCCACCTCACAAACTTAATTAGCTATTACTGAATAGGGATGGAAATGTAATTATTATTTCAAAACAAAACCCGAATTCCATTTGGAAGGCTCACAGTTCCCAACATGGTTTCCCTTCTGGTTTAGTGTTTCATGAATGTGTTCTTCCCACCCACCACCCACCCACCCCCCATCTCCTCTCCCACCACACTGGCCTTCTAACAATTACAAATGATGAGGAGGCAGGGGCCCAGTCATTTTCTAGGGATTTTTCGACTATAATTCATTTATTTACATTTCAAGTGAGAAGCAAATCTATATATTCATTTGCCTTCTTTATGAGGTCCTGAAGCTGTCCTGAATAACTATACTGAAATGGTTGGGCCGTGAAATCATTATGGGAATAAATTAAAAGTTCCTGCCTACTGGATCCTTAACAGTTCGATATCCTTGGCCTTAAAATTAGAAACTAATCAAAATTGCTGTAAATTCATATTTCCTGGTCTGCAAAGGAAGTCTATCATCCTAAAACCCACAGGCAACAGAAAGACAACTACTAAAACTCAAAAGCTCAGTTTAGAAGTTCTGGGTGGGGGGCAACTAGGTGGCACAGTGTGTAGAGCACTGGCCCTGGAGTCAGGAGGACCTGAGTTCAAATCCCGCTTCAGACACTTGATACATGTACTAGCTGTATGACCTTGGGCAAGTCACTTAAGCCCAACTGCCCTGCCTTCCCCCCTCCAAAAAAACCCAAACAAACAGAAGTCCTGGGTGAATGAATAACTGTTACTTTGCAAACATGTCACAGTCTATTGTAGAGGTGGGGGAGGCTAAGTCTGGTGTGGTTAGACTGGACCAAGCCTTTGTGAGGGAGGGTGGGTACTCTTCCCAAATGACCCCTGGTACCAACAGAGCACACCTATAGCTTCCTTGGTCCTCTGTTTGGAAGAGGCCTTAGTGAGACTGAACTTGGGGCCATACTCACACAGGAAATGCTCACCACCTGAAAGGGCAGGGAGCTCCTTACCTACTTTAGGCATTCACCTCCAATATTCTCACCTCTGAAAATTGTCAAGTGTGCACAATTGGCCTGTAGTGTAGCTTAATTACCCAACTTTGCTTTACTTTCTGTCTCCTATCTCTGCCCCCACTTCATTCCCCTCCCAGGTACTCAAAGTACTCAGATTTCAGAATCACTTATGGATTTGGAAAGGACTGAGAGCCATTTAGATGAACAAGAATCCCCTCCACGACATATCCAACCGGTGGCCAGCCACACTCCTCATTGCCCACCAACAAACCAACTACTCTGGGACATCTCCGACTTGGCCAACATTTTTGTTGTTGTTCAGTCATTTCCTTTGTGTCTGACTCTCCATGACCCCATTTGGGATTTTCTTAGCAAAAATACTGGAGTGATTTGCCATTTCCTTCTCCAGCTCATTTTACAGATGAGGAAACTGAGGCAAATAGGGTTAAGTGACTTGTCCAGGGTCACATAGCTAGTAAGTGTCTGAGGCCAAATTTGAACTCAGGTTTTCCTGACTCTAGGCCCAGCATACCATCCACTTCACCAACTAGCTTTCACCAACTGACTTTTCCTCCATGCTTCTGAGTTAAGTGACCCAGCCACACTCTCCTTTCATCTTCCCTTTGTTTTAGCTTCCTTTTCTGTATTGTCTTGTCTCATTAGATTATAAGCTCCTTGAGAGTAAGGACTGTCCTATTTTCATATTTGTATCCCTGACACTTAGCACAATGCCTGGCACATAGTACGTACTTAATAAGTGTTTATTAACTGTTTATTGGCTGACCTTTGCTTAAATATCTTTAGTGAACAGTAACCCTCTCCTCTCAAGGCACCTCATTCCACTTTTAGACAGCTCTAATTGCTGAGAATGCCAGCTAGGTGGTACAGCAGATAAAGTGCCAGGCCTGAAGTCAAGAAGACTCATCTTCTTGAGTTCAAATCTGGCCTCAGACACTTCTTAGCTGACTGACCCTGGGCAAGTTACTGCACCCTGTCTGCCTCAGTTTCCTCGCCTGTAAAATGAGCTGGAGAAGGAAATGGCAAACCAGTCCAGTGTCTCTATCAAGAAAACCCAAGTGAAGTCACAGAGAATTAGACATGACTGAAAAATGACTGAACAACAAAAAAATTACTGGGAATTTTTTCCTGATCTTATCCTCAAATCTGCCTCTGTGCACCATCTACCCATTGCTCCTAGTTCTGACGTTTGGGGCCACGAATAACCAAATTAACCTCTCCTCCCCACGATAACCCTATCCCACAATCTTCTCTTCTCCAGGCTAAGCATCCCCAGTTCTTTCAATAAATACTCATATGGCACCCTTCCCCCAATTTCACAAAAATAACAACACATTACCTATTACGATGGCACTCAAAATCTTTCTTTTTAACAGGGTCAGAAACAAAAGCTCAATGAACACAGGGTTCACTGAAATCATTCCCTGTTTCAGTGAAGTCAGGATGAAGAAAATCTCAACAAATATAACCAGAAACCCTTTTCATCACCCATGTTACTCCGCAAAATAAAAAGAAAGAAAAAACCTCAAAATGGACAACTGGACCACTGAGCAAACGTTTGGGGATATTATCCCCTAACAGATCATAAGCTTCAGAAGGGAAAGAATCTTGGCTTCTGTGCTCCTGCCTCCTCAGCCCAGCTTTGATACATAGAAAGGGCTCAGTGAAATTTGAGCACGAAGCTAGATGAGACCAGGCTGCAAGTTTCCAGAACAGATTGCCCCAGGATAGGAGGACTGTAAGAAGGGGAGGCAACCTGCTTGCTACCTGTGTATGCAGGGGAGTGGGGGAAGAAAGCTGAGAAAATCTTGAAACCGTGGGGCAGTTCAGGGTGATGAGAGATATCTTTAAATGGCAAGCACCGGAGTTTGGTGGGGTTTTTTAATACGTACAGCATTTGGGGGGAAAACAACATTTGATGCAGTGGAAAGATCCCTGTATTTGGAGTCCAATGGCTGGGGTTCAAATCTCTCTGTGTGACTCTTGGTAATTCACTTACCATTTCAAGTTCTAAGTTTCCTCATCTGTAAAAGGAGGGGGTTGAATGACATGGCTTTTAAGGTGCCTTTTAGCTCAAAATCACTGATGCTACATTCTTATCATCTAAGTGAACATTTGACTTAAATGCATCATCCCCATCCCAGTGGCATCGCTCCAAATAGGAGGCGTGGCTGAACCAGCTGAAAATGTCATTGGAAAATAGGTAACAAAGTACAGAAAAATACAGGCGAACAGAAGTCATGTTATCATGCAGATTTCTAAGCCAATATCAGGGGGCAGGGATCCTTGGGGATGGTTTAGTGGCCCCCATTTCTCTTGGAGTTTGATGCCAGATTTGGGGCCAGGGCAGCTGTGTCCAAATCCTAGCCTAGCCACTTCCTAGCTCTGTGACTTTGAGCAAGTCATTTTAAATCTATGGGCCTCAGTTTCCCCTCCTTTGTAAAATAAAGGGGTTGGGCTAGATGCTTTTTGAGGTTCCTTCCAGTTCTAAACCTGTGAACTTCAAAAATGTAACCTGGAAAATAACAGCTCCACATATATATGAAACAGCCATGTAGAGATGAATGAGGAAGGTCATAGGGCCCAAGTCTCCCAATCTAAAAAGTGAAGTAATTAGACTAGATAATCTCTATGGTCCCTTCCAAGGGAAAATCCTAACTCATTTTTTCCAGAGCGTTTATTTGTTACTTCTGCACAAGTCTCTGCCACACATCTGGAAGTATTTTTCTAACACTGATTTCAATGACTCATCCAACATTAAGCAATGCTTCCATAAGGTGAACTCTGATGACAGTTTTCCAAAAGGGTCACGAAAGTTGTTATCAAGCTTTTAGTACCTCACATGCTATTTTCTTGCTTTTACATATCAAGAAGGATTCCAGGAGGTCCTAGAAAACAGCCAGTCTCTGGGCACTAAGGCATGCCTCTCTATGGTCCACTTCCTTTTGACCAGTTGTGCGCAGAAGATGGAAGATGGCAAGATTCAAAAGATACTATAACCAATCCTGGCTCTGGGACCTTGGACAGGTCCCTTCTCTCAGCATCCCAGTTTTCTTCTCCAAAAATAAGAAGGGTAGATTAGAGGATCTGTAAAGCCCATTCTAGCACTAAATCTCTAACTTTCTGACTCTAAAATGAACAGAAGAAACGCTCCAAGCAACTCAAGAACAATGTCACATAAGGCGGCCCAGTAGCTGACAGGCCAATCTGATACACGGGAAGTAGGAGCTGGGGCAACTCAATAGATGAAAGGCAGGCAGGCAACAAGCATCTATTAAGCACCTACTATGTGCCAGACACTGTGTGTATTTTATATGTATGTATGTATATATGCATGTGCATGTGTATGTATATATGTACATATATACGCACTTCTATATAGAGAACACATACACAGTCCAGAAAGGACCGCAAGTTCCGTGTTAATCCTCTGAGTTACACCTGCACTCAGTCAGAAATAACAGTGCCATAAACCGAACCTTGGACTTGACACAGGAGTCCTGGGTTCAACCTCAAGATCTACCATTTCCGGGCTGTGTGATGTCACCTCTCCGGACTTGGAACCTTGACAGGATCACCATCAGCAAAGTGATAAGAAAACTAACAGCAACAGCGGTAACAACAACCATTGACATTCCATAGCACCTACTGTGTGCCAGGCGCTTCAGAAATATTAGCGGGTTTGATCCTGGGAGGTAGGTGCTGTCATTATCCTCATTTTACAGATGAGAAGAGTGAGGCAAGCAGAATGTGACTTGCTCAAGGTCACAGAACTAGTCAGGGTCTGAGGCTGAATTTGAACTCAGTGCTCTGTGCACTGTGGTGCCCCCTTAGCTGTTTTTATAAAGGGCCATAGAAATGTGATCTACTATTCAAAGAGAAAACAAGTGATACAATCTCTGCTCTCAAAGAATTTACATTTTCCAGAAACGACATCAACTTCTTGTCTAAGACACTATATGTAAATATTTAGTGACACTGATATTCTTAAACTTTAAAAATAGTTAGTAATCGTCTCATCAATGCGAGGTTCAAAGGCAGCTCCAAAAGACTCGTGATGGAAAAAGCTCTGCACACCCAAAGAAGGAATTAGGGAGTCTGAATGCAGATGGAGGCAAACTTCTTGTTCTTGTTTCCTTTTTTTTTTTTTGGTTTCGTTTCTCCTTTCTCATGATTCATTCCATTGGTTATAATTCTTCATTACAACTGGACTGCAATGTAAACAAGTTCAATGTGAAGGTATATGCAGACCCTACACTGGATTACCTGCCATCTTGGGGGGTTGGGAAGAGGAATGGGAGGGAGAGAAAATTTGGAACCCCAAAACTTGTGGAACTGAGTGTTGTAAACTAAAAATAAAAAATAAATGTAAAAAATAGTAGCAACTTAAAAAGAATAACTAAAATGAATTTCCTGGTACCCCCGATGTGATTTCGACAAGCTCAGCTCTCAAAAGTATCATAGGAGCAATCATTTGTTAAAAGGTATCTCCAGGCCTGAAAGAGTTCATGTAGCTTTCGAAAATAACTGTTCACTGCCAAGCATCGCATTAATCTGCTTCCTTTCTTTATGGGCGTGCCCAACTCCTGCAAAACCAAATGCCCAAATTCTAAATTCTGAGAGATGAAGGGTAATTCCTTACCTTAGTCCAGCAGGATTCAATTTAAACAGTCAGGTCACATAAATAAAAAGGGACACTATCCAAGAAAGACAGAGGGAGATAGAGACAGAGGAAGAGACTCCAAGCAACTGACTTGCGATCCAATTCCCCAAAGATTTACTAAGCCACTTCTAGGTGCCAGACATTGTGCTAGGTGCTGGGGAATACACTGAGAGAAATGAAACCACTCCTGCCCTCAAGAAGCTTAGATTCTCCTATACAACAAATGTACATAAGTTAAGTATAAGGTAATTTGAAGGGAGACAATGTGATAACTGAAGAGGAGGGAAGGAGGGCAATCTTTAAGAAAGAAAAATGTGAGTCAAGCCTTGGAATAGGAATTAGGCGAGGCAGAGTTGAGGAAGGAAAATCTGGAGAGGTGGGAGATGACTTGTCAAATTTGGGGGAACAGCTAGAAGTTCAATGTGGCTGGAACACAGAACTCATCAAAGGGAGTGATGTGGAATAAGTCTAGAAATGCAGGGTTGGAGCCAAATCTAGAAGGCCTTAAGTATTAAGTTTAAGAGTTTGTAGTTTATTCTAGAAGAAATAGGTCAGATCCATTCCTTAGAACAGGAGCTCTTAGCCTGGGGTACATGAACTTGTTGGTTGGAATTTATTGATTTATGTTTCAAAATAATTGGTTTCCTTTATAATTCTATCCAGTTTACTTTAGGCATTTAAAAATATTATTCTGAGATGGAATCTGCAGTCTTCATTAGCCTATCAATGACACAAGAAGGATTAAGAACCCCTGCCTTAGGAAAATTATTTGGATAGCTGTGTACAAGATAGAGTAGAGAGGTGAGAGATTGGAAGCAAAAAGACCAATTAAGAAATGACCGCCAACAGTCCAAGTGAGAGGCGAGGAAGGCCTTACCAAGGTCAATGGCTCTGTAAGAAGAGAGAAGGGGAAGGACTTGAGAAGTGTGGTGGAGGAAGAAATGACAGGACTTGGGAAGTGATTAGATAATCATAGTAATATTAATAATAATAACAGCCTTGAAATAGCGCTTTAAGCTTTGCAAGACACTTTACATGGTGCTGCATTTAATCTACTGAGATAGGTGCTATGATTATCCCCATTTCACAGATGAGGAAACCGAGGCTGAGAGGTTAAGCAATGTGCTTTGTCTAGCATCACAGGGTTCCACGTGTTCAAGGAAAACAAACAGAAATAGAAAGTGTTTTACTTATAATTGAACCAATAAGCACAACATTTTTTAAATGTCAACTTTTTAAAAAAATCAATACTTTTGCTTCTACATTATCTTCACTTGTGAATATATTCTCCCTCACTCCTCCTCCCCTACCCATCAAACCATCCCTTGTAACAATATGTAGCCGTTTGTTTTCCTTCCAATGCTGCTTAAAGCTGCATTTGTGTGTACTCCCTTTTTCTCGTCCTCTACAATTTTTTACATAATGTCTGAGGATGGATTCAACCCCCAGCATGGCAGGGCTCCAAGTCCTAGTCTCTCTCTGCAGCACCACACAGCCTCCATCCCCTCCCCATAGAATTCAAACGATTCAACACACACAAAAATGGAGCGCCATGAATTTTCAGGACTGCATCTGCTGTACGCAGTAAGCACAGCTAGAACAATACACAGCTTTATCAGCGTTCCTCTCATCTTCAGCCTTATGACCCCTACACTTCACAGGTGCATGAATCTTACCGTCCCATAGCAAAGAATGACTCTGAAGCCTTTGAGTCATAATTTCCCACACTGGCAAGAAGAGTTTGTGGCTTTCATCTAGCACCTTCTATCCCAAATCCAAAATGCTTAATACTAGCTCAGTATTTCTCACAACACATTTGGCAATCCAAAAGATGACTATGCCCCCAGACAAGACAGCATGAGATAGGGAATGCATTTTTCAAGGCACCAAGTAGACCAGGAGTATGGAACTTAGTCCACAAGAAACAAAGAAAGAGTGACAGAAGTAAAAAGTAACTTAACAAAGAAGGGGATCCAGTTCCACCCATCCTTTTAAAAGAAGAAGAGGAAACCTAAAATCAGCATGGGATAAATACAATCAACACCCTTGAAGATCTGTAAGTCAGCATTCTCCAAATCCTATCATGGCAGTTTCTGTTGGAGTTGGAGGAGAGAAAGTAAGCCACGCAAAGGGCAGCCAGCAGCTGGCCACCTCAAGAAGAGAATGTGGACAGGGACAGACTGAGACCACGGGGATCAACAGGAAGCAGCAAAGGGACTGTTGGGGTTTGTCATGGATTCCTCATCTCTACTCAGTTTATCAGGCTAACTGGTAGCCAACCTCAGTGGCCCAACACTCTAACAGCAGCATCCAGAGCCGAGAGAAATTTGGACAAACTCTCGATGGTCCATGCATTAGTCCAAAAAAGTCACCACAGGAGGGAGGTGAAGACCATCTGACTAACTCAGTCCCAGTCTAGTGACAATTCAGAGAGTCTCCCCACAATCGCTAAAATTGGCCTAGTCCAAAGACTTAGTCTGACCTTTACACAAGTTCTCTAACATGATTTTAAAAGGAATATTAGAAACCTCTAATTTTTTATAAAATCTTAAGTGTAATATGTTGATTCCCTGGTGGGCACTGAAATAAGAAATGGTGCACTTTAGATTCTGATTTTTCCAGATAGACCTCTGCTCTCTTCCCCCAGCACTCATGCTACTGGCTCTCCAAACAAGGCTCTTGGCCATCTCAGGCCTATGGAATTTTCCACCCTTGGCTAAAGCAAAGTATTAAATCACATGCAAAAACTACCTAGTGATGGCTTAATCCCACAGATAGTAACTCTGGCTGGTCATCCTGCAGAAGTAAAGGAAAGCATGAAAGACGACTTGAGGCTAGACAGGAGCAAAGAAGAGACAGTTGCGTTGGGATGGGATAGAGGCGAAATAGAAAAGGGTGAGAGAAGTCGCAAATGATTCTATTTCAGAGCCTGGCTAGACAGGAGAAGGTCAATGTCACCCATTAGGTGACCCATTAGGGGAAAGAGTCATTTTTCAATGTGTTGAATTCGAGGTGCTGGTGAGACATCCAGGTAAAGATTTCTGTAAAGAGGTTGGGAGGGAAGAGAAACAGAAATCTGAGATTCACAGCATAGAAGATTTAGAGCTGAAAGAGAACTGCAGGGCATCATTTGGGCCAACTCTTTATTTTACGGATGGGGAAACTGGGCCAGAGACGCTCAACAGTTGTCCAAATTTAAGAATTGACATCTACCCCTACGAAACTTGATCCCATTCAATTCAGCCCAATGTTCTAGACCCACCAAGGTCTCTTTAGATAGTGGCCCTGTGATCCAACGTGCTAGCCCTGCTAGTTTTCTGTTACCTGCTAAACATGACATTTATGCCTTTAACCATGTCACTGATGAAAATGGTAAAGAGAGGGCTAGGTATAGATTCCTGGGAATCTGAGTAGAGAGAAAGGAGAGAGGAAAAGAGAGCCCAGGACAGAACCTAAGAGGACATTTGAATTTAGGAGGACATGTAGGACCAACAGGCGTGGTCAGAGAGAGAGAGGAAAAGAAGCCTAAAGAAACAAGAGCACAACAGCTGAAAGAGATGGCATCACATGAAAAAGGCAAATACTTCTCTTCCTCCTCCTCCAGCAGGGCATGTGTCTTGGGCAGCTGTGGGGGGTGCTTTAACTACTGGCTCCATTTCTTAGTTCCTTCTCCCAGACCACAGCTCCAGATGTTCTTGGATCCGGATATCCTCCCCAACCTCCGAGATGTTTGCTGAACTAAAGCATAAATGCCCATCAACTGTGGAGGTCACTTGTGGGCCACTGGTGAAATGCAAACCCCAAAACACAATGGAGGAGGCTTAAAAATAGGAAAAGACGATAAGCAGAAAGAGAAATGTCTATGGTTTGGAACAAACTAACCCCAGGTTTTTCTTAAGAGCTACAGTAGTCAAGGAAGGAAGAGCAGCATATGGTAAAGGGTGCCAGACATGGAGTCAAAAATGCCCTGGGTTCAAATCTTTCTAGAGGAAGAGTGGTTATAATTTCCAAATATACCCCTCCCCCCAAAGTGGAACCAAAAAGCATATTAACCTGCTCACAAGAAATGATCAGCCAAAGCATTGGAAAAGCAAATATATATCAATTTCTCCCAGAAAAAGCAAATTATTTGGATCACTTTCCTTCCTTCTGATTTCCTCATAACAGTAAGTCATGACTCATTACTACCACTACTCCTGTTTTACATTGGCAGGCCTCTTTTTAAGTGTTAAAACACTTTGACCTAATAACTGACATTCACGAAGCCCTCTGAGCTTAACAAAAATACCTAATGATCCCTTACTCCATGTCATCCTCATGACAGGACGTGTCATGGATAAGGTGGCATCAGAGGTGGGGAGCTAGATCTCTAGGCTCCAAGCCCATTCCATCACACTGCCCCAAACATATCCCACCCTAAGTGAAAGCAGACCGCTGTTATTATTTTGTGGTCCTTTCATCACTTAGCCCAGTGCTTGGCACGAAGGAAGAGCTTAACAAATGCTTGCTCCTTCCTTGTTTCCTAATGGCCAAATATTGTGGCTCTCATCTTGAACCCAGAATTCTCAACACCTCTTCTTCACTCAATAAAATCTACATCTTTTCTAAATTTCTGTTTACCTTGATACCTCCTTAGGACTGACACTAGGGGTAGGAAGGCTAGGCAGATGCCTAAGGCAGGGGTAGGGAACCTGTACCTCTAGGCCACATGTGGCCTTCTAGGTCCTTGGGTGAGGCCTTTTGACTTGAGTCCAAGTTTTACAGAACAAATCCTTTTATTAAGTGGATTTGTTCTATGAAGTTTGGATTCAGTCAAAGGGCCGCACTTAAAGGCCTAGAGGGCCACATGTGGCCTTGAGGCCGCAGGTTCCCCAGGCCTGGCCTAAGGTGTTAAAAAAAAGTCACTTTTAGAGTGACTTTTTTTTAAAACAAAATCACATACTTCCGGTGCTAAAACTTTGCCTCTTGTAACATGTGGCTCTAGGTCTGGGTTCCCTCCTCTAAATAATGAGGGGGTTGGAATGGATGATTTCTCAGACAGGACATTAAGGAATGCTACCCAGATAGCAAAGACCAGCATTACATTCTTGCCTTTCAAAAGTGACCAATAACAACTGACACTTCACAAGCTCTTTAAGTTTCTCCATGGTGCTTCTAGCTTCTAGATCATGACATCTGTGTAGCAAATGAAGTTCTAGCTTCTATACCAGCGATAATTAGCAGATCATTCGAGAAGGCTGTTTTTAACCAAAATGCACTGGAAACCCAGCATCAACGGCTTCAAGTGTTCCCTCTTTGAGTTGCGTATCTAGAGTCCAAGGAACCTTGTACTGCAATAGCACCACTTTATTGTCAAGCTCTGTTGATCACCCTTCTTCCACAAGTCTGATGGTCATTCCCTTCTCTTTACCCACAAAGCCATCTTTGGGGGTTCACTATTGCCTCTAGGATAAAATACCAACCCCTCAGCCTGGCATTGCAGAACCTCCACTGTCTACCTTTCCAGCCAAAATGGGACGTTACCCAAATGACATGCCACACATTTGTATAAACTCCATTCCCAAAATACCGTCCTCCCTCACTTCTGCCTTATCAAAGCCTGCCCTTCCCTCAATGTGCTGGAGCTAGGAGAAAGGACTCACTTTTCAGAGAGTTTTCAGAGGCTCGCTTTTCTGAGCGAGCATTTACATCACAGAAATCCACAAACTCGACAAACAAATTGGGGCTTGTTTTGTTGAGTGTGGAGATAGGCTTAAGAAAGTGAGAGTGAAAAATGTTATACTGCAGATTAAACTTAAAGGGTCTCTTGCAAACATTCCCCAGCCCTTTGTAAATATTTACCAGCCCAGCCCCAGGCCTAAAACCTTCCGGGAGCCTCCCAATGTAAGTGTGCTAACTGCTTAGGGCTTCAAAGAGAAAACAAGTGATACAATCTCTGCTCTCAAAGAATTTACATTTTCCTCCGAGGTCTCTCTCCAGTTACTAACGCTCTCTAGATTGCCCAATCCAAGGTTCTTTTCTCAGTCCTTCTTGACCTTCACTGTAGCACTGAAGGAGTGAATAAAGCATTTACCAAGTGTTTACTATGTATAAAGCACTGTACATGACGTTGGGGAGCCAAAGAAGAAACTCCTACAGTCCTTCTCCAGGGACATCCCATTCTAACGGTGCTGACTACAGCTAGCTAGGGAAAGCTTCAGCTACAAGTCTTCTGACTATGGTCCGTAGAATCTGGAGGCAAATCAGATGTTACTATGAAGGGAGTGGCCTGATGTACCTGGCACATGCTGACTCCTACCTCTACCTTTGGGTGTCTTACTGCTTCAGCTAGGCTGGCTTGCTTGCCCTGGGGGTGGCAACTGATTGGCGCTTGGTGGGAATGGCTGAGCTTTTCTTCACAGGAATTGGCTGTGAGGTCTGGGCTAGCAGCATGACCTAAGGTCTGGGAAGTGCTACCATTCCCAGGGTTCCTGTGCCTCTCTGCCTGTTAGTGGCAGTTGGCTGGCAGTTGGTGGTGGTGGTGATGAGGAAGGCAGGCCCCCTCTCCACAATTATGGAATGGCTGGGAATAGAGAAGCAGGTCTAGTGGTTTGTGGGGCACTGCTATTCCAAAGACTCTTGGGCTCAAGGTCCTGGGTTGTCTCCATCAGAGTCTAAGGGTAAATGATAGTCGTGGTGGTGGTGGCTTGACTTACCTGGCACATGCTGCCTCCTGTCTCTCCCTTGTGCCTTACTGCTTCAGCTCTGAGTGAGCACTTGGGGGAGATGGGTAGCCTCTTCTCCACTGGAGTTGCTTCCAGGAGGGTTGGACTAGAATCAGGAGTGGCCTGGGACAGGGGTGGAGAACCTGTGGCCTTCTAGGTCCTCAGGTATATAGCCTTTGGACTGAGCCCAAATTTTACAGAACAAATCCTTTTATTAAGAGGATTTGTTCTGTGAAATTTGGATTCAAAGGGCTGCACTTGAGGACCTAGAGGGCCACATGTGGTCTTGAGGCCACAGGTCCCCCAACCCTGGACTCTTCTCTCTCCTGGTTTTCCAGTCTGACTGTGCCTTATCAGTTTCCTTTAGTGGATCCTCATCCAGGTCACGAGCAATAGCTGTGGGTGTCCCCCAAGACTAGGTCCTGTTTTCTTTCCTCTCTATGCTTTGTCACATGATATTCTCATCAGCTCTCATAGGTTCAACAACATCTTTATGCATATGATTCCCAGATCTATTTATTGAATTCGACTCCCTCTCCCGAACATTTTAAACTGGATGTCCCATAGGCATCTCAAACTCCACACGTGCAAAACAGAACCCAGTATTTTTCCCCTTAAGCCTACTCCTCTTTCAACTTTCCTATTACTGTTAGAGGCAGATCAGCTCTCTCCACTGCACTTATCCAATTAGTTGCCAGATCTTGTCATTTCTTTCTCTACAACATCCCTGACTTCTCTTCACTCACACAGCCACCACCCTAATCCAGGCACCCATCACCACCTCAGATCTGGACTATTGCAACTGCCTTCTCATTGGACTCCTTGCCTCAAGTCTCTTCCCAATTACTAAAGTGATTTTCTTAAAGTGCAGATCTGACCATATAGCACCCCCTCCCAACTCAATGTATCTCATGGCTCCTTATTTTCCTTAGGATCAAACAGAAATTCCTCTTACTGGCATTTAAAATTCTCCACCACCTTGCTCCTTTCTGATTCGGTCATACTGGTCTATTTGCTCATCACACACACACACGATGCTCTACTTCCCATAGCAATGTCTCCCTTGTCTGGAATGCTCTCCATTCTCCAAGAGGCTCCAAGCTTCTGAGAATCCTTGGCTTTATTTAAGACTCAACTCAAACACTACCTTCTGCAGGAGGCTTTTCCTGATCCTCCTGGTTGCTAGTACCTTCCCCTCTAGGGCTACCTTCTATCTCTTCTATATTTATCAATTCCATATAGATCAATTCATGTATATGTGGTCTCTATCAGAATGAAAGATCCTTGAGGGCATGGATTATCTTTGCTGTTTCTTTTTATCCCCCAAACTTAGCACAGTGTCTGGCACACAGTAAGAACTTAATAAATGCTTTTCGATTGACTAATGGATTGGGTTGCTGTGGCCTCAAAAAATTCAACATCTGATCACCACCATTATAGTGATAAGCCAGGAACTAGTAGGGCTGGTCTTTGGATGGATGCCACAGGCACCCATCAAGTCCATAATGGACACCTTTCCAGCATGGTAGATAGAACCTGCCAAGGCTTGTGCTCCACTAGCAGAGCCCTTGAGAACCCAGGGTTCCCTCTAGACCCCATGAATAGAATTTAAATGGAAGATATGGAATCATGAAATAACTTAAAGAAATTACATCTAATTTATATAATCCTTTATATTATTCCAACAAATCCAATCCAAAATTCAAGAAATTTAGGGAATATTATATACCTAGGAATGGCCCCACAATGCCCTTCACAAATCCCATTTTAGGGAAAAAGCTAGGTGCGTCCAAATCTCCCTCTAAGGCTGCCTGGGGTGAGGCACAATGAGGACACTTGCTTGAATTGCAAAAATTCCTTTTACACCAGCCTGGTTTGAGAATGGACCCCTTAAAAAGCCAATCTTCCCCTCGTGGTGTCTCTTACTGTGTAGTAGTCCCACATTCCCTTCTGTTATAGACAGACAGCATGCAGTCATGGAGGCACCTCAGACAGCTCTAATCAGGGAGGTGGATAAGGAGTAATATGTTCCTGTACCACAGCCCAGGAAGCTAGCTCATGATGGGAATCTGAGTGGATAGCCGCTTTGCAGCCTCTGTCCTGAGGACACACTGTTGGGGCTGGTCCCCAACACTGGAAAGACTTCCCTTTGTTTATGATAGCCTTCTGAACATCAGATTCTCTTTAGAGACAGCAGCTGAACTGCTCTTAGAGAATCGAGCACCAAGATTGGCAATGCTTTTCCCAAGACTTCATTTATAGGAAATCTGATTTGGGAAGACTGCTTTCCCTGTGGACCATCTATCTCTGCAGGGATAATTGGAGAACCAAAGACACTGTTCCCTCCAGTGGTTTAAATGCATCTGTTTCAAAATCAAATTTGCTTCCTACAAAGCTAGGATATAGGCAGCCTTGGAAATCTTAAAAAGACTTATCCTGATGGCTTTGGTCCTTGGCTGTTTACAAATAATACTCGTGGAGCAAAAGTGCAGAGAGAAGATAGAAGGTTACATGCACGCACACATACACACACAAATACACATCTATTTAAAGTTCATGATTTAAAATTTGTATTAGATACACAATAGTCATCAGAGATATTAAGTATAAATACAGAAGGAAAACCTGAAACCCCTGGCACTTAAGAAAACATATGCCCAAATAAATTAACTGAAATGGGTATTTCCATAATACTACTTAAAGCAAGGTCCTTCCATAGACTCTAGTTCTTTCAAACAGGCTCACAGACTTCCAGCTGGAAGGAGCTTCAGAGCCCACTGATTCCAAACCCCTCATTTTCTAGAAAATTGAGGTCCAGAGGGGTTAAAGGTCACACAGTTACTAAGTATCTGGGTCAGAATTTCAACCCAGGCATCCCGACTTCAAGTCCAGCACCTCTCACTACAACACACTGACTGCCATATAGAATCATTTGCCCCAGACAAAAAGGGTTCCTTTGGCTTTCTCCAGGCTTTTTATTGAAGGGATCCAGCCACAATATAAAATCTGAACAATACAGAGAACAATCTGTGCCGGAAAAAGACCAACAGTTGGCCTCAACTCAACAAACATCTCCTAAGAGGAGGAGGGAACAAGCATTGATTAAGCACCTGCCATGCACTGTGCTATTGTTCTCTTACTTGGTCCTCTCAACAACCCTGGGAATTCAAAAGGCCAGGTGACTGGCCCACGATCACACAGCTAGTAAGTGTTCTGGACTAGATTTGAACTCAGGTCTCCCTGAATCCAGGCCCAGACAACACCTAAGTTGTGAGTGTGGACAACTAGGAGGACTGTGGTGCTCTCATCAGTAATACAGAAGTCAGGCGGGGGCGGGGAAGATAATGAGTTCGGCTTTGGACGTGTTGAGCACTGAGCTACGTTGTCGGGAATGGATATAATGTATGAATTTGTTTTGCTTTCCTGAGGGAGGGGTGGGAAAGCGGGGAGTAATTGGGGAGTGACAAGGCTATAAAAAAGTATTAATAAATCATGGGGTTTTGAAAAAGATGGCTCTACCTCATTTGCAATCAGCAAGGGCCATGTTAAGCCCCGGTTCTCTTCCTAAGCAGACTCCCTCACACGCTTTATCCCTGAGCCCACTGACAGATACTCTAGTTGTATGACAACTCCGAAGGACCCGGATGAAAAAATGCTCTCCACCTCCAGAGAGAACTGATGAACTCCGAGTGCACACTCGAGCAGAATTTTTTCCACTTTCTTAACTTTCCTTGCTTTTTATTTTTTTTTTTTTGCTATTTATTTTTTGCAACACAGCTAATATGGAAATATATTTTGCATGATTTCACATGCATAATTGATATCATATGTCTTGCCTTCTCAATGGGTGGGGAAGGACTGGAGGTAGGAAGAGAATTTGGAACTCAAAAATGAATGTTAAAAATAAATAATAAATGTAGCAAAGGGAAATATACACACACACACGCACGCACGCACACACACACACACACACACCATTTCTAGAAATGGTAAAATGACACTTTTTCTTTTTAAAATAGGGTGGCTATTTAAGAATTCTTAAGATACTTGAAAGTCATTAAATATTTCTTCGGTTCAAATTATACAGTAATTGAAAGTAAACAAATGGGTCCAGTAAATATTTCTTCCTAAGCAGACTGCCAGACCTTTAAGAACAGGGATCACCCAGCTCTCCTGCTATGTAGGGGTCAGTAAAAGAAAGGGGGCATCTCTACAGGAAGGGAGCAGTATGGGCCAGTAACCCACCAGGCTCAGGCCCTCCCCACTGAGACACCTGTTCCCAGTATCACAGATCCAGCCCTTTAGGTGAACTCAGCTTGGTGTTTGAAGGATGGGGAAACAAGTGCACACGCAGACTGAGGGATTTCTGTTTCTGTTGGTCTGGCACCCCTGTTGCCCTAGGGAGAAGTATACTGGAATATTCTGAAGGAGCAGACAGAGCAAACCTAGGGAGATGGGACTCTGGATTTGTGGAGCTGTAATCAGAAGACCTGGGTTCAGATCTCATTCCTACTTCTCAGTCCTACTCCTTACTACCCATGTGACCTTGGGCAAATCTCTTCCCCACTCCTTCCTCTCAGGAGCCTCAGTTTCCCCCTCTGTAAAAGGGTGCTCACATGGGCCATCAGTAGCAAATTATGCAGAGCGATGGAGTGGGTACTTTCCTTCCTCCAAAGTCTCCATTCTGGCCATTGTGGTACCATCTGGGAGTATTCTGGTTCAGAACCTTCTAGTGCTTATGGGCAATCCCTCTCTGATACCATTCAGAATAAGAGCACTTCATGTTGTAAGGGGCCTCAGAGACCCCCAAGAATAAGCTCCTGAGCTACACTGATACTGAATGATACAGGTCTGCTCCCGGGCCCTATCCAGAGAAGTGCTCCCTCAAGGTCACACAGGTAGGAAGCAGCGAAGCTAGAACTGAAATCAGGTCTTCCAGTTCCGAATCCAGCCTTCTTCCCACTACGCTATATTGCTTCAAGTCAACGAACACGTATTAAACGCCTACAACTCTATGCCGGGTGATGTGCAAAGTGCTAGGGACGCAAAGGAAAAAAACGAAATGAGTTTTTGGCCTCCGGGAGCTACAAGGCAAATAGAGCATGTGGCCAAGTAAGCAGATACAACAACATAATCCAAAGTCATGTCCCAGGAGACTGGCAGAAACAGCAAGGTCAGAAGGGTCTCAGGTCAGAAGTGGCAGCTCAGCTGTGCTTGAAGGAATCCGGGGACTCTCAGAGGCACAGTCAGGACAAAGGCACATTCTAGAAATGGGGTGTCATTTGTGCAAAGGCCTAGAACTGGAGGATGAAATATTAAAGTACCAGCAATAGGGCCAGTGTGACTAGAAGGGAAGTCATAGGAAATGAGGCTAGAATGGGAGGCGGGAGCCAGGAGATGATGCCACCATAGACACTTGGTATTTTATCCTAAAGACAAAAGGAAGTGCTGCAGATTTCCATGCAGAGGCCATCAGGGGCATCTCTGTCATTAAGGAATATCAGTCTGGCAGCTGGGGAGGTGGGCTGGGCCCAAACTATGGCGGTAGCGCTATGTGAGTAGACAAGAGGCGGATGGATATGAGATACTACAGAGAGAGAAGTGGAGGATGGATACAGGAGCTGAGGGAAAGGAAGAAGTGAGAAATAGAGCAGTCTAGAGGGCATATGGGTTTGGGGGGGAGGGAAATACAATGAGTCGGGTTTTGGAAATGTTTAAGGCTGGACATCGGCACAGAGATCTCCCACATCACTAACTACCTATTCAGCTGGAGGACAGGAAAGAGATTAGGGTCAGATTTGTGCATTTGGGAACTGCCTGCATAGACATGGTAAATGAACCCATGGAAGCTGCTGAAATCACCAAAGAGACGAGGACCAGGACAAAGCCTTGGAGGGGACACCGACACAGCATGGCCTTTTTAATAATGTCACTTTAGAAGAGGTGAATCACTGGAAAACTATTATAATGTATTATTTCTTTTTAACATTTTTTTTTCTTTTTAAGTTTTGAGTTCCAAATTCTTTCTCCCTCTCCGGTTTCCTCTCTCACTCACTGAGAAGACAAGGAAGATGATGGATGATGTGAATGATAAAGAAAACAAGCACCCATGGTATGAGAGAAAAGAAAATGAATGCAAATATTATTTTAATGGGAAAATATGAAAATAAATCTGTTCTAGCAAGAGTTCTATTATTCTAGTCACACCATGAACACTGTTCTCAAAGTGTGAACAGGAAGCTATTTGCAAAGTGCAAAGTTGGCAATTTGATTTGCTCATTTTCACTAACATGAAAATAAGGAAAGAAAGAGAAGTCTTTCTTTTGGAACGGGGACCTGCTTCAGAAAAATATAAAAACTAGCACTAGAAAACTGGTCCTAAGCATCTGTCCAGACGGCTAGACCAGGACACTCGAGATTTTTATAGTCAGCTTTCCAAATCATCAAGCTCGCTCTTGGCCTGACCATCAGCACTGGGCCTGCTCGCGTTGATCGTTACCAGTTCTGTTCCCTCTCATCAGCCTGATCTCATACTTTCCCCAGATTCCTAAGCAAAGAGAACACCATCAGGCCAAGAACAAACGGTTTCCTCGTAGATACAGATGCTGTCAACTCCATTTCTCAATTGCAGAAAAGAGGCCCAGTTTCTTCTGACTTGCCCAGGGTCACATATTTCATTGGGGCAGAAGTAGGCCTAAAAGCCAAGTCTTCTGTCTCCAACAAGAGATTTCAGCAATTACTAAAATAAATATGATGGAAAGTATATTTCCCCAGCTTCAAACATTAGCCAGAAACTATACACATTGAAAATTCAACATTAACTGCCAAGGAAGGTAAACACATGACTTCCTGTGAAGACAAACTCAACATATAAGAATTATGAATTGGAAACAATCAATGATGATCAAATGTGGTGTGAACTGTGACAGGAGACGGACCTTGCCAGGCCCTGGCACTCTGGGCATGACTGGATCGGATCTGTGGCACAGAGAATCTGCAACACCCCCCCCATTTATTCTCAAGCGAACTTCTCCAGCATGAAAGTGCCACAATGGCTCGACATATAAACACTCAACTAGTAGTTGAACTGAATTGAATTAGAAGATGCATGAGTATGTAGGAACCTTAACATGCTGCCAAAAACAAATAATGAGAAAACAGCCAAACGTAAACATTCCACTAATTCGTCCTGCCACAGAAGTGATGTGTGAAATGCCAACCAAGCACTCCAAAGCTGAGGCAGAACTCAGGAGGGCAGATTGAGGGCTAATTGCAGCCCACGGACTAGCTTCTGCTTCGCTTCCAGTCAAAATCAACAGCCATTCTCTAGTCCTGCTTTCTCTATTTTTATTAAAGCCATTCTCTCAGTCACCCAACCATAGACTCATTTCTGACGCTTCCCCTGCTGCACCCCCACATCCAGTCAGCTGCCAAGTCCTGAAGCACCAAGCTCCACAATCTCTCCTGCATCCATCCCCACTCCGTGCCCACTGCCAAGTCCTTCATTCTCCATCCCTTACTAACAACTACTAGAAAAACCTTTGAACCCATCTCCCTGCCTCTAATCTTTCCACCTTCCAAGCCACCCTTCATATACTACCAGATGAATCTTATTAACGCACACCTCTGATCTCACTTCACCAGTCAAAAACCTTCTTGTGGCTCCCTATTGCCCACTGAAATGAGTCTGAACTCTTCAGCCTCCATATTCTAGGTCTTTCACCCTTGGGATCCAGCCTGTCTAGGGAGTTTTATCTCATACTCCTCCCCTTCAGAAAAGTGCTACAAATGTACCAGTGAAATCAGCCTAGTCACCATTCCAAGAACACATCCTGTGTTCCCCATCACGTCTCAGCTTTGTTCCCAACATATCAGTCTGGCCATGTCAGTCCCCACCTCCAGAAACTCCAGGAGCTTCGAGAACTGTGGTTCTCAAAGGGTGTGGCCTGTGTGATGTCCCAGCTAGGCATGCTGTGCTTTGTACAGAACTTACCCCATGTACCCCATTTGTCATGGCAAAAACATAATTCTGTGCCATTAGGGAAGTAAGGTTGAGAACCACAAACTACAGGCATTTAGCCTTCCACAAGCTGGCTCTCCAGCCTTCTTTAGATATCAGTCCTCTTTCTAGATTCTGCTGTCTAGGCCAAACCCCTTCCATGCTCCCCAACAGTCGGCTCCTACTGTATGCCAGGCACTGCGCTAAGCCTGGGGAAACAAAAAAGGGAAAAGGCATTCCTGCCCTCAAGGAACTCCCAGTCTAATAAGGGAAACAACATGCAGACCACTACGTACAACAAGATATACACAGGATAAACTGGAGATAATCAGAGGGAAGGCACTGGCGTGAAGGGTGACACATGAAGAAAAGGAGGGAAGCTAGGAGGCAGAGATGAGGAACAAATGAAGCATCTACTAAGTCCTTACTATGTGCAAAGCCCTGGGCCAAGTGAGGGGATACAAAGAGAAAAGGGAGACAGTCCCTGCCCTCCAGAAGCTCCCAGTCTAATGGAGGACACAATACGTAGGGAAGGCTTCAGCTCCAAGTCAGATGGAAGAGTCTCATGGCATACAGGAGGCAGATTTCAACGTCACTATGTAATGTCACTATTTCCAGGGCTCTTGGAGTCAGGGTCCTGGGCTATCCCCACAGGTGCCTGAGAGGAAATGGTGGTCAAAGCAGGAGTGGCCTGACATGCCCGGCACATGCTGCCTCCTGTCTCTACCTCTGGGTGCCTGATCGCTTGACCTGTGGATGGCAGTTGGTTGGCACCTGGTGGGGATGGCTGGAGCCACTTCCCCAATGCTGGCTATGAGGCCTGGGCTGGCAGCATGACCTGAACTCTGGCATATGCTGCCACTTTCAGGGCTCTTGTGCCTCTCCGCCTGCTGGGTGGTCAGCAGTTGTTGCTAGGGAAGGTGGGGCCCTTCTCTACAATGATTTTTCCCCTCAATGATGGCTGGGATGGGAGGGAACCCCCTCCATCCCCATCCTCACCTCCACCTCTTAGGATCTCCCATTTCCTTCAAGACTCCATTCAATCTATCCTTCCCTGGCACCTCCAGCAGCTCGGACCTTCCCTCCCACAGTTGCTTTCTATGTTTTATATCATTTCTATGTATACTTATTTATCTTTGCATTTTTTCCCCAAAAGAAAGTTAGCTCCTTAAGGGCAAGAGCTGCCACCCTCCCTAGCATCTAGCAGAAAGCCTGGCCTACGGTGGGCACTTAAGAAATGCTCGTTGATCAATTAATTGCTCGATCTACTCCCTCTGCTCTATTACCAAAATCTTCCCCATTCTATAAGACCAGCTCAAATGCTGGTCCACAAAACCCTTGCTGATTGTCCCAAGTAGAAGGTATTTCTCCCTCCTCACAACTCTTGGACTATACCTCCACTAGGTGCTGCCATTCTATACTGTGTGACAGTTACCTGGGCACAAGTATTATTGATTCTACTGAACTGTACATTCCTTGAGGGTGGGAATCATCAAGTATCCTTCTATGTTCTCTGAGCACCTTGGGCCCTGTCTGATGGCCACTGGGTTCTGCATGGAGAATTGGTCCCTTTAAATACTTCTAACCCTACCTAGAACTGGAAGCTCTCGATCAGCTATAAGGGAGGAAGAGCAGTGAGCTCCACCACTCAGTTCTCACATTCCAAAATCTGAACAAGCCTATTAGGGGCATGGCTTGGGGCGGGGAAGGAGAAGAATGCCACTGAATCCTCGCTGATGGCCCACTTTCCTGCCTGTTGACAGAGCTTCTTTTGGTAGCTCTCCTGGTAGCTGCTTCTCCCCAGAAGCCTTTTCTGGTGCTTTAGGCACCTCGAGCTGATGCCCTGCCCATCCAGAGCTGGCCTGGCCCTCTTCTTGCTACAGCAGGCAGCCTGGGAGAAGCTCCCTGACTGAGAATGGCCTTGCCTAAATTTCAGGATCTTGGCTCTCACAAGCTGCTCTAATGGCATGCTGGCTTGAACTCCATGTTCTGTCCCAATAGCTGTCTAAAAACCTGCCTGGCTTTCTGTCACTGCCTCACATCTGGATCTTTAGCTTCCTTTATTCCTGGGGTCCAGACTGTGCTAACTCATTCCCTCATTCCTCATCTGTCTCCCCAATCCATCACTGTCTACAATTTGGCTGCCTTTGCATAGTCTGTCTCTCGTGCCTGGAATGTACTCCCGCCTCCCTTCTCCTCCTCACAGAAGCCTGAACCTCCTTAAAAACTCAGCTCAGGTGAGGGAAAGGGGGGAGACCTCCTACAAAAGGAGGTCCTTTCCTACTCTTCTCCCTCTCCACCCAGTTACTAAAGTCCTCCCCCGGGAAATTCTTTTCTATCTACTTACATACATCCACCTACAGATTATTTAGAATTAAGAGAACTAAGAATCGAATAGAACCAAGCTCCTTAAAGGTATCTCAGTTTTTGTCTTTGCTTCCCAGTGGCTGGCACAGGGCCTAGCACAGAGCAGGTGCCCACTAAACACCAGAATGCATATGAGTAATGTTTTTATTCCACAAAGGGTTAATTGAACCGCATGTATGAAGCTACGCATGTATCAGCTACGGTGCAAGAGTAAGAATTCTATGTTGGAGGAAACCTTTTCCATGTCCTAGACCCCTTTAGCAGGCAGCCTGGGGAAGTCTGCCTTCATTCCTCGTGAGAGTCAGGTTTTTAAATCGCTGAAAGGAATGTGAAATTTCAGGTGGAGATAGTGAAAATAAAGATGTGCTTGTTTTCCCCATCCAAGTACACAGACCTTCTGAAGTCTATCTGCTCAGCCTTTGGAGGTTCACAGAGCCCAGGTCAGGAACCCCTGCTCTGAGGGGTGAGAAAGGCTGCAGAATGTCTAGAAGGTGGACAGAACTGGTTTAAAAAAATGGGAAAAGTCTGCCAGTGACAGGACAGTTGGGAAGCCCTTCCAGGAAAACAAATCATATTCTCTGCTGCCTCAAAGCAGCTTAGAGAAGAGGCTTCTCTGGTTTCTGCTAACAGGAAATCTCTAAAGAGAAACCATTCTGGCTTGGATCCCCCCAAGGAGACAGCTAATTGTGGGCTGCTCTCAGGAAGGTGGCCTCCTGGGCTGGTATCTGAGGTGGTGTCACAGTGAATAATGCAACCTGAGCCCAGAGAACAGCATGATTAGCTCTGGTAACCTGAAGAGAAGCGGGCCTATCAATTCTAAACATTGAATAAAGCTGTTTTGCCTGATAGGATTTTCTTGTGCAACTTCTTACTCAGCTCCAGAGCTTTCCATATTTTTTCACATGTGTTAAATACTCCCTCAAAATCCTCAGTTAGGAGAGAGACAGCTGTGCTTGTCTTCAGGCCTTTCCTAAATAGCAGGTTAATCGTTCCTGGCAAAGCGGAGGAAAGAAGGCAATGATTCTACCCATTCTGCAGCCCTTCTTACCTATCAGAGAGCAGGGATCCATCGAGAGATTTCAGGGCATCTGGGAACTTGAATGGAGGGGGAAATCCTCTTTATTTTCACTATCCTTTAACTAAAATTGAGCATTTCCTCAAATTATTTTAAAAACATCATTCTGAGCAGAAATCCATAGGTTTCCCAAGACTTCCAAAGGGATCTAGGACACAAAAGAGGGGAAGGGGTCTTGTCTTAGAGGCTATGTTTATTAGAGAAATGATATGGAACCTGAGCAGTCTTGGAAAGGGACGATACATGGGCTAATGTCCTTCCGGTAAAGCCCATGGCTACTGTACTGAGAAGAAAATTCAGCTGGCATCTGGCATAAAAGGTCATTTCAGGATACCTAAAGCACAAGAATGGCCTTTAGCATCAAATACTTATTGAGTGCCTATTTGTACCATCGCTTCCAAGTACAGAGGTAATGTGTAAGCAATCTACCAATAACACCTCGTGTGGCCCATTACCAAAGTTCTAAGCTCACAATGACTAGGTGCAAGCAGCTGTACCCTCTTTTATAACAAGCAAAGAGCACTCCATACTTATGACTTTTACATCAAAAGTCCTTTTTGATCTTCAGCATCTATCCTCAGCTTATAATATTTTTTTTCCATTACAGATATGTGAATTCAAGCAAAACAGATTTCCACATTAGCCATGCTCCTCCCAAAATAAAAATGTGCTTCACTCTGCACTCTGAGTGCACATCACTTCTCTGTCTGGAAGTGTATAGCATGTTTCATCATGAGTCCTCTGGAATTAGGGGTTGGTCATTGTATTGATCATAGTTCCTAAATCTTTCAGTTGTTCGTCTTTACAATATTGTTATGATAGTACAAATCCTTCTCGTGGTTCTGCTCACTTCCCTTTGCATAAGTTCATACAAGTTTTCTCAGATTTCTCTGAAATCATCCCCTTCATAATTTCTTGTAGAACAATAGTATTCTATCACATTCGTGTACCATAACTATTCATCCATTCCCCAAATGATATGTACCCCCCCCCATTTCCAGTTCTTTGCCACCACAAAAAAGAGCTGCTACAAATCTTTTCATATATATGGGCCCTTTTCCTCTTTAGTCTCTTTGGGGTACAGATCTAGTAGAGATATCACTAGGTCAAAGGACATGCTGTTTATTAGCTTTGGGGCATAGTTCCAGATTGCTTTCTAGATTGGCTTGACAAGTTCACAGCTTCATCAATCAGTGCATTATATGTACCTATTTTCCCACAGCTGCTCCAGCATGTCATTTTCCTTTTTTGTCAATTTAGACAATCTGATAGGTGTGATATGGTACCCAAGTATTCTTTTATATTTCATTTCTCTAATTTTTAGGGAATTAGAGCATTTTTAATATGGTTATTGAAAGCTGGGCTTTCTTCCTCTGAAAGTTACCTATTCATATCGTTTGAACATTTATCAATTGGAGAATGCTTCTTATTCTTATAAATTTGACTCAGCTCCCTATATAGCTTAGAAATGAGATCTTTATCAGAGAAGCTTGCTCAGCTAATAATCTTGTTCCCCAAATGACCTATGAAAGAAGCCCCCTTCTAAGAACCACTTACTAGCAGTAATTGACATGCTTCTATTTCCTGGGACCACCGCTGAATATTACACCTACAGTATAATATTTATGTAAATATACTCTTGTCTGTTTTATGATGTAATCATTAGATTCATGAAAATAATCAGTGAATTAATAGTGAAACACACAGCTGTTTACTATACCCAGCACAAATCTAAGTGTTTTGAATATTCTGATCAGAGCCTAGCTGCAGGGTACTGATAACATGTCAGCAAGGCTAGATTGGGAAAACGAATTCTAAACAGAAAATCTAGCATGACATAATATTGCAGGTTTGAGGTTACAATAAAGGAAATACCACACAGGAGGCAGTACACCACAGTGGAAAGAACCCTGGGCTTGGATAATAATTGTATTCCTTTTCTTACAATAATCCAATAGGGTAGGTATTGAGAGTAGTATTGTCTCCATCTTGGAGATACAGGGACAGGCACAGAGAAGCTGACTTGCCCAACATTATGGAACTGGTGTTAGAGCTAGAATTCAGACCAAAGCCTTTACTGTCTCCAAATCCTAGGTTCCTTCTAGTACAAGTTGTATCTCAAAAGGTAATCTGTGGCCCATTACCAAAGTTCTAAGCTCACAATGACCAGGTTCAAACTTGGGAGCTTCTTGTGCAAATTTCTATGGCTTGTGCTCCTACCAAAGGTTTCTCCTGGGAACATCAGAATTTGGCTTGTGTCCCACCCCCCCCCCCCCCCCGCAAAAAACAGCATTCTGGAAGACAATCAGTAGGTCCTACAAAAGTATTCAAACTAACAAGGAATCAAATACACTGTAGGGCAAGTCTTATTTATATCACTATATACATGCAAAGGATTTGTACCCAAGTCCCCAGATAGTTAAGCTAACTCCACTTCCTGTTTCCATGGTCCTCTGCCTTCTCCAAGGACCCATCTATTCTTCAAAGTACCCTGGGTGGGACTCCGTCACAAAGGGAAAGAACTCAAGGTTGCTAGTTAAATAATTCCTGCTTCCCTTTGCTAGGTGCAAAACACTACAGAAATGTGAGAGGTTATTAATGGGAAATAGGATTTTAGGTGTAATATAACTGAATTCCCATAACTGCAAAGCACTTTGGTATTCACTATAGTTCATCTTCCTGTGGAAGATGGCTTTGTATTGAACATCCCCTTCTAATTTGGTATTACAAACTGGAACCCAATGGCTAAAAGCCAGAATTGGGGACATGACCATCCAGTACCCAATCTGCAGCCCTTATGACCCAGTTACCCCAAATAACTGCTATCACCAGTAAGGCAGATCATACTATGGAGTTTATAATAATATAATATTTGTAATACTTTTTTCCTGTGGAGGTAGCATTACTGATCGGTTCTTGTGGCAAAAGAAGAGGCACCATGAGACAAAAAGCCACTAGGTTCCCACACTGACCTCACTAAGCATCCCAATCAAAGACATTTCCTTGATTGTTCTGAAATCTCAGCTTAAGGGTAAATGGAGCAGTCTGTCCCAATGCCAAACACTTTCAAACAAAGATCAACCCAAACTGGATGTATCAAACGAAGTGCCTAACACTGTCTTGCACTTGGTAGGTACTTCAGATATATTTGTTGACTGACTGCAATTTATTATTAGAATCTTCAGTTTCCCTAACATTTACATGTGGATCACACTCTAGATTGACGATTATTATTCATCGTCCCACTTCCGAGATCAAGGATTTTGAAGTTTCATTCTCTATTTGCTAATATTTTGTTTGAATTATTGAATCAATGTTCATTAAGAATAATGGTCTGTAGTTTTCTTCCTCTGCTTTGTCCCTGGTTTAGGTATGAAAACTATATTTGCATCACAGGATCTGGATCCCTTCTTTTCCTATTTTTGCCAACAGTTTGTGTAACAGTGGAATTAATCATCCTTGAAGTGTTTGATAAAATTCACTTGTAAATCCATCTGGTCTTGGAGTTTGTTTGC
Organism: Trichosurus vulpecula; assembly: GCF_011100635.1. Taxonomy (NCBI): domain Eukaryota; kingdom Metazoa; phylum Chordata; class Mammalia; order Diprotodontia; family Phalangeridae; genus Trichosurus; species Trichosurus vulpecula. The sequence goes on along the minus strand of NC_050582.1, from coordinate 7,303,283 downwards.
TTTTTTCCCTTTGGGAGTTAAGTTGTGGCCTGTTCAATTTCTTTTTCTGATATTGGGTTATTTAAATAGAAATTCCATTCTCCAACAACTTCCTGTCATACCACCAACACTAAACAAAGCTAAACTTCACATAATGACATATCCCCAAGCCATCTCTCCACTCTAGCTTCACTTATCTCCAGATCCAGCCTTAGTCCCATGGTCTGCCACTTTAATGATTCACAAACTACTATTACCCTAAAATCCCATGTCATCTTCTCATCCTACTCCCATGACATTCTCAATCTCCAACTGCTGGGTAGTTGGCCCATGGGTAATTCATCCAAATTTACTGCTTCTGTTCCAGAACTCTTGAGCTCATTTCCCCAACTACTAATTTATGATGCATAATTTAAACTGAAATCTTGCCGCTGCTGTATAATCTTTTTCCTCATTTCATTTCCCACAGTATCTGTCTCAAACCTTTTCTCTTCTTTTCTGACCCCGAACTTCATTCTCACCGTAGATGGCCTAGACTTCATCTTCCATGACCTTCCTTAATCCATTCCTCAAAATGGCACATCATCTCCTCCAGGCCTCTTCACTATGGCTAATCCTTCTGTCTCTGCCCTCCATCACTCTCTTTCCTCCTCCAGAAGCGATTCCCTCTCTCAAATGTATCATCCTCCCAATCCTTTAAAATACTTTGTAAGAAGCCCTCCCCTAGACCCCTCTATCACACATAACTACCATCTCACCTCTCACTTTCACTGCTTAACTTTATTGCCAGTCACTCCCTCCTCAACCCCCTGCAAATCTGGCTTCTCTGCTCAAACTGCCCTCTTAAAGGGCATCGGTGATCTCTTAATCATTAAATCCAATGACCTTTTGTCAGCCCTCACTCTCCTTGTCCTCTGTGTTGCTTGTGGAACTGTTGACAGGAGACTCTCCCTACCCTTGACTTTAGAGAACCTACGCTTCCCTGATTCTCTTTCCTGACTTATTCTTCTCTGAATGTTAAATTCTAAACGGGATTACTCATGACATCATTGATTCAGGCTAGAAAGGACCTTAGAGATCATCTAGCCCTACTGCCTTACTGTACATGTGAAAACACCGAGGTTCAGAGAGGAAGTGGTTTGTCCTCTTGCATCTGAGGCTCTTCATGACTTGCCCTTTCCTCCCTTTACCATCTCCTGACACTTTACTCCTCCAGCTATAGAATCCAGCTAGACTGGCCTCCTGGCAGCTCCTCAAACACAACATGCCACCTCTCATCTCGGGGGGCCTTTGTATTCGCTGCCCCCATGCCTGGAATGCTCTGTCCCCCCATTTTCCTACTGGCTTCTCTCAAGACTCAGCTGAAACACTACCTTTTGCAGTGAGGCTTTCCAGCCCCCCCCTCCACCATGCTAATGCCTTCCCCTTTCAGATGACCATCTTCTACTCTATATAGATCTTGCTTACATCTAGTTATTTACATGTTGTTTCCTTTATCAGACTGTATGATCATTGAGGGCAAAGAGTGTTTTGGGTTGGGTTTTTTTTTTTTTTTTTGCCTTTCTTTGCATCCCCAGCTCACAGTGCCTAGCTTCCTTATGAATGTTGGATTCTTGGACAAGATCACTCAAGTAGTAATTTGCCTTTGTGTCCAATCCCCCAACTAGACTGTAAGCTCCATGATGCCAGGGACCCTGTCTTCCCTAAACTTTCCCCCAGTATCTAGAACAGAGCTCTGTACAGACGAAGTAAATAATCACTGTGCTGAAGAAATTAATTCTGCCGCATTACTCAAATAAAACTTGGTCCTCTAAAAAAAATCTAGACAATCATTTAATTATTTTCAAAACTCCAAAGTCTGACCAAGAATGTTAATAGATTAACTTTCTACCTCTTAAGACTGAAGGTCACTTGTTGGTGAAATCACAGTGGAGAAAAATTTGGTAGCCCCATGTAGTCTCATGGGAACCTTCCGACTGCCATCACCAACTACCCCACAAGACCATTCCTTGGCTGGCTGCTCGTGGGAGTTGCCCGGACAAAGTTGTTAGGTACTTTGGCTGGTAGTTTTGAGGCCAAGGGTACTCTGAGTGCACGAGGAGGATGTCATGCAAGTGGTTTACCTTCATATACTGAGCATCAGTTATGGACAATCAGGGCCAGATTCGCCTTCCAATAGGCTTGGCGTAGGACAGGAACTAAACAAAATTAGTATGATATTCACAAGCCCATTAGAAGGATACTAAAGAAGGGCTGTAGCACAGGTAAGCTGTCTCATTCAACTTTCGAGTGACCAGCCAAGACAGAACAACTTCTTTTAAAGTCTCGGGCTCTGGAGCTCTGAGGGCTCAGATCTTTATCTCAAAGGTATACAGGCAACCTTTGATCTTCCCCCACAACTCCCGCACGGATTCCCCGGGCTCCGAGGTTCCCTTTAATGTTGGCTTTGTTGCCAAATCTTCCCGGACGATCACCAGGAAAAGCCGTGAAGTCGGCTCTGCGGCCAGGACAGCTCCCTGCCACACCGGCAAATGCAGAGACCCAGCCGACGCTAGCCGGCATTGCTGGGGAGGGGGAGACACCAACGAGCAGCGGGTCGGGCGCTCGCAGGAAGCCCGCGGGCAGCGCCCGGAACACAAGGGCCCGAGGGGAAGGTGGCACCGGCTGGGGACGCCGCCTCCCCCGGGTCTCGCCCGGGCGGCCCCAAGAGGAAGTCGCCGCGCTTCCTCTGTCACCGCGCCCAGCCGGGGGGGTTGGGTGGGGTTCTTTTTTGTGCGCCGCGGCCGTGCGGGACGGCTGTGCGCGTGCGCGCGCCTAGCGCATCCTTCCTGCTGCCGCCTCGGGCACTGGCTCAGGTGCTGACCGGAGGGAGAGGGGCTGGGGGGAGGGGGATTCGGAGGGGAAGGAGAGATGAGGGAAGAGGGGAGCGATCCCGAACCCCGAAAGTCGCGCGTGCCCCTCCCCCGTCCTCCCTGCCCCGCCCGCGCTCGAGCTGTCAAGCCGCGGCCTCGGACGCGGACAGCGCCGGGCGTCCGTCGGCCCGGTCCCCGGCTCACCAGCACCACGGAGCCCCGCACAGCCTCGGACACGCTCTGCCGCAGCTCCGCCGCCGTGCCCGGCTTGCTGAGCCGCTTGGTGAACTTGCGCACTTCGGCCATGGCAGCGCGCTTCTGCCCGGCTCGGCTGGGGACGGGACCGGACGGGGCGGGCAGGCTGCAGCCCCCGCGGAGCCCGATCCTCTGCTGCTGCCGCCGCCGCCGCCGCCCTCCTCCTCCTTCTCCTCCTCCTCTTCACACGCGGGCCTCGCGCCTCCAGCTGGCTCCGCCCACTGCTCCTCCCTCCTTGCCCGGCTCCACTGCTTGCGCCGGGGATCGAGGGTGTGCCTGGGAGGAGGGATGTGGGGGCGGGGGGGTCACGAGGGAGGAGGCGGGGGCCGAGGAGGGGGAAGTGGCCCCCGGGACGGCCCCTCCCGCAGCCCAGCTGGCCTGAGCTCTTGCACCCGGGAAGGGAGCCTGGGGGGCCAATTAGAGGAGACAGAGGAACTGTTCAGGCCTCCGGAACGCGCGAGGAGGGGGCTCACGGAACTGCCGCCGATCGCAGGAGGGGAGGCGACTCGAGAGCCCATCGGCTAGGTGGGGCAGTGACCCATAGTGCCCCGCCCGCCACTTCCGGCCCCCTTCAGTCTCCTTGCCAAGGCTGTTGGGGGCACTGGGACAGGCTGGATGCCTAGTTCAACAATAACCCTCTCCCCCAAAGCCCCACCCACCCACGCGCCTGGTGGTTTCTTCTCTTTGCTGCCTCCCCTTTCCTCAGCCTCTAGGCCTTTTGACACTTTCCTGGACGTGAACAGATACATCGTGGTCCTTCTTCCCGTGTACTTCCGTGCTCGGCCCTGGCTCCCAGAATCATAGCTTCTTGGAGTTGGAAAGAATGTTCGAGGCTATGTAGCCTAATCCATACTTGAATAACCTGAATACTGCCGCCCCCCCCCCCCAGTCTAGTCTGCCCTCGTGGTTAGGAAATTCCTCCTGGCATCGAGCCTCAACAGCACTTCGCGTTTCCCTCCCATTTCACCTAGGTCAGCCTACTGGGGACAAAGAGAACAAGACTAATCTCTGTTCTGTGAGGAAATGCTTGTCAATGCACCCACCCCCAGGCTTCTCTTCCCCAGGCTAAATACCCCCAGTTCCTTTAACGTCTGTATAAGAATAACCGGCAATTTAGAACGATTTTTTCCATATATCATTTCCAGTACTGACCAATGAACCCTGGGAGATCACTACTTTGCATGTATCAATCACTGAATATTTGTAATTGCTGACAAGGCAGTCTGGTGAGAAAAAGAAAAAGCACCGAACTTAGAAACTTGGATTCTACTTCTAACTTTGCCACTAACAGCTGACATTCACACGGAACCTTTTTACAAACATTTTCTCGTTTGCTCCTGACAATAACCCTGTAACAGAAATAAGCTAGGTATTATTATCCTTATTTTATGGCTACGGAAGCTGAGGCACAGAAGTTAAATACTGCGCTGGAGTCAGGATCTGGGTTCAGATTCGGCTGTTACCACCTAGCTGACCTTGGTCACTTCTCTGGCCTTAGTTTCCTCAAATGTAAAACAAGGAAGATGAATCAGGCAACAGGGGAGTTCTCTTTCAACTCAAAACCTATGGTCCTAAGTGACTTGCCTGGTCTTTCTCCTGCCTCTTTCCATCAGACCACACTGCCTCTTACTCAGATCCCTCTGCTCTCTGGGGATCCGTTTCCTTTTCTGTAAAAATAAAAGGCTTGAAATTGATGGCATCTAAGGGCCCCAATTCCAGCTTTAACAAATCTATGGTTCACTGACTCCCATTAATTCCCACTATTGCTACGGGCAGCACTGAGTGGTCAGTATCATTCCTTAAGAAGGCCCTTCCAGCATCCTCACTTTACAAGCAAACAAACACATGTGCAATCCACAAGAGAGGTGATCTCACAGCTTCCAACCATGTATTTTAAAGAGAATTCTCCTTGACCTTCATCTCCAACAAGTCACACGTAAGAATTTAAGAGCCAGCACCAAAAGACACTGTTCGCTGTGCGCGATGAAGATGGCCCTTCTCAAGGGTTAGTGACTGTCTCTAAAAGTGAAGGATAAGAAAGCCTTCCCTGTAGTTAATAGGACTGTATGCAGTGTTTTGAGATCTCTGAACAATTCAGTTCAGTCCAACAAACATTTATTACCCAATAGAACAGATGCTTCTGAAAGGGAGAGGACAGTCTTTTCATTTTTGTCTCTCTAGCCTCCACAATGCATCAAGCAGAAGAAGCTGCTTGTGATGTTAGCTGAATCGTACTGAGTCTCAGAAAAAATAAAATGGCTTGCTCCAGTTAAGTGGCAGTAAAAGTCAAATCTTTGAACTCCTAAGCTAATGCTCTGGCCAGCCAGCACACTCCTTGGCCCCATGGGATTTCCCTCACATTCAGTACCTTGCACAAAGGAGATATTCAAGAAATAATGATAGCTCGTGTTGCTAATGCAATTTATGACTCACACATGCTTTCGTTACAAACACACAGTAAAGTGAGAAGATGAAGTATTATCTCCATTCTATAGATAAAGAACTTGGCATTCCCATCTCCCACCAACATATCTTTGCGGAGATTTTTTCCCCTCATACCTAGAATGCTTTCTCTCCTTTTGGAAATCCCAGCTTCCTTCAAGGCCATTTCTGAACCTCACTCCCTCTTCAAATTATCACATATGTATTTGTCTGTATCCCTCCAGAGAAGGAAAGCTCCTTAAAAGCACCGTCTGCTTTTTGCCTTGACTTTGTATCCCTTGGATCTAGCACTGAGTTTTGCATATAAATTAATAAATTAATTTAATAAATGATTATTGGATTGGAGGAGAAGAAACTAAAAAAGTGGTTTTGCAACAAATTTCCTCCATTCCTTCTTACTCTCATGGCTTGATTATTCACTGAATCAGAGACAGAGAATCTCAATTTGATCTCTAGCCTCCAGATAGGAGGCTAAGGATGGCTGGGTCAGAATGTAATCTATGAGGCTTCAAGTATTTTCAAAGTTGCAGGAGCCAGGGAAGGTGTTGCTTTTGGTATGAAAATGTGTATTTAGAATGCTGGACTAGGACTATTTAAGTGTAGTATATACTCTGGAACTACTCTCTCCAAAACTGAACTGGCATTGCTCCTGGTAGTGGCAGGCTGGGGCCTCAGAGATCATCTTCTACCTGCCCCCCACCAACTCTAGGAGAAATCCACAGTCTCTTTCTAATGTTCCAGCTCATGAGCCCCCACTGGTGTACTCCCCCATATACCCCTTGATTATCAGTTGATATCAATTAATCAACCAAACTTTAATCTTTAAAAATGGTTACTTACTATGGTGGTATAGTTGGTACCAAAATCCCCCAAAAGTCTATGACCCATTGTCCACTAGTACATAAAAAGTCCAGGGGAAAGTCAAGGACATGTGTCAAAGGGGATAATTCACAGTTCATGGAAGTGCTTTTGCTGGAGTTCTGCTGGGTTCCTTCGTCATACTGTCCAGTCTGTTCTTAGCTCTCAATGCAGATGCTGCTGTCAGCTTTTTGGGGGATGTGCTAGGGCCCCAGTTGGAAGTCCCGAATCATCTGGACCTTTCAAAGCTCACAAGGCCCTCCTCTCTCCAGGGGGTAGTGGGGAAAGACTAAGATCAAGGCCCTTCTGTCCTCTCCACACTGAGTGATTCCTTCTCAGGAGCTTAACTGGAGGCTTCCACTAAGCTTCCAGGTGTTGGAATCTCAGGGTTCTAAACTGGTCTGTTATTTTATACAAAACTCATAGGGGGTGACTGATGCTTCTCAACCAAACCAGACACACTTCCTGCCTATCACTCCAGCTCAGCCAGTGACTTTCAAGGATATCCAAACTGACCAAAGATGGTTTCCAAACTTAGTCTAAAGCCTATGAGCAAAAAGATTCTTTTAAGGAATTACGAGGTAGTTGTTATGTGATGGGAAGGTACAGGGGCTAGGGACACAGCCTGCTGAGAGGGATAAAAAGAACAAGGAGAACTACTGCCAGACAGGGCAACAGACAGAGAGCAGGAATTGGAGTCCAGAAGATCTGAATTCGAATCCTGCCTCAGATACTAGCTGTATGACTCAAGAAATCTGACTCCACCTTTGTGTGCCTCAGTGTCCTCATCTGTGAAGTGGAGATAATAATAGCACCTACCTTATAGGGATGAAAGAATCAAATGAGTTAACATTAAAAATAACTTTGCAAGTCTTAAAGTACTGCATAAATGCTAGGAAAAAAGTGAAAATGATTTAAACTTGAATGGGAGGGAAGAGAATAAAATCTTACAACTAAACCAGGCCTTGGAAGGAATCAGGTCTAGTATCCTTCTGTGATCCACAAGTTCTTCCTTTTAATTTGGACCAGGAAAGGAACATCATAGGAGCAGGACTCATGTTGCAGACTGACAAAAAGAGACAGTGGGAAAAGAAGAATTGACTAAGCCAGTGGGAAGCAGGGTGGACTAGCCCACAGAACTATAAGGCCGAGGTTAGGACCTGGGAGAGGGGCCTGCACACATGGCAAATGACAAAAGGAATTCCCTTCAAGTAGGGGCTTTAGACTGGGGTCCTCACTAGAGTCTCTAGCCCTTTAACCGTGGGTCAAGCTAATGAGCAAGTCCTGTGAGGCTGAGTAGGGGAATTCATCTCAGCTGTATGTGCCAGCAATTAGTCCTCACTCCCTTACGTTCAACATATGTGTGCTTGGTGGGTGGGGGAGACGGGGGGGGGGGGGGGGAAGGGGAAGAGGGGGAGAGGGGGAGGGGGAGGGGGGGGAGAGGGGGAGAGGGGGAGAGAGGGAGGGGGAGAGGGGGAGGGGGAGAGGGGGGAGAGGGGGAGGGGGGGAGGGGAGAGGGGGAGGGGGGAGAGGGGGAGGGGGAGAGGGGGAGGGGGAGAGGGGGAGAGGGGGGGGAGAGGGGGAGAGGGGGAGAGAGGGAGGGGGAGAGGGGGAGGGGGAGAGGGGGAGAGGGGGAGGGGGAGAGGGGGAGAGGGGGAGAGGGGGAGAGGGGGAGAGGGGGAGAGGGGGAGAGGGGGAGAGGGGGAGAGGGGGAGAGGGGGAGAGAGGGAGGGGGAGAGGGGGAGGGAGAGAATGGTTCACCCAGGTGCTTCTGACTCCTCGGTGGGGTTCATCATTTACAAACCCCATTCAACCTTATGATAATAGCTAACATTTATAGTGCTTACTATGTGCTAGGCACTGTGCTAAGTGCTTTATAATTCTTATCTCATCTTGTGATCATATCCACTAGGGCTGTTCCTTCCATTTTCAGACTGTAGAAGTCTGATTGGTTTGGGTTTATTTTTAGAGAAGCTTTTCCTTCAGATCATTTTGTTTCCTTCTCTGGACTTTTTCCAGCTCAGTAATTTATTAAAAATCAAATGAACAAAAAACCAGATCATACCTTTGCTTTTAAAAAATCAATTCTAGTACTCCAATAGATCTCAACGCAGGTACCCCCTCCAGTAATGCAGATCACAACCCATTGATGCCTCTCTAACTTTTGTTCATGCCATCCTTACTCTCACCAGGCTACCAGCTGCTCCTCTTTTTCAATTTCTTTTAATCACAACTTTTACATATTGTTCTTACAATAGTCATTCCCCAATAGAAATATGCCTGATATCGCCCCCACCCCAAAACCTTTCCTTATTAACAAGAATAGCAGTGTATACACCATTTGGCACCTATAGTTCCCCACCTCTAAACGTTTCATCATTTGTCCTGTAGAACCAAGATTTCACTTTGCATTCAATCCAGCTCAGTTCCTTCTTTCAGCTGCTTGCTCACTCTCCTTTCAACCAGGGTTTTCGGCACCAACTGCATTTCCATATGGTTGTTTACCAGTCATTAGTTCTAGAAAGCATTTTCCATTTCTCCCTCTCAGACAATTCCTTATCTATGGCTCCCTTTTAATGGTTATTGACACTGGCTTCAGATTTCACTTGAAACTGCTGCAAACCTCCAGAGAGCCAAGGCACTGGAGATTTTACTCAGGGCTTTCTGGTATTTTCTTCTGTTTCTGCATACCGCTGTGCTACTGCATAGAGTGGACATTCTCAAACTTTGCTGCCTGGGATCATTCTAAATTTGTGATATAAACATTATTCTATACATTTTTGTTCTATGCATTCAGTGTGACAGACTATGAGCGGATTAGATCACGGTGGAGCCCAAAGTAGATTCAAATGTAACTGGGAAATATTTAACAAGATAAATAGAAATGCAACAAGACACAGATAGTATCACATTTTAAAACTAAATCATTCTGCGGCCAGCAGCATACCTTGTGGGTGGTTTGTTGTTCACTTGTTTCAGTCATGTCTGACTCTCTGTGACCCATTTGAGGTTTTCTTGGCAGAGATACTGGAGTGCTTGCCATTTCCTCCTCCAGCTCATTTTACAGATGAGGAAACTGAGGCAAACAGGGTGAAGTGACTTGCCCAGGGTCACACAGCTTTTAAGGGTGTGAGGCCAAATTTGAACTCAGAAAGAGGAGTCTTCCTGACTCCAGAGCTGGTGCTCTATGCACTACAGCGCCACCTAGCGGTCCTGTGTATGGTTTAGCAGCCCCTGTTTCTATTAGAATCTGGCCCTACTGGAATGCACGGTTCTGCCAAAAGTTTGGTGGGAGGACGCGGAGTTCTTTTGTTTTCATGTATAGATAGCCCCGACTTCTTTGATGTATAGCGTAGAGGTGATGCTGGGCTCTCGGAGGTTCTTTTACTGAAAAACACACTCTGGCAGGTTTTCAGCATTCAATCAGTAAGCATGTATTAAGTGTCTGCTGTATGCCAGGCACTGAAGAATGAAAGACTAAAAGAAAAATAGTCCGTGCTCCCAAGGAGGTTGCAATCTATCAGGAAAACATTAGCAGCTGAGGGCTCAGGAAAGGCCTCGTTTAGAAGGTGGCACTTGAACGAACTGAGCTTTGAAAAAACTAAAGAGTGAAGTGGATAGAGTGCCAGGCCCAGAGTCAGGAAGATCCACCTTCCTGAGTTCAAAAATGGTCTCAGACACTTACTAGTTGTCACCTAACCCTGCTCGCCTCAGTTTCCTCATCTGTAAAATGAGCTAGAGAAGAAAATGGCAAACCCCTCCAGTATCTGCCAAGAAAACCCCAAATGGGTCACAAAGAGTCAGACACGACTGAAACAACTGAACAGCAAGAAAATCCTAAAAGGTAAGGTGAGAAGGGATGGCATTTGAGGCAAAGGGAAGTAGCTGTGTACGAGCAAAAGGATGGGAAATGGAGTATCCTGTGTACGGGAAGGAGAGTCACCCCTCTGCTCAGAAGGCGCTAGAGTAAGAAAGAATGAGGCTCAAATGCTTCCTCAGACACTTACAGGCTATGTGACCCTGGGTAAGTCACTTCCCTTCTATTGAGATGTGCCTTCTTCATGTGCAAAGTGAGGATAATCCTAGCACGCACCTCCCAGGAGACTCCAATGTTCCTAAAGCACTTGCCAGACTTCTGATTACTGTGACTCAGTGTTTACAAAGCATCTCCCCAAATCTCTGCAAAGTAACCCCGGCTATCAATGGGTGCTGACAATGTCATGGGCTCACAGAATCCCACATTTACAGCTGGAAGGGATCTGAGAGATTCACCGCCCCCCCCCCATTTTACAGATGAGAAAATTGAGGCCCAGAGATGCTAATTGACCTGATCAAGGTCACCCAGGAAGTAAGTGGGCAACGTAGTTTAGAAGTCTTCTGACTCCAAATGTAGCACACTTGCCACCACACCCCTCCAAATAATAGCATCCTTAGCAAATATTCCGAGAATTGCGATCAGGGTATCAGAATGTATGTGCTTACTCCACATTGGCCAGATTGATTTCTATAACAGTCGTGCTCATCCAGAACTGGACCAACAGTAAAATGATATTGCTGGAGGAAAAAAAAGAGCAACAAAAGGAGGAGAGTGCATGGATGGTTCCTTCCAATTCTGAATCTCTGTTAGCTCCCCAAACCTTCCTCTGTGATCCCTCGGTCGGGGATCTTTCCAATGCCATCGATAGCTCCCGTTTATACCCAGTGTAAAGAGCCACCTAGAACCAGCTCATGCAAGCTTGGGAGAGAAGATTGTTATATTTTCAGGAATTTTTCAAGCCAGTTGTTAAATACAGCCATCAGTTTAAAATGTAATTATACAAACTTATAATTAAATTCTATTAAAAAGTAATAAATACTCAAAACTCATCACTACCTAATTATTTTTCTGCTATTTATGCTCTTAAAGTTATTTTGTTTGTTGTGTCTGTAAGATGGGGTGCTCCTGGGTTCAGGGGCATCACATTGCCAGCTTGAAACAGGCCATGGTAGGAGTATTTACACCAGAAAAAATGACAAATGCTACAAATCAGGGGTATGATTTAATTCTTTTGTTGACTGTCTAAACTTAAAAAAGATGGAAAAATGCTCATAACCGAGACTAAACTTCGAAGTGTGTCATGTCACATTGAGAGAAAGACAAAAAAATTGGGGAAATATTCTTCCAGCATCTGAAAATTCTTATCCAATCCAAGCAAGAAGTCGCTCAGCTCTTTGCTGATATCATAGTACATCTTTTGTTGTTTTGCGTTCATCTTACTCATTCACGGAAGTGATAATATCAAATAGTATTTATGTCCAAACGGCGCTGGTTCGTCGACAGCACGAGCGACTTCTTTGCAGAATCAGAGAGTAATCAAGCATTTATTCACAGTCTGATTTTGTGACACGATTGTTGGCAATAGAATTATAAGAGCCGATGGTGGATTTTGCAAGAAATAGCAAGGCTCACTGAAGTCAGAGGCATAAACTGAAAAATAAGGCAAGCTAGCTTTAAATGTGTTATTTGTAAAATTACAGGAAGACAGCATTTACAGAGTTTTAGCCTAAGTGGTATTGTGAATTTTATTAATGTAATATAAACTTATTTTTCAGATTCTGCTCCCTAAAATACCAGAACCAAAGGGTGATCTATTAAGGTTTTTTTTACGTGAAGAAGGCGAAATAACAGAAAATAATGATAGGAACAAAGGATTCTGTGGATTATCAAAGCCAAATGTTGAATCTGTTGAACAACCAATCATCGTGTTTGTCAAAGGAAGAAATAGATAATCTTGTGCTTCAGGATCGTTGGAATGAAAACAAGCATTCGTGTTTAGAGAACAGCACAAATGTCTTGAAATAAAAGAAGGTAAGTTAGGATGTGGTAAAGCTTGTTCGACGATTCTGCATTTAGGAATGACAGCAGAAAAGCATGTCCATGTATCCAAGGAATGCAATTTATATTCAGGAACTCCAAAGGACAGTAATGAAACTACCAGGCAAACTTCTCTGTGGGAAAAATTTAGACAATATAATGTTTCTAAAGCCCACACTAAAATTGAAAATGTCTTTTAAAAAATTGGCTAATGACTCAATTTCCAATTTAGTGCATAAACTAAATAATAAAATATTGATAATTAAGTAATGAAAATACCATAAAAGTTTTCAATACTGTTTACAGTTTAATAGTATGTAATAGGCCTTTATAAGAAATTGAGGTGGCCAAAGAATTGCAAGAGAAAAGAGAGTACGTATAGGCAATTGCTTACATACACAATACAGTGCAAAGCACAACATATTGCACAAAAAATTAAAATGAAAATATTTAAGAATATTGTAGAAGAGGATGAAGCAGCTTGGTGGTGCAGTGGATAGAGCACTGGCTCTGGAGTCAGGAGGACCTGAGTTCAAATCCTGCCTCAGACACTTCCTAGCTGTGTGACCCTGGGAAAGTCATCTCACCCTGTTTGCCTCAGTTTCCTCATCTGCACAACGAGCTGGAGAAGGAAATGGCAAACCACTCCAGCATCTTTGCCAAGAAAACCCCCAATGGGATCATGGAGAGTCAGACGCGACTGAAAAAAACTCAAGAACAATAATAAAAAAGAGAATGCCGAAATCTGTATCGTAATTGCCAAGGCATCTCCAGTTTGGAAGAAAAGCACCCTACCAATTTATCTTCAGTGTGTAGTTCGATCAGCTCCATCACCAGGAATGTTCTTTGTTGCTGTAAAAGAATTGGCGTCGACCACAGCAGAATGTATTTTTAATACGTTATTGTCTATTTGAAATAATTGTGGCTTTAATGATGAATATTTGAAAGCAAACTTAACAGCATTTTGTTCTGGTGGTGTTAATACAACGCAGGAAGAAAGTCTAGAGTAGCTACTAAGTTGTTAGGAGATTTTTCCTAAATTCATCAGCTGGCTTTGTTTAAATTATTAGCTGCAATTACCACTTGACAATTAAATATTTGAAATAAAACAAATTAATCATTTTAAAATATATTTGGACAAAATTATTCTATTTGTCATCAATCTCTCGAAGAAAAAGCAAACTGAACTAGAAACTGTAGCTTAAGAACTTGAAATTGAACTTCTTAAAAGTGGTCGAGTCCTGGGACCGAGACGGGCAGCATGCAGTTCATGATCCGCTACGTCTCTATGGTGTGAATATCCTGCATTTCTCTTTTTCTTCTCTATATTATGGTTTGCAAAGCGATTACCTAATAGTAATTTCTTGTGACACAATGCTGTAACAATTGACGTTCTTAAAGAGTTTTCGTTGCTTTTAACTGTATTGTACCCAAGATCAAATGAGATTCAGAAAACAAAGATGAACCAAATGCACCATAAGAGTTTTGGGGAATTTAAAGATTGGTACTAGAAAGCATGAATCTCAAGGTGAAGATTCGATAAGTCTGGTAAATTTAAAGATATTCCATTTAATAAACTGAATGCTCTTCCTAGGAATGTTACTAGAAAATATAACCCAACACATGAACATGTCTTTTCTTGGACAGAAACAATAATAAAAACATTTTTTTTAAATTAACTAATTTATTTTTAGCTTTCAACACTTACTTCCACAAGATTTCGAGTTCCAAATTTTCTCCCCATCTCTCCTCTTCCCCCACCCCAAGACGGCATGCATTCTGATGACCCCTTCCCCCAATCTGCCTACCCTTCTATCACCTCCCCCCCCTTCTATTATCCTATTACCCTATGTATTATCCCCTTCCCTTCTATTTTCCCACAGGTCAAGATAGATTTCTATACCCCATTGCCTGTATATTTTATTTCCAGTTACATGTAAAAACAATTTTTAACATTCATTTCTAAAACTTTGAGTTCCACATTCTTTCCCTTCCTCCCTCCCTCCCCACCCTCATTGAAAAGGCAAGCAATTTGATATAGGTTATACATGTGTAATCATTCAAAACATTTCCATAATAGTCATGTTGTGAAAGACTATGTTTCCCTCCATCCTATCCTGCCCCCCATTTATTCTGTTCTCTCCTTTGATCCTGTCCCACCTCAAAAGTGTTTGCTTCTGATTACCCCCTCCCTCAATCTGCCCTCCCTTCTATCATCTCCCCCCTCTCTTATCCCCTTCCCCCCTACTTTCCTGTAGGGTAAGATAGATTTCCATACCCCATTGAGTGTGTGTTATTCCTTCCTTCAGCCATATCTGATGGGAGTAAAGTTCACTCATTCCCTCTCACCCCCCCCCTTCCCCTCCACTGTAAAAGCTTTTTCTTGCCTCTGAAAACATTTTCAATTATTTTGATTTATTAGAACCCTCTACTTGGCCTTATAAAGAACTAACCTCACCATAGCTATCTGCTAAAAATAAAAATGTATCATTTAAGTGAACTTTTCAAACATGAAATTAATTTGAATGATTTTTAGGATTTTGTAGATAATAATGTAAATCAAACCATGTTTCGATCCTTCTAACCGAATAAAAGGCCAACAAGATAATTAGCACTATTCTAGTCAGCAGTACTGCTGATGAAAGAGGTTTCAGTTTAATGAATATAATTTCTATGAGGATGACAAATAATTTAACAGCAGATCCCGTATGAAATTTAATGACAATAAGCTTAATGGGAAAACAGCAAGAGGACAGGAATGCAACTCAAACATTAAATTTATTATCAAATCATGGTTGAATCACAACCATAGCTTAGCTATGGATACGGATACCAGAATTCCGCAAAAATCACAGAAAGCATCCTGTGAGAAATATGGCTCTGTGGAATTTACAATATAGAGTACTGCGTACTTGTTTGGAAACTGTGTGCTATGCATCCTTTACACCAGTAAACTTTATAACACACTTATGGTCAATATATATATATGTGTGTGTATATGTACTGTGTGTGCGTGTGTGCGTGCGTGCGTGCGTGCGTGCGTGCGTGTGTGTGTGTGTGTGTGTATGGTTGGGGTTTTTTAGAGAACCAGTTGTTAAACATTTACAAGCACACCACCTTTTACATCTATTATTTCATTTGAGCCTTAGGTAACCCCCTGAAGTAGATGCCATTATTACACCCATTTTACAGATGGGGAAGCCAAGGCTAAGAAAAGTGTCTGAGGCCAAATTCAGTCTTCCTGATTTCAAGTCCAGCACTAAGCTATGTCGCCTCTAAATAACAACCACTACAATACCAATTCCTATTTTCTATAACATTCTAGGGATTATAAAATACTTTCCTTATGAAAGACATTCTACAAGTATTGTTGTCACCATGTCACAGATGAGGAAATGGAGGCTCAAAGAAATTAAGCTACTTGTCCATGGTCCTGCAGCTATAAGGAAAAAAAAACGCTAAGCTCGGAAGAAGACACTGGCCATATATTAAAAAATAGAAGCAGATTTGAGGGGATCTGGGAGTCTTCTAGAGTCTGAGACATCAGGAAAAGAACTGATTTTTAATACAACTTTTGGGCTTCTATTGACTTGAGTTTCAAATAGTGGAAGGATTGGATCAGATGGACAGAAAGTCTCTTCCTGATTGGAAGAAGACAGACACAGAGAACTATGACCAGTATGGAGCTGTGATCACTCATTCTGTTTCTGATGGTAGAAATGGAAAAAGTAGATTTTGTCTATGGCATACAAGAAAATGAGTTGTCCATTTCTTTCCTGAGATGAGTAGAAAGCTGTCACAGGTAAGTGATTTGAGGGTCTATGACAATTAGAGCTGGTAACAGAGGAAAAACAGCCTTGCCCAGCATGTCAGAATCCCAATGGGATTCTGTAACTCTCCATTTCCCATCAGCGGCTCTGCTCTCCATGACTCCACAAAACATCCTGCTTCCCCCAGGATAAGCTGATCACCTGAAATCTCACCACCACGAAGACTGACTCAGTTTTGGATCCTTCTCAACTCCCCCCGTTGTGTCTCTCCTCTGATTGGAGGCTTGGAGCGATAAGCTCCTCCCAAAACCTTCCTTTATAGACAGCTCATAGCAGAACTTTCCAGGTAACACTCCATTTCCCACCAGCAGTTCTGCTTGGATAAACTCCACAGTAGCCAGTTACGCCCTCATGGTCGCCCCCACTACTACTATTCAGCTTTTCTGTGTTGTCTTCTCATTAGACTGAAAGCTCCTTGAGTCGGGGACTATCTTTCTTTTTCTTATTTATATACCCAGAGCGAAGCACAGTGCCTGGCACATAGTAGGCAGTTAATAAATGTTTTTTAACTTACTGAATTAAAGACTAGTGGGAGAAGCCTCGTGGTATAGTGGACAATGAGCTAGACCCTGAGTGACAAAGACGTCTGTTCAAATCCCATGTCTGACACGAGTCAATGGTGTGACCATCTTCTGGTCACTTATGTTTTGTCAGCCTCAATTTCTTCACTTATATAATGTACCACCTCTGTCCACGCCGCGCCCCCCCCCCCCATTACTGTGAGGTTTAAGTATGATGCTAAACTCTAAAGCATTCTGTAAATGCTACGGTGATTTTGATGTTCTGCTTGTCTTTGCTTTTGGATAATTTTGTTCTTTGAGCAAACCCCTGCCTAACTATGCAGGAAGCCGGAGATTGATGCTGAGCTCAAAACCCATGCTATTCCCCCGCCCCAAGTAATTCTATTAAACAGCTCAATAGATCAACAGATTTCTTCGAAACATCAAAAACAAAGGGTATCAATGCTTTTTTCCCCTCCTCTGACTGCTTGGTTTAGTGAGACTTGAGACTCTACCCAAGTGTAATCAGAATCCACCTTCACTTTGCTTAAAGAGGTCCAGAATGGAATGGCATCAAGAGAACTGTCCTTATCAGTGCTTTCCAAATGAGACACGGTGAAGAGGGAGCCAGGTCTGAATTCAAGCTTGTTTGACTCAGTGACCAGCGGGTCCTGCTCTTTCTCCTTTCTTTCTAACCTGGGCAACAGCCTCTATTCTTGGAAGCCTTAAGACTGTGGAGTAAAAAGCCCAGGGAATTTTAGGAACAGAAGTGAACCTTTCTTCTATAAGCTGCTCTGTAGAAGCCAGTGGGATTTTGATTTCTAGAAAGCAACTTAAAACATAGGATCTTAACACAGACCTAGAACTGGCAGGGACCTCAGAGGCAATCCAGCCCAACACTTCTCATTTTATAGAGGAGGCCACATAGACAACAATTGGCAAAGCCAAGATTGGAGCTTGGGGCCTCTCAGTCCAGCTCTCTTTCCACTGTACCATAATGAAACTCTTGGCCAAAGATGGCATGTACCTACCAAGGGGTAGTAAAAATATATCTGCCTAAAGTCTTGTAATTCTAATCAAGAGGTCTGTAACCTGAAAGAAACAGGGTGAACTCAGGAGCCAAATTGATGCAAGGAGGCACATTTGCAGATAGCCCTGAGATGAATTGGAAATGATTTCTATCCTGATTCTAACTTCCTTCTGAAGATCGTTTTCTAATCCTAACGAACAAAGAGGAACCAGTTGGTGAAGTGGAAATATTACTAATAGCTTGCTCTCTCTCTTTTTTAAATTTAATTTGATTTGATTTTAGGTTTTGCTTCATCTTTCTCATGGTTCATTTCATTGCTTATAATTCTTCTTTACAACTTGATTACTGGGAAAATAAGTTTAATGTGAAGGTATATGTAGAACCTATATCAGATCACATGCCGTCTTGGAGGGGGAGGAAGTGGAGGGGGGGGAGAAAACTTGGAACTCAAAAATTTGCAGAACTGAGTGCTGTAAACTTTAAAAAATAAAATAATTAACTTTACAAAAATACTAATAATAGCTGGCATTTCTAAAGTGCTTTAATGTTTATAAAGCACTTTCTGTCTTTGTATTTTGTCTATACTTAGCACAATGCCTGGCACACATTAACAGTTTAATAAATGCTTGTTGACTTGGCTTGATGAATATTATCTCTTCTGATCCCCACAATAACCCTATGTGGTAAGTATTATAGTTATCATAATCCCTGTTTTACAGATGAGGAAACTAAGGCTCCGAGAGGTTAAGTGACTTGCCTGTGGTCACACAGCTACTAAGTATCTGAGTGGGACTCTCGGATCTCTCCTTTTTTTGCCCAAGCCTAGCGCTCCTTCCGCTACTGAACCGTTTATTAGCATTCCTGCCACTACCCTCTTCTAAATGTGAGCTCTAGAATGTCAAGAAAGAGGTCTGCCTTATTTTTGAGGCCCTCTTCTCCACTCCAGCAGCCCCAAGCACAACGTTCTGTGCAAAAGAACTCCCCAAAACAAACCCCCAAACCTCCAAAAAAACTCAACCCCTCAATGCATGGTGATCACAGCTGTTTAGAGGAATCTTAAGAACCACAGGAAGCTGTCTTTCTGCCTTCAACAAAAGCAAGTTTACTAAACCTGAAAGTATTTCTTAGCATCTCTTATCTCTAAGAGTAATTCAGTTTCTTTGATTCCATTACCATGTTTATATTCTTGCATTCGGGGGTGGGGGTGGGGTGTGTTTCTGCATACTTCTAAACTGCTGAGTTTCATCATCTTGTCCCGAGTCTTCAGCTGCAGCCAGTTCCTTCCTTTTTGAATTATTTTTGTGATTGTTTCTTCAGTGTGTCTATGATCCATTTGATTGTACCTGGAGGAATCTCTAGCTTTGTTCCCGATGCTTCGGTTGGTTCATACTGTTCCAGTACCTTTTTCTTCAGACGATTTTGCCTCTGCTTTGAAATGTCTGTCACCTTTTCCTTTGTATCGGTTTCATTTTCTTTGGCTTGCTCATGCTTTAAAGTGACTGAATCCTTTTTTCTTGTAAGCATATCTGATAGTTGTGCTTTTTCCGGGATGGGAGGCATTTCTGTTGCTGCTTTTGAGGGGGATGTTCCCTTGCACCCTCTCACTTTGTCATCTTGCCCCAAGTCTTGAACCATTAGGAAGTTGGCAAAGATTATAAACCACTGATCTTTCTGAATTTGACCTTCTGAAGTTGCTTGTTGGTTCTAATATTTGGGGTTGTTTCAGCCACTTTATATTGGCAAACACACTATACATTAGCACTCTCTTTGGGGTTTAAAAACTCCCCCGGGGGCAGCTAGGTGGTGTAGTGAGTAGAGCACCGGCCCTGGAGTCAGGAGGACCTCAGTTCAAATCCAGCCTCAGACACTTGACATATGTACTAGCTGTGTGATGTTGGGCAAGTCACCCAATTGCCCTGCCAAAAAAAAACCACCAAAAACTCCTCCGATCCCAAACTGCCCTCTAAGTCACTGAAATGAAGATATTCAAGGCCGTGGTTCCTAGCCTTTTGGTGAGTTCCTTTTTTTTCCGGAAGACTTTTTTTTCCCTCCTAAATGAAAACTAAAACCCATAAAATAAATATTCAGTCTAGTAGAAAACAAATTTCCACATTGGTCATGTTCAAATATGAATGTCTCATTCTGGATTTTAGGTCTTCGAGTCCGAGAGGAGGTGACTAGTATGACTCATGTTCAGTCCTCTGGACTCATGCTTTATAATTGCACTAATAAAGTTGTCTAAGTTTGCCAAAGTTATTTTTCTCCATAATGTTGCCTTTATGTAAATTGCTCTCCCAGTTCTGTTTACTTTGCTCTAAATCAATAGAGAGCTTCCCATTTTCTTTCAACACTATTCACTTTTTTATGGCACAATAATATTCCATTACATTCACATGCCATTTGTTTAACCACTCCCCAACAGGGGGGCAAGCCCTAGTCTCCAGTTTTTTACTATTTTGAAAATAGTTGCTATAAACATGTGCACATATTACGGGTCCTTTTCCCCTTTCTCTGATCTCTTGGAGAAACAGGACTAGTAGTGGTATAGTTGGGTCAAAGGGTTAGTACCTTTTGGGGTGAAGCTCGTAACTCTTTCCAGAATGGTTCGACTGATTCATAGCTTCACTAAAAGTACACCAGTGTGCCAGTTTTCCTGCAGCATCACCACACTTGTCATTTTTGGCAATCTGATGGGTGTGAAGTGGAACCTGAGTCGTTTTAATTTGCATTTCTCTAATTATTAATGATTTGGATCTTTTTTTCACATGGATGTTAATATCTTGGATTTCTTTCCTTGAAAATTGTTCATATCCTTTGACTCAACTGGAGAACAGCTCTTAGTCTTATAAATTTGAATCAGTTTCTTATATATCTCGGATATGAGATCTTTATCAGAGCAATTTATTGCAAAGATTTCCCCCAATTACCTGTTTTCCTTTTAACTGAACTATATTTTTGTACAAAACCATTTTTAGGTAATCAGAATTGTCCATTTCGTCTCCTGTGATCCTCCCTATTCCTTGCGTCGTCATGAACTTCTCCGTCCTTCCTTGCTCCTCTAATTGTTAATGATGTGACCTTTTACATTTAAGTCATACATCCATGTAGAGCTTATGTTTTGGGAAGTGTTGAGATCATAGTGAAGGGAATGAGGTGTCTGGGTGCAGATGGACAGTAGTCTTTTCACTGAACTGAGTAGGGGACAGGTCCCCACTCTGCTATCCTCCAAGGGTGATTGTTGGGAAGCTCTAGTTTGATCATGTCTCTTTCTGGTGACGGAGGTCTTATAGGTATCTCATCTCTCTATGGACATTAAGGGAGGTTTAAGTGACTTGCCCAGAGTCACACCCCAAACTGACAAGAATCAGGTAAAGGGGAAAGTGGAAAAAAAAGGCCTACCAGAGAGGGTGATCTGCTTCAGGCTAAGGCTTCGAGATTTACTAGATCTTGATCTACTGGTTGGGGACCCCAGACATCAGTCTTTTCTTGTGCAAAAGCCCAGGGCAAATGTAACTTCTAGTTCTTTTATTTGCCCGCCATGTGGCCTTACTCATTTGAAGAAATGAAAGTGATTACTCGACCCAAACCTCAGTGTAGTCATTAGAGTCCATCTCCTCTCTCACCAAACATTTCTTCCAGAATGGATCAGAAAAACACAAGGTTAATTGATTATAGAGTTTCATCTCCTTTCCCTCCTCATCCTCTGGTGGTGTTAACCAATAGTGAAAGAGCCAAGAGGTGGAGAGCAGGGGGCAAAGACAACAGGGAAAACTAGATAATTTACAATCATACAATTTGTGAAACTATATTTTTCTGGGCTGAATAGTTTAGTGGCAAGATCCCAGAATCCTAACTTTTTCAGGTTTGAATATCTTTTATCTTTCCAGAAAGGCAGCTAGGTGGCAGAGGGGATAGAGTGCTGGGCCTAAAGTCAGGAAAACTCATCTTCACGAATTCAAATCCAGCCTCAGACACTTCCTAGCTGTGTGACCCTGGGCAAGTCACTTCACCCTGTTTGCCTCAGTTTCTTCCTCTGTAAAATGAGCTGGAGAAGGAAATGGCAAACCATTCCAGTATCTTTGCCAAGAAAACCCCAAATGGGGTCACACAGAGTCGGACACGACTGGACAACAACAATCTTTCCAAAAGACAAAGTCGTTAAGAGGGAGAAGGTATTTACATGGTACCAACTCATAGCAGGCATTGTGGTAAGTTCTTGATCTTCCCTGTCACCATAGTAGCTTTTTATAGTTAGGTTCTTTTTGGGTTGCTGCTTTCCCATTTTTGCAGCCTACTTCTTTACCTTGAACGTGATGTTAAAGTTGGGCTCTGTTCTCAGCATGGGGGCAGGGGGAGCAGAAGGCCACTGTCCCAAGCTTCAGGCTTTTTCACACGACTGTTTTCAGACCTAGTTCTGGAGGTCTGCAAGTTTTTGGTGCTTCCGAGGTGGAATGATCCAAGGAGAGGGGTACCTACTACTCTCCTGATCCGCATTTCTAGAAGGTCCCCTGCTCTCTTAGCATAGCAAGTGACACTGTGACCCCGAAGTGGATACAGGCAATGGAGCCACCAAACAGCCCTCTGTCCTGTGCCCAGAGCCAGTATAGAGGTGCCCTGCAGTCTCTTCTGTCCAGTTGCCAGTTCCTCTCACTGTCTCTGGCTGGAGGGCTCCTGAAGCTGCGGCTGCTGCTGCCACCTCCAAGGCCCCACAGCTGGTGTTGCTGCCATGTAGGCTACAGACCAGTCTCCACCTGTGTCACAGGCCTCTCCTACCATAGTTTTGGGCTGGGAAAATGTAAATAAGATATGTAAAGCACTTTGCAGATCTTCCAGTTCTATGTAAATGCCACTTATTTCTTAGAGTTAGCTGGGCGCAGTGGATAGTGATGGGAAGAACTGTTCTTAAATCCTGCCTCTGACACAGCCTAGCTGTGTGACCCTGGGCCAGTCACTTCCTCCCTGATGATCAAGTTTCATCATCTGTAAAATGGAGATGACAATATCCCGAGGGGGTTTTCAGGGTTGCTGTGAGGTCTAAATGAGTTCATGTATGTGTAACTGGAGACCACCCCCATCTCTCTCTGAGCCAAAATAATAATAGGTAACATTATACAGAACCTGTGTACCAGCCCTGGGCTAAGCACTTTCCAAATATGACAACTCTGAGGGGTGGGGGGTGGGGGGTGGGGGTGGAGGTGTTATTATCCTTGTTTTACAGATGATGGAACTGAGGCACAGAGGTAAAGTGACTTGCCAAGGGTCATACAGTTAGCAGGTGTCTGAGGACGGATTTGGACTAAGGTCTTCCTGACTCCAAGCCCAGCGCTCCATGGGCACTGTGGCGCCCCCAGCTGCCAGCATGAAGCTGAGATCCAATTCCCTCGTGGACTTTGGAGCATGTGAAGACTTTCTGTATCTGGTTCATCTGTTAACCATGTGGTGAATAAGAAGCCTCTTTGGCTGTGCTGTGACTGCAGTGGGAAGCGGGGACCCATTCTGAAGGCACTATGCAATCTTGGCCCTTTCCTTGGCTCAACTTTTTCCTATCTATTGGCATTCCTGTGAGAAAGAGAGAAGGGAGGGAGGGAGAGGGAGGAAGATGGGGAGAGGGAGGAGGAGGAGGGGGGATAGACAGAGAGACAAAGAGAGAGGGAGAGAGGAGAGGGGGAAGAGAGAGGGAGGGAGGACAGCCATAGAGAGGGGGGAGAGAGGAAGGAGAGAAAGAGAGGGAGGGAGAGGGAAAGAGAGAGGGAGAGACAAAGGGAGGGAGAAGGGAGGGGGGGAGGGCAAGAGGAGAGAGTGGGGAAGGAGGGAGAAAAAGAGAGGGAGAGAGGACATAGAGAGGGAGAGAGACAGAGGAGACAAAAAGAGGAGAGCAAGAGAGTGTTAGTTTTTAGGACTTTTTATTTGGTTGCCTTGGGAACAAGGGCCTAGAAATGCCCCTTTAGCTAACAGTAGATGGAGGAGGTTTCTGGCACCCTCCAATGGCACACTATTCTATTCTCTAGGTAACAGCTTCTATTGTTTTAACCCCTGAGCCCACAGTCAAAGGACTTGAATTGCAATTCTTACTGTGTGACCTTGAACAAGTCATTTCCTAGAATCTCTGAGCTAAAGGGTTCCTAGTTGCCATCTAGTCCCACCCATACCTGAAGAATGCCAACAAGTAGTCTTGACTTTGAGATCTCCAGGGAACGGGAACCCACCATTTTCCTAGGCAGGCTGATCCACTTCTAAACCACCTCTAATGAATGGGAAAGGTCAGCTAGGCGGTGTTGCAGTGAACAGAGAGCCAGGCCAGGAGTCAGGAAGACTGGAGTTCAAATCCAGCCTCAGATACCCTAGCTGTGTGACCCTGGGCAAGTCACCTCACCCTGTTTGCCTCAGTTTCTTCCTCTGTAAAACTAGCTGGAGAAGGATATGGCAAACCACCCCAGTATCTTTGCCAAAAAATAAGCCCAAATAGGGTCACAGAGAGTCAGACACAACTGAAAAACAACTCAACGACAAAAAATGAATATGTTTTTCCTACCATCAAATCAAAATCTTCCTCTTGGCAAATTCCCCCTACTTTTCTGGCTTCTTCTTTGTGGTTCCCAGCAATCCATGTGTGATCCCTTTTCCACACCACAGCCCTTCACATCTGGGCCCACCTCCATTTTCTGGGCTTATGCCAGTCCCTTGTCATGGGGCCTGGGCCTGAGGCCCTTGAACATGCTGGTTGCTCTGTCCCAGCTCCCCTTCCCCACTGTAGGCCTCATTTTCCTCCTCCATAAAATGAGGGGGTTGGATTAGATAATCCTTAGCCTGGATTAGGATTATTTGTCACCACACTATTGTGTGGCACTTACGTTCAGTGATAAATGCTCTTTGGAGAGACTGGAACATCAATTACTCCTTAATTTATACTTCTAAAATCACTTTCTCTTGTATCACGTTCAAACCTTTGCAAACAGCCACTGGTAGGGTCACCACCTACACTGCATGTGGCATTTGTCCAGGTGAGATGGAATCCGGGGTTTCTGTTCTTTGGACTTCCAAGAAAGCCTACAAAATGCCACTGAGCAACCTTCTGGTCAAACAGGCACTCCCAATTCTCACCATAGTGCTTCAAGCCTCTGAAAGCCTGGCTATTCCTACCCCTAATACAGGCTACATACTCTAGAACTGAGCAGACACTCTCTGAGAGTTGTTCAACACCCCTGGGCCACCCCATGAACCTAGCTGTGCTGATCCTCTGAGCCTTGCTGGGGACCTCAGTCCATCACCGGTCTCTAGCTCAAAGCCTTGCTGGCTTGGTCGGACATGACAGATTAAATATGTGCCCCTTGGACAGTCTTCAGGCACACAGGGACGCTTCCACACGATAATGAGGCATCCAAATAGAACTTTAATGATGCAGTTTACATCAATTCAGCAAGCATTTCCTAAGCATCTATGGTATGCCAGGTTTCTTGCTAGGCCCGGAGAACATAAAGATGAAAATGAAATTGTCCTTATCCTCAAGGGATTTACTTTCTTTTTTAAAAACTAAATTTTAAATTAACAGGCATTTCTTTTCTCTCCTTCGTCCTAGGAAAAACCAAACCAAACCAAATCCTCGTAATATGCATAATCATGGAAAACACATTCCTGCCACTGGCCCCATCCCAAAGTGTGTGCCGAGTGCCTGATCCTTGGTATTTAAGCGAACCACTTCTGTGTCAGGTAGGTAGGACACTTGATCCGTAGTCCTCTGACCTTCAACTGGAGGGATACATACTCTCGAGTAAGTAGATGCAAACTACGTACAAAGGAATTTCAAGATGGAGAGAGGCCTAAAGACTGGAGGAATCAAGAAAGGCCTCGTGGAAGAGGAACATTTCACTTGTGCTTTGCAGGAATCTAGTGGTTGGGGGAGGTGCAGATGCTGTTCTTTCCCCATTTCAGACATAGGGGACCTCTTTGTGCAAGGCCATGGAGGAAGGTGGACATCATGCATAGGGGACAGAGAACAGGCCAGCCTGGCTTGACTAGAGTTGGAAGAAAACCAGTAATATGACATAACTGAAAGGTAGGTGGGAGGCAGATTATGTTCCATATAATAAGGAGCCACTGACTTTTGAGTAAGGGGGTGGCATAAGCTTTCTAAAAATCTCACCAGTTGTGTGGTGGGAGGACGACTGTGTAAGACACTGGAAACAGGGAGACCAGTTTTTAGAAGTCTATATCAAATGGCTGAGGTGAGAGAGGGTAACAAAATGACCATGGTGGCTGTATGAATGGAGGAGAGGGAATGAACATTGAGAGTTGTCATGAAGGCTAGGTGGGTGACGCCTGATTGGCCTTCAAAGCACTCAACTGGGATGCAACAGGGTTGACCACCAAAGGTTCTCTGCCTGAGGAGCCTGCATTTCAGAAAAAAGCCTAAACAACCAGAGGGTCTATCTCCACTCCCCTAGAACACTATATTCATGGAATCTAAGGCTAGACAGGCTCTCACAGTGCTTATGCTCCAAGGAAGAACCAGTACCATTTGCAATGCAATCAAAGGTGAATGGAACCTTTGCCAATTTGACTACTTATCAGATTCCTTAAATATGGTTCCAGAAGCTATCAGCCCCCTTACATAAGCAGGAGGAAGAGGGGAACCCAACCTAAGGGGAGAGGTCACCGAGAGGAAACAAGCAATTTATCTGGATCTTACAGAAGCACAAAACGCTCTCATGAAATCATTTGCTTGACAGCTTAACAATAAATAAGCAACCTAATACAGGTGCACATAAGGTAAACCAAATACCCTCATATCCTTCCACGGGGATGGCTTCTTAACTTAGGGCCCATGTACCTTTTTTTTAAACATTGTGACATCAGTATTTCAACAGTTTCATTTGTAATCCTGTTTTATACATTGAAAAATATTCTTCTGGGGCTTCCCTGGACTGCCAAAAGTGGTACATGATACAAAAAAGGTGAAGACTCCTTGCTTTGTGGGGACATTTTCCTTTGAACCAGGGTTTCTGGGTAAGTCACTTATCTGGGCAACCCTCAAGGAACGGCAGTAAAGAAGGTGTGGAGCTGCATCTATAGAGGGAGTCTCCTGATTTGGGAGTTTCCCACACCAATGAAATCACAGGTCGTGGCTCTATTTTTATCCTATGCCCAGCTCCTAATAACATAGTCTAAGTGCTTTCCGAGACAGTGGAATGAGAGTGAACTGTGGCTTTACCATGTCTGGGTTAAGATGGCTGCCGCGGCCCTTGTCATCCATTCATCCTGCCTCATCGAGGCACTCCTCCTTGACTACGTCCACCCTGGCATCACACAGCTGCCCCTCAGCCCCCACCCCATCACCTCATCCAGAACTGAGGAGCTCAGGCTCTACTTGGGGGGGGGGGTGTTTGAGAAGCAAATTTTGTGTACGACTTCCATTGAATAGGTCAGTTTGATTTGATCTGATTTTGGCTTCTTTAGGTTAATTTTACTTGCAATTCAGTGAAGGTGGAGATTTGAATCCAGGAGACTGCAAGTTCATTTCCAAGCTGTGATGGGAGAAAGAAGCCATGACCCCTGCCCATGCTAGGGATGATGAATGCATCCAAGGTCCCCTTCTTTCTCTGTCGCCTCACATTTAAATGCTGAGAATTTGGCACCACCTAGAGGAGATACGTTTAAACGGCTAAATGATGTATGTGGAGGAAGGAACTAGGAAACTCCCCTTTGGTGAAAAGCTACAAGGATCCCCAGGTATCTGGGCCAGGGCCTCTAGAGACTAGGCCTTAGCTCCCAGGGCCACAATCTTATTTTGGGGTATGAGACTAGCCCAGTACTTAGTAAGTGTGCCCTCTGCTATCATAAAGCAGAGGACCCGCCGAGGGCAGGAAACCTTGGTTTGAATCTCACCCCCAGACACTTACTAACTACATGGACGGGACTATGTACCTCCACAGCCTCAGTCTACTCATCTGTAACGTGGGGCTAATGATGCTTGCATGACTCACTGGCCTCACAGGGTGGTGGTCATCATCACACCATCATAACGACAAAGGCAGCAGCAAGGAGGGCCTGCAGTTGGTTTAAAGATATGGGGCAAGGGCAGTGAGCGCTCAGGTTGATGGTGTTGGTATGAGACACTGCCAGGAGCCATGGGACCCCACTGCTCTAGAAGTGCCAGACGATGCCTCTGTAATTGCAAACATCGGGCCAAGAGCTCCCCATTCCCAGCCACTAGCTTAGGGCAACAACCCTGTGTTTTTATTTTTGGTCTTTTCTACTGGTGTCTAGCTTGGGTTCCCATTCATTGCTCCCCACTCCTTCTCAGCTAATCCCTGCTAAGTTAGTAACTGATCCCTCCCAGGTGCTACTGCATTTTTATAGGGAGCTGTAGAAAACAGAAAAAAACAAACCCCTTCATGAGGCAGTGCACAGTGCAAGAAGACCCCAGTTCAAATCCTAGCTGTGTGACCTTGAGCAAGTCACCTCACCCTGTTTGCCTCAGTTTCCTCATCTGTAAAATGAGCTGGAGAAGGAAATGGCCAATTGTTCCAGTATCTCTGCCAAGAAAACCCCAAATGGGGTCATGAAGAGTCAGACACGACTGAAGTGATTCAACAACAGCAAAGCGTAAGACCTTTTCAGCGGAGATGTAGACACCTGAGGCAGCATGTCGGCACTGGGTCCAAATCCCATGCAGACACTTCATACCTGTGTGACCCTGACCAAGTCACTGCTTCTCTGTGCCTCAAAGTTCCCTTCTGGCTTAAAACCCATGATCCTCCACTTTGTGCTTGGGTTAACAAAATCAACTTGCCCAGTTGAAGACTTTACACGTAACTATTAAATCCCCTGGTGTCCTTCCAAGTCTTCTATCCTCCAAGCTTAAAGACACTCAGTTCTTTCAACTAGAAAGCCAGACTTTTACATTTTGTTTATCAGTAAATGAGACCCAGCTGGAGAGCTCAGGAAGGCACAGAGTGAAAAGGGCTCAAAACAAATCGCCAGCTTTAAAAATAGTCATAATGGCTCAGACTCCTCAGAGCAATTAAACAGACTTAGATGTCTAATCTTAGAACTCCTGGAAAAAACAAACAGCTCCACCTGTGGAGAAAATCGAGGAACTTTCTAAAGTGTTGCAAAATGCAACGGAAACCTCAGGAACTCATGGTCTGACAGGCTCAGAACACGTGACCCGGAGCAGGGCCTTTACCCTCTGAGAGCCAGTCACAAGCCACCTGGCAAACATAAGCTCTACCTTTCAGCACCTGCAAAGGGCTCTTATTACTGCTGAACAATAGGAAGAGGCTGGGAAAGTTCCTTCATCTGATTTCTTCAGGCCTCTATACTCAAATGCATGACTCCTCCCTGGGTATGGGGCAGCCCCCGGCTCCCTACCACCAGGGCTATGGCTCAGCCCTCGGGTGTCTAGGTGAACTGAGTCTGGGGAAAGTTAACTGGGAAAACATTGCACTCCTCTACCATAACCTTCTTCACAGGACGGTCTTGCTTGGGAAAGACTAGTCTACAAGCCTCAGTCTACAGAGCCACCAGACCCTGGCAAAGTGAAACTGAGAACTGGAACTTATTCAGAGACGTTAGAACAGGGCCTCACCTCCCACAAGCATGCACCTAGAACTCCCAAGTAACGGAGGCATTTCCCTACCCCCTATGACAACCAAGAAGAACAACAGTGGTTTCTCAAAGCTTCGGGGAAGACAGGCCTCTGATTCTTAGGATGCTTTGGGGTGTGTGTTAGATACTAATTTCACAGAACACCAACGCAATGCTAAAATCATATATAGGACATTTTCAGTTGTAGTCAGTCACTACATCTAATTTTCAATGGCATTTAAATTCAAAGTACAGTCAACAGGAGAAGAAAATGCTTGACCTGGTCCTTAGTAGAGCTAGGGGCTTGACTCTGGCCCATCTGGCTCGCTGCTGCCTCATGCTAAGGTCCGGAATGAATATATGTTTAGAGCTCCTCCGAGTAAAACTCAAAGCTACATTATCTCTACACTCGTCACTTGGTAGGGTGAGGATTTTCCACAAGAACTGCTTTTTTTAAATGTTAGTAGCCAATTAATTCTGACAAGACTACTAACTTGGGGTAAGGGTAGGGGGTGGGGGGGAGGCTGCCAATGCTAACCATCTTTTCTTTCAAATTAACCACACTCTTTCAGGAAATATTTACACCGGAACCCTCAGGCCGACGGCCAGGAAGGCCAACATGAAGTCAGAAAAAGAAACTGGCTGTGAGTGGATTGCCAGCCAGATGTGCCCCAGATGGAGGGATGCTCCAGCTTGGGTGTCAGCAGGCTCACCACACAGCTACAAAACCTGGGCCTAGAGGGCCCAAGCACAGAAGAGTGAACAGGAAAAGCTAGTGATCAGGGCCAAGCTCCGCATAAAACATCTGAGGGCCAGACTAAGCCTTGGCTTCCTGGCAAAACCGGCCATCCACAACTCTCTACTGTATGGCCATGCGTTGTTAACTGAGGCGTTTGTCACCTGTTGCTCCTGAGGCCTCTCTGACTTTACAGACTGCAGATGACTATGGTAGGTACTGTATGAAAGTCTTGTACCCAAGTAGTCATTTTGCAACTAATTTTCAGCTATGTACCCTTCATATGCAATAGTGCCCCAGAGTCGAATTTTGGGCATTCCAGTCCTCAGTTGATAAACTCCGCTAACCACAACAAATTCAGCTAAACTGTTGAACACGGTAGTTAGAGAATGGTAGAGAGAGAAAAGGGGCCTTCAAGATAGCCTAGTCCAATCCCTTCATTTTCAGATGAGGAAACAGGCTCTAGGTGGGCAAGGGCCTTGCCTACGGTCACCAAGCTAGCTTAGGAACAAGGCCGGCACTAGAAGCCAGGTGTTGCAGGCCTACTATGAGAAAGCTGAGTCATCTAAAAACAAAATGACATTTCCCAAACATTGGTGACCAACTTTTAATTATACATTTTTACTTTCTAAGACACAGGCTAACCATCAACAACACAGTTGGGGTTCAGCTGCCCCAATGTTATCTCATTGGTACAGACAGTAGAACGATATTTACAAAATCTTTCAAATGCAGCAACTCAAACCAAAACAGCTTAATTTTGGAAAACTCCAATGCCTTAAAAAAAATGTAAACAGTTGATTTTTACACTGTTGTAGAAAAGGCTTTCTAACGAGTGTATCTTCATTTCTTTTTAAGGGAGCTCTCACAGAGCCTAGTGCCCACGAAGAAGGAATGAAAAGTGTTCTTTACATAGAAACATTGTGCTCCAGTGTGCAAAAAGGAAGAAATGCTATTTCTATATACACATACAAAGAAAACACTCAAATCTACAAGTCAGGCCACGAAAACAATTTGTCCTCAAATTGAGAAATTTCTAAAAACATTTACATAGTTGGTGACCTACTGGAAACCTGTATCACCTTCTCCAAGTCACTCACAGAGTCCAAAGGTACCACCTTTAAAAAAAAAGGAATTCTGTGCAAAAGAAAAGTTTTTTTTTTTCAAAACTCTAAACCAAAACCACTTTCCTGTCACTGAATGGCCAAAAGAGCCTCTGAAGAACTGAGCTGTTAAATTCAGGGCATGTAACCAAAAAAAGGCACACACAGGAGATTCATAGATGAATATATTTCATGCAGAAACCTTTGCATGTTGACAACTATATAGCAAAACCACAACCATTCTGAAAATGTCAGGCCAACCACTGGGCAATTCTCTTCTTGCACGTCTCTGCCCTTTCTAGTCTACCCGGCCCAGTTACTGGCTCATTGACACGGCCTCCCCAAATATATTAGATCTGAACAGCCTCAAAACAATGTTAGCCTGCAACACTACGCCAACGTTTTTTACTCAGGATGCCTAGAGAAATGTACTCATCTCTGTTTATTTGAAATTGCTTTCTCACAAGTCAAGCTACATATTTCTTTTTGTTAATAAACACTTTGATCGCTCCAGTGAAATCAGCGGACAGAAGAACTTCGGTATGGTCTGTTTTCAGGGCACCTGAAAAGCATTAAAGAAAAAGTGGTAGTGAATTCTAAAGAAATGGAAAAGCAAAAGCCTTAACAGCCACCTCATTCAGAGCCTTCTTCCCTTCCCCTCATGGTCTGGCACATACCATACCTCATTCCACCTCTTGGGGGTGACACACGAGATTCTTTTCTCTGGAAACCCTTCACTTTACCACAAACCTTTCTTTACCTTTTTCGGTGTCCTGGACCCTGTCCCATGGTCTAGGGAAGTCTGTTAGAGCCCTCCCCCTCCCCTTCTCAGAATGTTTTTAAAATGCATAAAATACAAAGGTCTACAAAGGACACCAAAGATCAGCGAAATGTAGTTAGCTAAACAATAAAGGTCCAAGGTCACAGATCCTTGGACATCTATCCAGGACCCCCCTCAGGGTGCCCGTGGACTCCAAGGTAAGACTCCCCTAGTTTGCTCACCATACCCTGCTCAGAGGTTTACCTTTGACTGGGCTTTATCTTAGCCAGTTTTCAAAGACCTGCTGAGACAAGCTGTATCTCGCTACAGTAACCAGTTTCTAACCTAAAATTGGGAAGAGCACGACAAAAATCATACTTTTGCAGAGCCTTGTTTAAAAAGCCAGTAGCTTTTTTTGAAATTGGTACTGCCCCCAGAAAATGGAGGCTCTTTATACAGCCAGATGTACATCATCTAGAGCTCTCTTTCTCGGCCCCACCCACCCACTCCCACTGCCCCCTCAGAATCGGGACTGACTCTAGGGCTTGCTAAGGCTAACCACAGTTTGGGGTTTCATAAGATGGCAGGAAGCTGGAGGGTTTCTTGGCCCAAGAGTGGGGGGTGGGGGAGTGAAGCACAGTTGGATCTTGTGACCAAACTGAGCTCTAGCTTCTGGGTTCCACTGTCTATACTGAGACTGGGAGGAAGACTCAGTGCAGCCACCATGAGCGGCAGTGAAGTCATTGTGGTGCATCTTGGCTCTGTACCTGCTCATACATCAGTCTGCTTAGGGTAATCACACTGGATCAAAGGCTCAAGAATGTTTGCAATTCACAGGGGAAAAAATCTACCCTTCACAAAGAAGCTGGCTGGTTGCTCTAGTGGGCTGAATGGGACACAAGTGAGTCGGTTTCAGTTAGCTCTACCCCAGGCATGTCCTAAGCATCTGAAAATATTCTTTCCCTTTCTTTTGGCCTTGGATCTCTGGAATGAAGGGCAAAGGTCTTCGGGATATGTGAAAGGGGAAGAGGGGGAAGGGAAGAGCAAGGGAAGGATCAGAGGAAATGGAGCCACACTTAAGTTTCACTTTTCCTCCCCAAAAACGTGGGCTGCCAAGAGTGGAAAAGAAAGAAGGAAATCAGATGTAACCTTTTGTGCCATACCATGGGATCAGTCAATTGCCCCTAGTGGGCCACCAAGGAACAAAGAGAAATCCCAACAATCTAGGAAAAGTTCTGCCTCTTTTAAAGAGACTAGAACATCCCCGAAGGTAGAATCAGGCCTCAGTCTGAATCCTGGCTCTGGGCCTCAGTTCTGTCATTTGGCAAATAAGCCAGTTAGACTCGATCAGAGGGTCCAAGAAAAGAATGCAGGGTGATCCGTGAATGTCGATGGGAAAAGCAATTCTAGTTTCATTTTCAGGAACCTCTAACTCTAGCATTTTCTTCCACTAAGAATGTAGGAAACAAGCAGGATTCTAAGCAGGAGTAAGTGCAGAGGCTTTTTCACTAGCCTGACTACCCAGAAAGGTGAAGGACCTCTGGAGATGTGGTGATTTCCAAGCTCCCTTCCGTCTCTCCACTGAATGATCTGGTGAATACAGAGTGTCAAGAAAAGTGGCCAGTTCAGATAATGAACAGTGGGCACCAGGGGCTTTCCTCACCCTCTTTTAAGACATATAAGGGGGTTCCTTCCTGATTCATGCCAAAGAAAACCATGACCCATAAAAATGCAGGAGATGAAAATCAAAGATAATGTCTTGAGGTGCAGGAGATCAGCTGAAATGGAATCAGGAAAAGAACTAAGTTGGGGGTATTTATGTAAACATGCATCAAGGAAAAACTCATGAACTAATTCTATTAATCTGAAGGGAATGGTCATTGTGACAGAGGCTAAGCTGATGGTGACTTCTGCTAGAGAGCAATTCTTGACAACGTAGCTAATAATGCAAAGGGAATGTTTAAAATTCTTAGAGCAGACGAAAGAGAGAAGCACCAAAGTTGTTTCTATCATTTACATGCAACATGCACTTCAGAGAAACACCTTCCAACTGCCTTATTCCCATACAATTCTCTTTTTGCACCCTTTGCAAATCTTGAAATGTTCCTGTTTGATGATGTTTGTCAAGGTCACAGTAAAAAGTCCAACTCCCAAATGGTCCAGCTGAGAAGGACTAGGGGACCTAACCCAGGGGTGAAGAGCAAGGATCTGCTTGGACAGATGTCAGAGGTTGACCTGATATGACTTGGTGACTGGTGGGATAGGAGGTGAAGGAGAAGGAAGAGTCAAGAAGGCCCCCCAGGTTAGGAAGCTGGTTGGCTGGGGAGACGATGTACATGGAATGAGCAAAGAGCAAGTTGGGAGAAGAGGCTCATTTGTTCTGTTCTGTTTTCGGGGGAGAAGATGAGGTGGTTTTGGATGTACTGATGGAAAGGCCTGACTGTGCTAGCCACTAGCTGGCTGGTAATGTGAGGCAGGAATTCAGAAGAGATATTTTTTCCACAGAACTATGATTTCCTTGGTATCAGGACTGCTGATGAGGAAACTCCCTTTGCCAATGTAGATGAGCACTTCCTACGCAATTTCTTGGTTTAGAGAGCTTCCTGGGGGCACTGAGAGATTCGGGGATTTTTCCAAGCTAGTAGATGCCAGAGGCAGAATCTGAGCACAGGTCTTCCCGCCTCTAAGGTGAGCCCTCTACCCACAATGCCACACTGCCTCTCATGAGAGATTAGAGATGGGCATGTAGACTTGGGAATAATGTGATAACTGAGTCCATGTTAGTGGATGAGATCAAAGGAAAAGAGAAAGTTGCAAGTGTAGAGAGAAGGGAAGAAAGCCTAGGACAAAGCTGTCCCCTTGGCTCAAGGAGCTGGGTGATGACCCACCAAAGGGGAGACACAGAGATGACAGACAGATTGAAGGGGATGGGCTCACGGGCATAAGTAAAGAAGGTGGTCTTGGTAAGCAAGGATGGCCTTCATTTCCCCCACCAAGCAAGGAGTGAGACAGATATCATAAGGGGCCTGGAAGAGACAGCTTGCACAGTCACAAAGAATGATGCTCAATCAAGGGAAAAATACAATGATTATGTTAGAGCACTGAGGTCTCAGTTGAGATGAGACAGCAGATTAGGAGCGGGGGCCTAGTCAACAGTGGTGCAACTTCCTCCCAAAGCACGTAAGAAAGAAGAGATCAGTGAGATGGCAGAGCCGAGCTAGGGCTGGCCTTTGGTTAAGGCCTGAGTGCAATACGTGGTAGTCAAGCTTAAAACTGTACCAAGACTTTGGGGACATCCTGTCTATAGGCTCACATTTACGGAGGTGAGCGCAGGGAGCAGAACTGTTCACCGAACGCCGGACAGTTTGCCAAGTGTTTTACATACACTGTATCATTTGATGCTCGCAAAGACGATGAGCAGTAAGCATGATTAGCATCCCCTTTTTAGAGATGAGGAAACTGAGATCGAGAGAGATTAAATGGGCTGCCCAAGAGTCCCACATCTAGTAAGTGTTTGAGGCAGATTCCAAGTCCGGAGCTGTATCTGCCCAGAGATCACACTGATGATAAAGAACAGTTTTAGGAGGAGCGAGACAGAAAGATGGAAGCACAAGCAGTCACATTCAGGGAGGGACACTTCAAAGTGGGACATGAGGAAGGCGGCAGAGTGATGGTCTGCTCTAAGGCACAACCACCCCGTGTGGCTTGGATGGTGCTTGGGAATTAAGGGGGTTAATGAGCCAGGAAGAGGTCAGGTCATTGGAGAGGCCAACCAAGTACATCCATTAAGTCCTCAATCATAAGGGCAGGTGGAGATGACCGAAAAAGAGGTCGGCCCCCCCGCAGGTGGCTGAGGGAGCTGGAAGATGGCTGCCCTCAAACACTCACTTAGCTACCAGTGCTGGCCATGCATGCAACGGGCGGCCCATACAAAGCTTCCTTGTTATAGAGCAGCCTCGACACTGAGCTGGTCTACACGTACCTAATTTAAAAAAATTGTACTTTACAAGCTTTTCTCTAATCCAAAAAGCTTATTCTTCCAAATGGCCTCACATCCAGTTAGGTGCCACTTGAGAGACTCTATTTCTTTCTTCTACTTTCTACCTTTTGTATCACTAACCCTGGCATACCCAGCAGAGTCAGGGGCAGACAGGAGGTGCCAGATAAACACTGCTGACTAATTCCTCTGATTCCACAGCAAAGCATTTTGGATATGATCACATTATCCCTCCTCCTGGGGAGGCCGGGTCATTCAGATGCAGCCACGGCCTTGGTATCAAGTAGCCCCTGATGTCATGCTGCTAGCGGCTGCTTCTGTCCATCTGAATGTGGATGCTCCTTGTGACAGAAGGGCAGCTAGCAAAGAAGGGGCCCTACCTCCAGCTGAACTGTGATTTTCTCCTCGTGCTCTCTCCTGCCTCTCCCTGAGGCCCTAGCTCCTTTTCCTCTGGTCCCTCCCCTCTGCCATCTCCTCCCTCCTTAGCTAGATGCTGCCGTCCCCTTCACAGACCATCCAACAGCTCAACTCCTAGAAAAGGCTCTGTGTTCTCCCAGCCTCCACTCACTCACCTCTCAAGGCCTTGTTTAGCTTCCAACTCTGCCTCTCAACTCAAACTGCCATCCCCAAGTGCCCTGGGATGTCCCAGCTGCCAAATGGAGGAGTCTTTTCTAGGTGCTCCCCCTTGACTTCTCCGTGGCCTCTGATGCTGCTGACTACTTGCCTTCCCACTCTCCTCCCAGACTGGGGCCTGGCTTTTTTTTTTGGACACTGCTCTCTCCTGCTTCTCCTCCTACTTGTCTGATTACTCCCTCTCAGACCATTCCCTCTCAATCTCCTTTGCTGAGCTATCCTATGTGCTCCAAGGCCTACTCTCGATATAGGAATATACCCCAGAGTTCTGTCCCAGGTCTCCTCTCTATACTCTCTCCCATCAACAGCCTATGGGATAGAAATCTCTAGCAGGATGTCCCATGGGCAACTCCACCTCAGCATGTCCCTCTCAAACTCATCTTTCTTTCTAACTTGCCCATTAGTGTCAAGGGTACCACAATCCCTTCAATCAGCCATGTTGCTAACTCCAAGTCACCCATGACTCATCACCTGAATACTGCCCCATATCCAATCAAATGTCAAGTAACATCTCTCAGAAGTGTCCCTTTCTTTTCACTCAGTCACCACTCTTGGGCTCTCAACACCTCCAGCCTGGACTACAGCAATGACCTAATTCATGGTCTCCCTATGTAGAGTCTCATCCCCTTTCCAAAGCATCCTGCTCAGAGCTGCCAAATGGATCTTCCTAAAGTACAGGCTGAGGATGCTACTGCTCTGCTTAAGAGGTTCCAGTGGTTCCCCATGGCCTGCCAGATAAAACACAGACTCCTCTGTTTGACCCTCAAAGCCATTCCCAATCTAGCTATGATCCTAGACTGATTTCACATTCTTCTCCCTTACACATTCTAGGTTCTAGACCTGAGCCAAACTGGCATCTCCAGCTTCCAGGCCTTTGCCAAGATTAGCTCCCTTCACAGCTGAGCTCAAACACTGGCCCTTAGTGTTTCCCCCACTGCCTCTCAAGATCTCACAATCGCTCTGGGCTGTGCTATTATTGTTGTCCCCGCTGATCTGTGTACCTGCGCTTTGCCCCAAGTAGAACGTACTGTCCTTGAAGGCGGGGCCTGTTTTCTTATTGTCTCTGGACCCCCGGCACTGACTGAGTGCTTAAATGCTTCCAGAATAGAATTAAAAGGGGATTTCTGAGAAACGGAAACCGGAGAGGATGGAGACATGTTAAGGAAGCATGCGGGGCTTCGCAAATTCACTGCATCCAACAAGCAGAGGACATATTCTTCATAGACACCTGGGTCCTATCAAGTGTCCACTAAGCTATGTGGGCCTAGGAAATACCGAAGGGACCAAAGCAGTCAGGCCAAATTCAATGTAAGCACCTACCAGAAGGGATGGGATCTGATACTTGAGGATCATTATCTTTATCATTAGCTTCAGTCTTCTCAGACGGCATTTCCAATGATAACATCAAACTTGGGTTTGGAGCAAAGATTGCTG
Organism: Trichosurus vulpecula; assembly: GCF_011100635.1. NCBI lineage: Eukaryota > Metazoa > Chordata > Mammalia > Diprotodontia > Phalangeridae > Trichosurus > Trichosurus vulpecula. Next base: position 7,265,434 of record NC_050582.1, on the reverse strand, counting down.
ATGTGACAACTGCGTTGTGTGCTAGAGGAAAAAAGACAGTTCAGGAAGGCTAATATGCCATCAGAAACAAAGCCAGACTTTGAAACAACCAACGTTATGGTAGAAATTATACCCCATTTCCACTAAAATGTTCTTCAAAATAAGCATCAGAATTCTAAAAGCTAGGCCAAAAAAATTCTCCAAATGAACTCCTGAAAATTTCCGGATATTCCAGCGCTGTGAAATTTGAATGAACTCAATCAAACTTCTGTCTTTCCACTTCAACATTTGTAATCAAAGTTGATGCAACAAAGTCTCAGTAAGCAGACTTACCATCTGAAATAGCACGTTAACTCAAAATTGAGAACTACTAGAAGGAGGCTTCTATTTTACCTTTGATCCCTTCCCAGAAGTCATTGCGATCTCTTCTGACTGATGTAAACTTGCTTAGGTCATGGTAAGTACTCCAAATATAAACATATTTATCTTCTGAGCCACTGACAATGTACGTAAAATCATGGCTAAATTAAAAAAAAAAACAACATGGTTAGTATCTAGCAATAGAATTTTTTTTATAAAGACAGCACTGTAAGATGAAGTAATGCAGGCTGTCCGCAGTGTCTTACTTTTACAAAGTCTGACTTTGGGGACAGCCAGTATGATTGTGAAGTTTTCCTTTGGCTGAATATGAGGAAGGGCCTTTATTCTCAGAGAAACCACCTCTACTATAACCAGGCCCAGACCTGTGATTTCATCCAAGTAGGGAACTCCTGGTATGGAAGCTCCCTACCCTTGATGGGGATTGGCTACTTCTCTCATTCACAGTCTTCATAAGTCACTGGGGAAGCTGGGAGATTAAGTGACTTATCCACAGTCACTCAGCTAGTATGTGTATACAGGACCATAGTTAGTATAGAGGACCTGAACTCAAATCTTGCTGACTCCAAGACTGGCCCTCCATCTACTACCTTGATACTTTAGCTTTCGGCTTTACGGTTTAATTTTAAGGTTAGAGAGCTAGAGCCAGAAGAGAGCTTATAGGCCACTGAGTCCAACCTATCTCCCTCATTCTGCAGATGAGGAAACTGAGGCATACAGAGGATGAGTTACTAGCCCAGGATCACATGGCTAGTAAGCCTCTAAGGCCAATGTGAATGCAAGCCCTCCTGACTTCAAGTCCAGGACATTGGTTACTGCACCACACTGCCCCTCACTTCACCTACCCTACTTGAAGAGGGAAGTCCAATGCACACAATGTACCTGGGATTATGTTGTCAGTAAGGCCTGAGCTCACTTTCGGACTTCAGTTTTTCAGATTAAGTGGTATCATTCACATGGGTTTATATTACTTCCGTTGTATAGATGAGGAAACCAAGGCTGAGAGGTTACGCCTTTGCACATAAGAAGTCATATGGCAGAAACATTTTAGGATGAAAAGCATTCAAGGCTGCCATTGAGAGGAAGTCCCCTCTGTCAAATCTCAGAGCTCGTCCAATCCGCAGCAGAAGCAAGGGCTGGCTCATGCCACAGCTTCATTTACTTGCCTGAGGCTCCTCAGAGAAGTTGAGCCGAGCTAACAGGGCTGTACCTGGGGGGCACCTGCTTCCAAGGCTGGAGCTCATTTCTCACCAATAGGCCTTGGGTCCACCATTTGTGTACACAAGCTGGAGCTTGCAGGAGGTAACTTGGATTATAGCCTCGATGCTGGCAGGAACAATCAGTGTAATCTGGGGTAAGGTCAACCTTCTCTGGACCTCAGTTTGCTCTCTCTGAAAAATGGGGATAGTTCACTGCCTACCTACCATTGGATTTGGGAAGGATAAAATGAGATCGATGAAGTGAAAGTGTTTGGAAACATCAAAAATACCTTTTATCTAAGAGAGGGGGGATGCTCTGGGCATTTACCTGAAACTCGCTTTGATCTGGCTGCTGCTGTTCACATAACCTTTGTATTTCATAGACAATGACAAATCTCTAAGGTCATACAGTCTAATTCTGGAGTCATTTGAGGTCACCAAGATCTAAAAACACATCAAAGGAAAAGTTAAATTAAGAAATTAACTTTTCTGGGGGGCGAGGGAGAATGACAGCCAAAGACCAGAAGCCCCACCAAACACATGCATCCCATTCTTTGGCAGAAGACCCTCATAAAGCCCTGGCCAGGACTGTGGGCAGACACATGCGGTACCTTATTTTCTCCAGGTAAAGGTTCGATGCCAGTAATTTTTCTCCCAACTCTGTTGCGTCCTCTGGTAGATCGTACATGTATTTGCGTATGGTATTTCAAATGCTAAAATGAGGTTTTGAGCGTCTCTGTTAATTGTGACAACCTTTTAAAATACAAGGCAGCATTTTCTAACTTCCCCCATACCAGCAAAGCACTGACCTCAGTATCGTAGAAGATACATCGTCCATCGTAGGTGCCAATGACGGCATATTTACCATTCTGACAGAAATTGGCAGCTGTGATCAGTTTGGTTTGGCCATCCACCTCATTCCACAATGCCACTTTTTTGTCAGGAATGTTCCACAGTCGGAGTTTTCCATCCAAGGACCCACTCAGAAAATACCGGTCATCCTAAAGAAGAAAAATGACCTCTTACTTCAGCAAGTGCCCAACTCATGCAAATTAACTGGGTGTGAAGCAGTGCAGGACAATGGAAAGACTCAGGGAAATAACACGAGTTGGAATCCTGCTTTCTGATACTTCAACTATCTGACTACTATGGGCAAGTCATCTAGCTTCTCTGTGCCTCAGTTTACCCCAGAGGACTCCTTATGAAAGAAACACAAGGCAGATTATAGTTGACAGAAAGAAATAAAAATAATAAAATGGAGAAAGATTGGATTTAATGACCTTTTAGATCCTTTCTAGCTCTGAAACCATGATAATCTCTGATGGAAGAAAAATTAAAGCTTAAAGAACGAGACTAACAAAATGGAAGCCAGAGTTCTTGCCATACATATGCTTGGCTGAAGACTTCCTTGTTCCTGGAACTAATCTCCAAGAGGGAAGTTCATTTTTATCAATTGTCAGATCATAGATTCCAAGCTGGAAGGGGCCTGACAGACCACGCCCAACTCCGTCAATTGACAAGTAAGGAAAGTGAGACCCAGAGACTGGACTGATGTCACCCAAGGAGTAAGGATGCTTTGAACCCAGGTCTTTGGATTTCAATTCCAATGTTCTTTAGGCTACAGACTAAGGTGTCTTCTACCCAGGGAAGAGTTTATAGCCAAGTGTGCCTACACTGGTCTTTAAATTCTCTATCTTGAAAAACAGAATTCTCTTAGCTAGCTCTGACAACTCTTAGAGATACCTGGTTCACTTTAACTGACACTACAACTTAAGAAAATGTCAACTAGAACCCAAGCCAGCCTCACTTAACCCAAATTTTCAGAATAAAAACCTGTTTGAAGTTCTAAAAAAATGAGATAAATACAAAATAATGAGCTGTTTGTGATGAGTCCCATCAGCCAGCCACTAGGAGGATCCAAACTCTGCCCACTCCCACTGATGGCTGTCATCTCCGGCTGTCACATAACCCCCTTCCATCTGGGAACCTTTAAAGGCTCGACAGTCAAATCAAAACAAGTATGAATAAAAGTGATTTAATTTCCATAAAAATCACTTTAATAAACACAGTCCATCATTCAACAGCTCTTACCAACCTTTCCAAGGTTCAAAGAACAGAATTAGAGCTGGAAGGAACCACTGAGGTCACCTACAGATGAGGTATCTGAGGCCCAGATAGGGGAAGAGATTTATCTGAAGTCACATAAGTAATGCAAGGTACAGTCAGAATTTGAACCCAAGTCTTCGGACTCCAAATCCAATTTCTTTTGTTTCCATTTTTTCCCACTTAACCACTCTATTGTCCTTTGGAACAAGTGATGCCTGTGCAGCCTTGCCAGAGAGGAAATTTAAGATGAAACACAAAATAAAACAAAAATTCAAACCTCAAATCTTATTTCTTCCCCCCTCTAAAATGGGGAGGAAAAAGAGAGAAGAGATGGAAACAAAAGTACGTCTGAAGTACAGAGAAGTTCAAGGCTGCATCAAAATTACAATAAAGTTGAAGAACAGAGTTCTCAGATCATTAAGCTTTGGGTGGGGAGGGGCAGTGCAGGCCTGGGAACCAGGTCCAGTTGCTGGCTTTCTTTCAACTGTATCATGGGTGAGTGCGAAGAGGCAAAGCTTGGGAAACCTCAGCATGGCTCTCAGCGGCTCATGGCTCCATCTTAAAAGGCCCCAACAACGCTGCAATGGCTCGAAAATACATCTTTTTCCTTTGAGAAATGGGCTTCAACTCTCCCTACTTTCCCTCCCAGATAGTCTGAGGTTTCTATCATCGAAATGAAAAAGACAAAGGATGTTGAAAAGACCTGCATTTCTAAACTTTCAAGTACGAATGAATATATGTTCAATAAATTCTGGTCTTAACTTCGCTTCCTCTTCCCTCACTTATTTCTGTCTGTCTGTCTGCCCCAATTCTGCCTTCCTTAGCTCTCTACTCTCGTTTTCTGCGAGTGTCCTTATGGCTCTGTTCCCCCACCCCCAAACCCACATATTTTTATTTTATTAAATATTTCCCAATTACATGTATATTTTTTCTAACATTCTTTTTAAAAAATCTGCAGTTCTCTAAATTCTCTCCCTCCTGCTTGCCTTTCCCCTACTCGTTGAGAAGCCAAGAAATATGATGTCAATTATACATATGAGGTCACACAAAACTTTTTTCCATATTAGATATGTTGCAAAAACATACACACAAGAAAAATAAAAAAGTATCCTTCTCAGTATGTGCTCCGAGTTCATCAGTTCTCTCTGTAGAGAGTGACAAGCATTTTCTCTTAAATTTTTTTTAAATAACCAAGTTAGTTAAATTTATTTTTAGTTTCCAACATTCAACAAATTTTCTCCCCATCTCTACCCTCCCCCTCCCACCCCCGACAGCATTTTCTCAACATGCGTCTTTGGAATTGTCTTGGATCACTGACTTCATCAGAGTACCTAAGTCTTTCGCAGTTGATCATCCTTACAATATTGCTGTTAGTGTGCGTAACGTTCTCCTGGTTCTGCTCACTTCACTCTGCCTCGGTTCATATAAGTCTTCCCAAGTTTTTCTGAACCCATCCTGCTCACCATTTCTTATAGTACAATAATATTCCACCACAATCATATACCACAACTTGTTCAGACATTCCCCAACTGACGGGCATCTGCACAATTTCCAAATTCTTGGCCACCACAAAAAAATAGCTGTTAGAAATATTTTTTTACAAACAGGTCCTTTTCCCTTTTCTTTGGGCTCTTTGGGATACAGACCTAGTAGTGGTATTGCTGGATCAAAGGGTATGCAGACTTTTATAGCCCTTTAGTCATAGTTCTAAACAGTTCTCAAATGACTGGGGCCAGATTATGGCTCCACCAACAATGCATCAGTGTCCAAATTTTTCCACATCCTCTCCAATATTTATCATCTTCCTTCCTGTCATGTTAGCCCATCTTATACGTATGAGGTGGTACCTCAGTTTCCTGTGACTAATGATAGCTTTGATTTCTTCTTCTAAAAACTGTCTGTTCACATCTTTTGATCATTTAGCAATTGGGGAATGGCTCATATTTTTAATAAATTTGGCTCAGTTTCTTATATACTTGAGAAATGAGGCTTTTATCAGAGAAACCTGCTGTAAAATTTTTTATCCAGTTTCCTGTTTTCCTTCTAATTTTGGCTACATTAGTTTTGCTTGTGCAAAACCTTATTTCATACAATCAAAATTGTTTTACTTTCTGTGATCCTCTTATCTCTTTAGCCATAAACTCTTCCCTTATCCATAGATGTGACAGGTACGTTTTTCCATGCTCTCCTAATCTGCTTATGATATCACCTTTTATGTGTAAATCATTTATCCATCTTGACCTTATCTTGGTACATGGTATGAGATATTGGTCTGTGCCTCTTTTCTTCCAAACTACTTTCCAATTTTCCCAGCAATTTTTATCAAATGGTGAGTTTTTACCTCAAAAACTTGTATCCTTTTGGGTTTATCAAACACTAGATAACTACGGGCATCTATTACTGTGTACTGTGTGAACCTAATCGACTCCACTGGTCCACCGCTCTATTTCTTAGCCAGGGCCCAATTGTTTTCGTGATCCCCACTATGTAATAGAGTTTAAAGATGGGGGGGCTGCTAAGCCACCTTTCTTCCCTTTGTTTTATTGATTCCCTTGTTATTTTTGACTTTTTTTAACAGAGGATTTCTGCTATGATTTTTTGGTAGTTCTATAAAATGATTCTTTGGTGGTTTGATTGGTATGGCACTAGGATAAATAAATTAACTTTGGTAGAAATGTCGTTTTTATTACATTGGCTCGGTCTACCTAAAATCGATGAATATTTCTCTAATTATTTAGATCTGTCTTTTTTTGTGTGGAGACCCGGGTTTGCTGTGGCAGGTAGACCCCCAAGTATTTTATATCGTCTACCATTATTTTAAGTGGAATTTATCTTTCCATCTCTTCCTGTTGGGTTTTAGTTAACAATATCTAGAAATGCTGATGCTTTCTGTGAGGCCACCCTGCCTTTCTCTCTCCTATTCCTCCCCCTCCCCTGTCATCGTACTCTGCCCCACCTTTTTCCTTTACCTTTGTCATAACAGAGAGATACAGTATTTTGTTGTGTTACGTTTATTGACTACTCGTGGGTTAGCTGTGCTCAAAAAGCAGATAAAGCAGCAAAGGTTCTATACTTCTGTCCTAAGAGCAGGCAAGTACTCGCCCGGCCCTGCCCGGCCCGGCCCTGAGTTAAGCCGTTTTTTCCCATGTGCCAGTGACTTTAACAATCCCAGCCTTTGCTTCCCACACTTACTCTTGGATGGAATGCGATTGCAGTGACAAAGTCTATATGCTGAAAACAGCAGAGGCATTCTCTTCGGGAAATGTGCCACAACCTGACGGTTTTATCCATGGAAGAAGAAAGCAGGAAGTAGTTCTAGGAGAGAAGCCAGTAATCATTTCAGTGCTCTGATGAGAAACCACGCACATAACACAAGGTATCTGCATATGTGTACACATGCTTCTTTCGAAGGTACTACCAGCAAAAGGATTATGGACATAACCAGAACGGGAAATGAGACAAGGTCCTTCTGCTGCAGATTCCAGGGTTACTGGGACAGAGAAAGTGAATGCTTGCCCAAGCACAGAAGCAACTTTTCTAGCTCCCTCACACCTTCTATTTCCTTAGACTAAAGAGTGACTTTAAAAGGAAAAAAAAATCAAGATTATGAACTTTTCCTCTAATTTGGCCCATCAACTGAATGGTCACCAAAAGATTCTCTCGCTCCTGAACCAACCACTGCGATGCAGGAAAATGCCAGTGAGAAAACGTACGCCACCGATGCAGGGCAGGACCTCCTCAGTGGCAGTTGCCAGGGGCACCAGTGAGAGGTTGGTTCAGTGACTTGCCCAGGATCGTACAGCCAGGATGGCTGGACTTGAGGCCAGGCCTTCTGATTCCAGGGCCAGCCTCTGGTCATGCTGCCATTCCAAAGTAATGAATATCAATCATTAATAAACATGATGAATGCTTTCTGATAAGGAGCAGTTTGTTGAATATAAAAGAGGTCCACATAGATTAAGTAGAACCAAAATCATCTTAGGATCTTGCTTGGATCTATTATCAAATTCCAGACCTAATTTTTCTAATTTAGCAAACCTTTCCAGAAATGCCTAGCTAGCATAATGTCGATGTGCGGGCTGACTGATAGAGAAGTAGCATTTCAAAATGCATGCAGAATAAGCAAACTGAAAAATAACATACCCTAAGTAATATCACTGCTGGGTGTGCAACCCTTTCCATTTGGTGGCACTCTGGGAAATTTCCTGACAAAAAAACCATGGTCAGAGCACAAGGCCGCACCTGTGCCCAAGGCGAGTTCCAAAATCTCTTGTGATTCTGGAAGCTGGGGAGGGAGTTGTTATTGATGAGAGAGTGAGGGAAGATGGATGGTGCACCCAAGCAGAAGCAAGCCCAGAACTTATGGGTAGGGTTATTAACTGAGGCCATATTGCCCGCTTGCCACAAGATCCATGGGCGTGAGGTCTTAGTCACAAACTAGTGCACGTGGACATTGAGCTAGAAAGTGACCAGGCACCTTCACTATCTATGACAGGATTTGCTAACTCAGCTGAAACTTCTCAATTAAAAGCTTGTCTGCTTTGACTCTTCAATTTCTCAACAGACCTTTGCAACTTGGAGGAAAGCATAAGAAACATGAACAAATGCCAAAAATATTCTTCATGCCTCGAACCCAAAGCATTCCTTCATTAAGCCGCAGAATTTCAGTGGTCAAAATAACCCTGCAAATTCCAAAATCACAGTAACAGCTCTCATTTCACCCACTAATGTGGGCACTGGAATTTGAGCCACTGAGAACCAGGGTGATCCCGAGGTGGCAGCAGGGCCCTTGCTGCCTTCCTTCCTAAGTCTAACCCCTATGTGGACCTGAAAAAGAATCCAAGCCAGTAGAAGCGAAGGCTCAGCCAGCCAGCCTTTGCTTGAAGACCTCTAGTGATGGAGAGCCCTCTCCCCATGTCCTGTTAAAAGGCCTGTGGACAAGCCTCTTGGTAATCTCCAGCCACTGCCCTTTGGTCTGCACTCAGGGGCCAGGTTACCCTTCCACAGGACAGCCCTTCAAACACCTGGAGAACAGCTCACACGGTCCTCCAAGCCTGCTCTTAAGCAACTTCAACATCCCCAGTAACTTCAACCAGTCTTCATTATGGTATCATGTCATCCAGCTGTCCCCTTGGCCACCTGGTCATGTGCCCTGCTAGCACTTGGACTATGAGAATCTAGACTCCAGAAACTATGCCTCCAGTCTTTAGGGGAATGAATCCATGAATTTGTGGAACTGCTCTGGGACCGAGCTTCCATGATCGGTGACTGAAGGGAAATGCTCCTCTCAAAACCAAACCAGATTGTATATGCCATCAGAGCCCCACCCCTAGACCCTTTAGTCACCTCTCCTCTCCATTTGCTTTCCACCTTTTGCTCTGGGCACAGTGACCACATCAACAGTACCACTGCTTCCGGAAAGAGTGTGTCAATCAATAGGCCTCAGGATCAATGCACCACCCCTGGGACTCTCCAGACTCAAACTCCCCTCCTTGGCCACCATTCTCCTCCTCATCTTCATCACCCAGCATGTTTTAAGGGGTCTGATCTGGCTCCAATAGAAAGGAAGCTCCTTGAAGGTAGGGAATGCCTCACTTTTGCATTTGGATCTCCCATGCTTAGCACAGTGCCATGGCACACTGTAAGAGCTTAATAAATGCTTTTTTATTTATCCATTCTCATTCATTCATCTCAAGGCTCTTCACTATTGTGTCTACCCTCCTCTGGACAGTGTCTGGTTATCCGTGTCATTTCTAGAATGTGGAATCCAGAACCGAACACAATGCTCCATATGGGGTCTGCCAAAGGCAGAGTATGTACAGTTTGCCAATTGGCACTGTGCACCAGCCCTGCCTCCCACCCCCTGCCATCCTATGCGTAAGATCAGTTGCTGCTTGAGCTACCATATCAAAATGGTAATCAGTGAGGCCAAGGAAACCAGTTCAGGCTTTTACAGATGAACCACAGCATTTAACCATGCCACCCTAGCTTGCACCTGTAAAGCCAAGTTTTTGAATGCAAACCGAAATAGAAGAATTTTATCTAATTAGATTCAGCCCAACGTTTGCACTTACATAAAATCTTTGGGGAGCCTGTCATCCAGTGTCCTGGCTATGTTGTCTGGCTTTGTACCATCTATACCACTGATAGGGAAGCACGCTAACGCTAACAATGTCTTTACCCAAGTCAGTGAAAAAAATGTCAATTAACATAGGGCCATTCACCAAGTCACTAACATCTAGTCCACCTCTCTCTGGCTTGTTCACATGAACAACATGAGAAACATCATCAAATGCTCTGCCACCATCTAGAATCCCGATAAACCAGTCTAGTAAGCCCATCGGAAAAGGAATCAAGGTTGGTGAGAAGACCATGGCGGTGGCTCTCTGTGGAATCACTGATCCATCTTCTAGATGCTCACTAACCATTCTTTTTATCGTTCAACATTTCTGGTCCAGAATTCTGCTAGGAATCTAAGTCAGGCTCACTGGTCTAAAGTTCCCAGAGTTGGCACTCTTCCTTTTTTTGGAAAATCCGGATATTTGCCCTTCTCCAGTTTGCCACAACCTTTCCAATATCACTGATGGGAGCTTGGCGATCACATCTGCCATTTCTTTCAGGACCCAAGTATACTGCTTTTCTGGGCTTGGGGCCTCGAACCTCTCCTTGGCAGCTAAGCATTTCCTTACTACTGTCCCCCTTTCTTGGGTGCATCGACTCTCTAATTAGCTCTTTTGTTCTAGCTTTTCCAGTGTAAAGACTGTTCTCCTTGAGAGAGACAACAGAAACCAAAAGGGAGCTGAGCAGCTCTGCTTCCTTTCCCACACTAAGGCCTTTTTTCTTGTCCTTAGCCTGCCTTACCAGCCTCAATTCACCCTGAGCTTTAGTACTTCTGGCACCATTCTTCCAGGACTGGGCCAATCTTTTGTATTCCTCCTCTACTCTCACAATCTAAGACACTCAATGAGTTCCCTGTACATTTGTATTCATCTCCTGGCTTCCAGGCACCACTTCCTACTCAATGGAATAATTTCTCTTCATGTCTTCGGAATTTCATTCTTGAGGGCTCCCCATCCTTCCCAGGCTAACTTCCCATGTAAGGATCATTTTAGGCCATGAGATTCTACCTATCCTTTCTCTAAATCTGCTAAAAACTTCTCTCCCCAAATCAAGAGGCATGACAGGCTCCCCTCTGCTCTTTCTCCACTCCAAATCCTCTTCCCCAGCCTCCCACCATTCCCACAGCAACTAGCTGCTCCATTTGGAGGAGAATCAGTTTCCACCAACTTCTGAAGGACAGAATTAGCCTAGAGCCTAGCCAGATACTTTGCTTATGAGCCCCAAGAAGAGCTGTAATTTGCCATTATCTTGGACTTTGCAATGGTGGGAACCAGATCCATTTTGCTCAAGACTACAGTCATTTTTTTTTTCAACAAAAAAAGACAAAAGGGATAGGATTATTTAGGCAGAACTAAAAGCCAGTTTGTAGGACAAAAGTAATTTAGGAGTCTAAAGCTTTTGACTGTATTTTCTTTGTAGCATAACCACAAACAATAAACATATAAACATCCACAAACCAATAAGCACATGAACATATATTTCATCTTTTAAAGTAATCATAGTAATGAAGAACATTTGTTTAGTTGTCTTAAAATCCAAATGACAAGAGCAAGGTTGTGTAGTTGAAATAAGCTTTTCTTACTTTAGACCAGGAAAGATCAAGAAGATCTGCTGTGTGTCCTTTGTATTTGCAAAAGGGCCGCTGCCGAAACGGCGCGTTCTTATCATCTGGGTCCTCGTCAGCACCACTGCACACCTATTTAGGCACACAAACCAAGAGGAAAATTTTACCACTTCTTACATCAAATGGGACAGATGCCAGGCCCTCAACCCCAGGAGATGTCAGTCCCCTCCTCTGCTGCCTACTGCTTTCCCCTACCTCCATTTGATGGGACACTGGGGGCAAGCTCACCTCCTTCCTGGCTACTTCCTTCTATGCTGTGGCCCTAACTGCCAGCCAGCTCATTCCCCTAAGAGACCACATTCCCCCTCTGCCTCATATTCTGCCCTACCCCAAAGTTTAGCCAAGGGTTGGCTTTCAATTACCTAATCTGAATCCCCTAAATTAAAAGCAACATCTCACCCATGCTGGTCAAGCACATCAAACAGAGATTTATGCAAGAAAAGTATTCAATTGTTCTATATAAACAGCAAATATGCTCTAACTACATATCACGCTGGTGTGAATATGTATATAGATACATACATACATATATACACACACATACATACTAACATACTAATCTGAATGCCAAAGATCATGAAGATACTTCCAAATTTCAAAAATATGCTTAGTACATTTATAATACAAACCTTTATATAGTCTTAGAAACATTCAATCATTTATAATATTCTGTTTCAAGGATTCTTAAGCCTTTTTTGGAGCCATGGACCACACTACTCCCCACCTTGGCAGTCTAGTGAAGCCTATGGACCCTTCCTGCTCAGAGTCACTAAATGTTGTTAAATGCAGAAAAGAAAATACACAGGACTACAAAGGAAACCAATTATACTGAAATACATTTAACAAAATATTAGAAAGAAACAAGTTCACGGAGCCCAGGTTAAGAACTCCTGCATCATAACTAAACATTCTCTATATAAAAAATTTTTGAAAAAATTGCCTTTTAACTTGAGCTCAAGGGATCCAACTACCAGTATGTCTCTCTCCTAACTGCCCAAAGGAGAGCATTCCACCAGAAGGTTCTGCTGGCACCTAACGTCACCTATCCAAACACCAGTTCCCTATGTTATTCCCTTAAATGGGCAATACCTTCTGACTGCTGACTGCCTAGGGTACCACCACTCACTCACGCTCCTTTCTTAGAAATCTTCAAGTTAAGCTGGCCTCTTCCCTCCCATCATTGCTTATCAGAGCCTGTCCATTTCACTTCATCTGTCAGATCCAGGCCCTGTTCTCTGCTCCTATTGGCCCAAGCCCAGTTCAGACCCTCCATCCTTCCCACCTGGTAGTCTAGATAAGCCGTCTAAGCAGGATCTTCCCAATGCCACTCTCTCCTCCCTCCAATCCATCCTTCAAAACTCGACCAAAATGACTGGCTTTATGTATGGAGGTTTAGCTGTGCCACACCTGTGCTCAAAAATGTTCACTGGCTCCATATTGCCTAGCATGCCAGGCCCTCCACAAACTGGCCTCACTCTCCACACAGCCTACACACCTTGGTTCCCCATGCTCCTTGTGCTTGCACTGGCCTCCCTTTGCCTGCTTCACTCCCCTGAAGCCTGTGTATGGCATTCTATGCAATGTCCTGTGTTTGCATCCCAGCCCATTCCCCATCGCTAAGTTCCATAAAGCAAGGGTTTATGGAAACTTCTGTTTTGCTCAATGCCTAGCACATAGTAAGACCTTAATAAATGTTAGTTGAAGTAAACTGAAATCCTTTCTGCAATTTATAGGAGGGTTAATGTAGGGAGAGTCTGATAAAAATAAGGACACCTAAGTTCTAGGCTTAACTAGATGAGTGGACTTGGCAAAGTCACCTGACTTAAGCCCCAGTTTTCTTACCTCTGCTATGGGGACAGTAACAATCTGTTCTATAGGGTCCTTTAAAAGCACTAAAGAAAACGTGAGGTATCACCATTATGGCCAGAAGAATAAAGGCCATCATGATTCAAACTGTCACATGCCATTGCTGTGACAGTGGCCACCTGGCCATATCCACCCAGTCTGTGGACTTCTGGTCTACTCAACCCAAACATTTACAGTGTGGTCGGTCTGAATCATCATCTTTGCTCTTAGGGGCTCATGGTCTAGATAAGGAGAAAAGCTGAGCACCCATGAAATGAGTAGTAGATATGAGCTATCACAGGAAGCCACTGTTTTATTGTGGCTGGGTTCTTGGAGTCCATATTATAAGGTCGATTGACACTTTTGGGTTAATCATAGACCTAAAGTGACCCATTATCATCACCAGAAATGGCTAAGCACATAGTTGTGTGAAAAAATGTCATCACTCTGTTAACCAATGAATGAACAAATAAAGTTTGTTTAAAAAAACAAAAAAGGGATGGGTGGGCAGTTATTAGACAGCATCAGATGCAGAGATTAGTCAGCCCCCAGAACTGACCACACATGATTAAAGACCAGAGCAGTGGGGCATGGATGACAGGTTCTCAGGGAAGCTTCCACAGCAGGATGGGGCTGGAGCCTGGACCTCACAAATGAATATGACTCAGGTCAGTGACGAAAAAGCAACATAACCAAGGCATGCAGGCAGAAGCCACCAGCACCGAGAGAAGGCCCCAGAACCAAAAACCAGCCAAGAGTGATAGTGAGAGAGGCAACATACTCCTGCATCGGTATCAGATTTGGATGAATTCAGACTTTCTTGAGAAGGTGAAGGGGACACGCGTCCTAAAAAGAACAAAGAAAAATGGTGAAAAGGACACATAAGCAGATACCCCTGGAAAGCCAGTACAGTCACACCTCGTTTACCCAGCATTGTCAGGGAATGAGACAGATTCTCTGAATGAACGAGGGAATTTTCCTTACAGCCGATTTAATCTTTCAAACATCAAAATTTGCCTTAACCACTTACAATGAAAATGAAACCTTATTCCCTGCTATAGTAAATCCTCATTATTCACTGTGTATAAAATCCTGAGGGATAAATAAATACTGGTATGTTAAAAAAAAAATTGGACTGGGGCTGGGCACTAAGAGACCAGGATTCTATTCCTGGGTCTACTGCTAACTAGCTGTGTGACCTCGAGCAGTACATTACTAAGCCTGTCTAGGTCCCAATGTCACTCCTCTACCAAAGGAAGGTATTAGACTAGGCCATCTCTAAAGTCCCTTCGACATCTACCATTCAATGAGTCTAGAAAGAACAGGGCCCAGTGACCCATTCCCTGAACTGGGGCCCAGGTACGGCTTCGTTGGGGCCACTAAAGGTGAATTCTCCTTCATGAGGTGGAACCACAAAACAGGAAATGGCTGACAACGGGAAGGAACAAGGACTTCTTGCAGTCTCAATCTAATCTATTTCTTGGTGATTCAGGTGATTATTACAAACATTGCTTATTACACTGTACTGTGCTTGCTTTAGGGTTTGAGTATCTAGACTGTTGGACTCTGAGAGTTTCCTTCAGGTCAGCCTGCTCTCTTGTCCACTGTCACTGGGCCTTGCCTTCGTGCCTCTTCCTCTTTTGCACCCTCAGGTGTTTGGCCCCTGGCTCTCCCATCTTAAGCCGAGAGAAGGTTCCCAAGGGAAGTCTAATCACTTTGGACACAGTATCCAGGCAAGTCCTTTCAAATGTTCGACTGAGCACTGTTCCACTGGCTTCCCAGGGGCTCACGTTTCTTTTCTTCAAGCTTATGTCTGGGATGGAGGCTGCTCTGGCAAGGAGCAGCTGCTCAGTGGGCTTTGGGGCAGAGACAAGGTAGTACATTACTGCACTTAGAAGTCTTGACAAAATAAGGACCCTGTTAATAGAAAGCTACCTTCTGTATTGTATTTCATTCGCATATTGTTGAAATAATCAAAAGCATTTTTTAAGGCCCATATTCGCACAACATTGTCTTGTCCAGCTGAAGCAAGTAATCGTCCACAGTGAGAAAACTTCATGGTCCAAACCGCACCCTAGCAAAACAAAGGAAGACACAAATTTAACAGGGACAAAGTTGACGTAGCCATTATATTTTGGTCAAACGTTAAGTTAGAAATTATGTCCTTTGGGATGCGTGCTAAAATAAAGTATACCACCACTACCACCAAAAGTGAAAAGTCTGCCCAGTGGTGCAGCAATGCAAAGACAAGTGGTAGGAAGCGTAGGCAGAGATAGTCTAGGTTATCCCAGCTAGCACTTAATGCAGCCTAAGACTAGAAGACCCAGGCCTTGTGTCCAAGGCACCACGTGCCCAGACAGACTTCCTAAGTGCTTTGAAAACACAAATAATTAATGATCCTAGTCCCAAAGTGGATGGGGGTAGGGGTGGTCCTAGCACTCCCAAGGAGGGAGGGGCAGAGTAGTAGAATTCCCACTTGAGAAGCAGCACCCCTACACTCTGGGGCTGAGTATGGATACGAGGCGGCAGGGTGGGAATAGTTCGAGTCCCTTTTCCAGAAGCAGGGTTTCATACCATGTGTCCTACTATCCCCAGGAATAGGTTCAAATGGATAATCCTCTATTAGGTCCAGGATAGATAATGTTATGGTAAAGAGTACTACAACCAGTCTGTTCATAGTTTCTTATGCAGGCAAAGTCTCTTGGCAAGAGTTGCCAAGCTATAGAATAGCTTCCGTTTACTTCAAACAAGGTAGATCTGCTCTGTTTCCTTGATCAAGGGCAACACATAACTTTTCAGCAATGACGGCCACTTCAGGATCCTGAAATGCCTTTTCAAAGTCCAGGGCTCAGCTGCCGTCAAAAGCGGCTACTTTCAACTAGTAAGAGAGAACTCAACTCTGATAGAGACTTTAAAAAAGGGCGCTGCATAGTAGCCCCTATAATATGGGAAAAGGTATGTTGAGGCTGGTCCTCTCTCACGCTATCCAACACATATGCTGCTGTTTACACATTCAAAGCTGGTCGGTTCTCCAAATGGTGATCTGTGGTGAGTCTTTCTTAAGATGAAAGCAACCCCAGAAACTAAGTAATGACGCCTTGGACAATGCTTTCTTAAAATAAGGCAAACCTGTAGTTTGCTTAACACTTTGCTTACTTAATAAAGAAATGTATTCAGAGATTTAATTGTACAGGAAGAATGTCTCAGAAATTCAGTGTCACAACTAATAAACCCCTCTCTCCTTGAGCCATGTTCGAGATACCTATGTTCCTATGGAAAAAAGGCAAGTTTTATTTAACCCACTTCCTTTTCACTAAAATGAAATTAATCTTTAAAAATCACTTGAAAAAAAAAAGAAATCACTTGACATCTTGATAAAGATCTTGCCAGGTGAGGGCACTAGGAGGAATCTAAAGCCATAACAGCTGAGTCCCAAAAATTGACTCTACAAGTCCAGGAGGAGGAAGGCCTGGCTAGACAGCAGTTTGAAAAAGAGCTGGAGGGGCAGCTAGGTGGCACAGTGAGTAGAGCCCTGGAGTCGGGAGGACCTGAGTTCAAATCTGTACTCAGACGCTTGACACACTTACCAGCTATATGACCTTGGGCAAGTCACTTAACCCCAATTGCCCTGTCTTCCTCCCTCCAAAAAAAAAAGAAAGAAAAAGAGCTGGAGCTTTCAGTGGCCAACAACAGCTCATTAAGAGCCCGCAGTGGGACAGAGCAGCCCGCAAAAGCTAAGGTAGTGAGTGGAAGATCTCCTGGGATTAAGGAGGTGATTGTCCCTCTGGCCTCAGCCCTGTTCAGACCACATCTGAAGCGCTGTCATACAGGCACCAGTTCGGGCTGGACAGTGGTTAGTTGGAAGAGGACAACCTGGATGGAGATGGGCCTGGAGTTGGTGCTACCTAAGAATCAGGCGAAGGAACTGAGCACACTTAGCCTGCAGGAGAGAAAACTCCAGGGGAACACGACAGCCATCTTCATGCATCTGGTGGCAGTGGGATCAGACTTGTTACACCTGGCCCCAGAGGGCAGGACCAGGAGCAACAGGTAGAAGCTCTGAAGAGGCCAACATGCCCAGAGATCACTTCTTACCAATGAGAACTGCATGAAGTAGGCTTGGCTATCTTGGAGATGGGCTCTCCCTCACTAGAGGGCTTTAAGCAGAGGCTAGATGACCACTGGGCAGATGGACCGCTGTTTTGGTTCTCAGGCAGCTCAAGTGGTGCCATAGTGGATAGAGCACTGGGCCCGGAGTCAGGAAGACCTGAGTTCAAATCCAGCCTCAGACACTTCCTAGCTGCGTGATCTGGGCAAGTCACTTCACCCTGTTTGCCTCAGTTTCCTCACCTGTAAAACGAACTAGAGAAGGAAATGGCAGACCACTCCAGTATCTTTGCCAAGAAAACCCCAAATGGGGTCATGAAAAGTCAGACATGACTGAAAATGACTAAAAACAACAAAACTGACCTTGAGATCACTTCCAAGTCTAAAATTTCGTGAGCTTACCATGTGTTCACCACTAAGATCTTGAACCACTTTGATCTGTTCAAAGTCATAAGGTCCTTTGAATCCATGGGCCGCTTTGAATTTCACTGGTCTTGTGTATGGCATTCCTTCATCATCACTTGAAGAAGGATCGTCTTGATCAGTATGGAACACTGAAGAGGAAAGACAGACAGAAATGACCGCAGAGCAATCATCTCCCGCTGTCTATATCTACTGGTTAGGAGGACACTTCAATGAATTGGAAATTTATTGTGGCAGCTAGGTGGCTCCACAGCGCACAGAGTGCTGGCTTTGCAGTCAAGAAGACTTCAGTTCAAATCTGGCCTTGTCTACTTACTGTGTGACCTTGGGCAAGTCACTTAACCTCTGTGCCTCAGTTTTCTACCCTTTGTAAAACAGGGATAATAATAACCCTTGTGAGGATCAAATGAGATAATATTTCTAAAAAGCACTTTGCCAACCCTAAAGTCCTAATGGGAGGTCCCAAAAGTCTTAGTGCAGGATTAAGCTTGAATAGCTTCAGAAGAGCAAGTGCTCCAAAGTTATGAAAAGTTCATTCAAATGTTTCTTATTAGAATCTAGCCTACTTCTTGGTACAATACTTTGCTCTAGTCGATTTTCAAACTCTGTAAAGCCTTCCATCAGCCGCTGCTGCTGCTCAGGGACTGGAAGGATAGCGTTTGCAAACGTCACCTTAAGGGCATCCAAAGAATGAGGTGCTGATGCCTATAGGACAGTTTGGATGTGACTCCCACAAGAAAAAGTGGGATGGAGATGGAGACCGACCAAGTGACTGAGGTGGCCTCGACTGAGCCACTAATCTGAGAAAGAGTCACCCCGAAAGGGTCATCCATGCAAGGCACAATGACAGGCTGCCTCAGCTTGTTAAAATTAAAATAATAACATTTATTATGCACAATTCATAAAACTAAATAAGCATAAACAACATTCAAATAATTAAACATTCCAATGATGTTTTGGGTAAGTTTGTAGGATTCAGACATCTGAAGTTGTTAAAGCTTAAAACTGCACTAAGACTTTTGGGATAATCCATAAATGCTAGCTAATACTATTATTAATAAAAATAAATCTGAACTTTAAACTTCACAGAAAGATATTAAAGCAAAAATAATTTCCATCACTTTAAAAATACACAGCGCCTAGAATTTGTGCAGACCTCATAAGTCTACTTCTTAATGGGAATATTAAAATGTGGGCC
Organism: Trichosurus vulpecula; assembly: GCF_011100635.1. Taxonomy (NCBI): domain Eukaryota; kingdom Metazoa; phylum Chordata; class Mammalia; order Diprotodontia; family Phalangeridae; genus Trichosurus; species Trichosurus vulpecula. The sequence continues at coordinate 7,246,455 of NC_050582.1, read as the reverse complement.
CTGACCTAGGTTCAGGTCCTGCCTTTGGATACATACTGTGTGACCTTGGACCCTTACTCTTGTTCCCCTCTCAGTACCCTAGGCAACTCTCTAAGCAGACAAGATGCATTGGTTAAGGGAGCTTCCTTATTCAGAGATCCCTATACTAATGAAATTCTAAGTCTGGTCCAAAATCCTGATGGGATTACATAAGCAGCATGGCATGGCACACGGTGGAGGAAGACCAGGGCTCACGTTGGCTTCTGCCACTTCTTGGCCCATTTGGGTCATTGTTTTGGCCCCAAGGCAATCGCTAAGACTTCAGTTAGAACAGGGCTGCTGTTCATGGGGAACACACAAGCACCCCAACAAAGTACCCAAGGCACATAATCACCAACTTCGCCTTTACACACAGAACCCATGTTTTCCAACTCCAAATGAAGGCCCTTTTGACGATGTCATGATAATCTCAGATACCTAAGATAAAATATTCATTAAATAGCAAAGTCAAATGTTTTTTTTTTGGCAAGTGGAGACCATTAAAACATTTACTAATGATTCTAGGTTGCCTCAAGATAGGAACCATATCTGTTGCTCAGACATAATGCCTTCAGCCATAAAGTAACTTATACACAAAGGAGATAAAACGTATATGGCCACAAAGGTGTCTAAGCTCCCCCTCATTAAGTGTTTTGGGGATGGGATTATATCACACAATTTCTTTAAGTAATCGAATTCTTCAAAGAGTGACCCTCAAACAGAAGTCATGTGGGAAAAAATAAAATGATAGGCTACTATGGTAAATTTGTAGGAAGTGAGCAAAATCCTCAGTCCAACGGCTAAAACATTCTTTCACTCACCTTCGTCTCGAACGCTTTTCACTTTATTTACAGCACGCTCGCTATATTCTTCAGCAAGGTGTTTGGCTCTTTTCACTGATTTTCCTAAGAACTTTTTGAGCTGAGTCCTAAAAAAGCAAGAATAATGCCTTACTAATGCATTAGGTGTCCAGGAGACAGCAGCTCATGCTCACATCTCCATCCATGCCCTCTAACCAGTTACAATGCTGATGTATAACTGAACATAAATGAGTAATGCCCAAGTACGAGCGGCCCATGCTGTAGGGACTAGATGCATTCATCCTGGATTATAAGGTCAGCCTAGAACATCTCTATCCATTTGTGGAAAATCTACTCTATGGAAGCCTGACAATGCTACACTGTGACATGGAAAAGGAGGCGACGGCTTTTCCTCTACACTAACAGGGGAAAATCTCTTTTCCTATCTGGGTACCTAGAGTTCAATGCTAAGCTGGGCCAAGAGTTAGCTCACTTTGCTTGCCGCGATTCTATCTCTCCCCCCACCCTCCACCTTCTCCCTCTTTCACTGTCCTCACACTCTATTTCATACTGCTGCAACTGTGTTCAAAGCTCTCTTAGACTGTCAAAGCTCCCTGAAGATACACAGTAGGTGCTCAGGAAACATTGGCTGAATTACTTGTTGACTTTCTCATGGTTCTAAATCTCATATCCGATGGTCTATCGGGCTAATAAGAAGATAAAGCGGTTTGATTTGTCGTACAAAAATCATGAGTCTATTATGCTTTAGCTCACACAGTTATCCAAACCCAGGAAAAGCCCAAATGGCTGGGATATATAACTTGATTTCAAGGTACCACCATTTACTCAGGTACAATTACCTGAACAAGACACGTTAGCTGAGAAATTGGCCAGATTTGAAATGATAACTACATAGTCTTTTAACTGCCTTCTTGCACACTTAGTTATATGCCATTGGTACCAATTTAGAAAGTTATAATTGTATAAACTAAATTGATAATTATATAAAATTAGAAAATGTTTTCAAGTCAGCTCTTGGCAGGATTATTTTCAAAACAATCTCAGATCACTTTTTTGTTCCGGAAAATCCATTCAGATGCGATAGAAGACTAGCCAATAAGCCTAGCCCTTATGATCACACGCCGAGCACTCAGCTTACATAATAATCCCATGTGGGCCAAGGAGCACGCTTAGCTATTCTGCATCTGAGCCCAGTCTTAACCATGCGAACAGGCAGACTGCTGATTGGTGAGTACCAAGAAGGGGGTTGCATTCAGAAGGCATGAGTCCACCAAAATCTGCCTTTTTGGCTCAATTTCTTCCTGTTTGACTGAATGCCAGCAAGAGAATAAACAATGCTACATGGGTAAAGGCCTTGGGCTCTCCTGAAACAATACTGCCGTGCAACCTGGGAACATGGGCCTCTCTGCTCATTGCCACTGTGAGTTTTTTCATGCTTCTTTCTAGGTGAAGGAGATAGGTCACAACCTTGTGAACTTTGAGAGGTCATGTGAGCAAACCACTAGGAGGTCTAAGAATGGGGGCCATGTTGGGTTTTGTAGGCAGCCAGTCCAGCATTGATGCCTCTCAAGGAATGCCTTCTCTGTCCAGGCCCAGCAGTATTGAGACATAGTCTCATCCAGCAGCTAGACAGCATTTGGATGAAAGAATACATGAATCGAAGCATTTATAAAGCTCTTCCTATATGCAAAGCACTATGGTAAACTCTGGGGAGAAAAACAGAAAAGTCAGACAGTCCCTGCTCTCATGGAGCTCCTAATCGAATGGGGAGACAAGGCAGCTGCAAGTCAGATGCGAAGATCCCCCGGTCCTCAGATAGTAATGCCACTTCTTTAATGGCATTTCCATTGGTAACCGTGTGACAGTGCCAACGACTAAGAACTTTCCTGGATCTTCAATAGGTGTATCTGTCCATGGGACCTGCAGAACAGTTGCCAGGCTGTGTGACCCCAAAGGTCACTCCTCAGGATGAAGGCCAAGGGCACTGGGCTAGAAGAGGTGCTACTCCCATGGCTCTTGGGCTGTCCCCTTCGGAGTCTGAGGGGAGATATTCGGCCAGGTGGTGGTGGTGGTAGTTGGATTTGTCTGGGACACATTGCCTCCTATCTCTCCCTCAGAGAGCTTGGCTGCTTCCCCTAGGTTTGCTTGCCTGCCCCAGAAAGAGTAGGGAGGTTCCAGTAGTTCTCCAAATCACTTCATACCACACCACCTTCTGAGAAGGGTACAGGTAACTCTGCTGCTCCCATGTGAAGAACACAGCCATCTTGAAGATCAATGGAACCAATGGCCATTTCTATGTTCCTAGAGCTCATTCCTCTTAAGGAAGAACAGAGCTGTGTAGGCAGAGTCCGATACTGACCCTCTGCACTGGATTATGAACTTGGTGAGACTAATGTCATAGAAAAACTGAGCTAAGTCTGACTCCTCTACCCTTAAGGATGGAGGTAGTACAGGGGGTGTTGCCCTGGTGTTGGGGGTGGAAATGCTATATCTCCTAAGTAAATATTCCTTTGTAGAAGTGAAGTAACATTAACTGGTCAAATAAAATTGGGATATTGTGGCAGCTAGGTGGCGCAGTGAGTAGAGCACTGGCCCTGGAGTCAGGAGGACCTGAGTTCAAATCCAGCCTCAGACACTTGACACACGTACTAGCTATGTGACCTTGGGCAAGTCACTTAACCCCAATTGTCCAACCCTGCCAAAAAAAAAAAACTGGGATAGTAATCACTGGTAACTAATAGCAGGGGGGAATATACTGGAATGGAGGCTCAAGCCAATGTCTTTAGAGAAGAGAAAATCTATCCTCTTAAGGGCACCTCTAAAACTCTTGAGGGGGAAATGTGGCCAGTTCCACTTCAGAAGAGGCCAGAGCAATCACTACATAGGTTACAAAGGTCATTCCCTCATGAAAATTCAATGGGGAAAAGGGCTGCAGAGGGCATCATGTCTCTGGGCCCTCTCCCATCCTCCACTCCCACCTCCTGGAAAGTAATGAGGGCTCAGAAAATGATGGCTCAAAGTGTGAAGAAGGAATGGATGGATACAAGAGAAATTTCAAAGGAAGGATTGATAGGACTTGGTGATTGGTTGATTACAGGTGAAGAGAAACTGGAAAAAACTCTAGGTAAACGCCAAGATTTTAAACTTGAAAATGGCTGTTCACCAGAAAAGCTGAGAGATGATCGGGGTGACGGAGGCAGGGTGGTGACAGTTTTTTAGTGTACGATAAGGTTGATGTTATGCCATGACATGCAAATGCATATATCTAGCAAGTAGCTGAAGATGTGAAACTGTACCTGGGGTCAAAGTTGGATACTGAGACTGGGGATTTCTCAGCATGTGGAGAGATAATGACAAGCCATTAGATAGAATCAGTTTGCCAAAATAAAGGGTCTAAGTGCCAGTATGTAGGTATGCCTGTCTTGGCCACGAGGGTGATTTGGAATTAGGGTTTAACCCTTTGGTATATCATGAGCCAGAGAAACTGGATCACTGGAGCTCCCTTTAGTACCTATGTGAGGTCTGACCTCCTGTGTCAGAGATAAATAGACTAAGACAGGGCAACAGAAAACCAATCACAGTGTCAACCAGATTTTAGGGAATATGAAGCCTCATTGGCCAACCAAGGCAGCCTGTCCCTAAGGGACAAACAAGTTGAAACAAACACTGCAAACAGTAGTTACGAGATAAGCAGCTGACATGGAAGCCAATGGCCTCTGCAAGGAAGGAGGTATAAATCCCAGAATAGTGAAGATGAGCTAAGACTAGGAATTCTGGCTGCCCAACAAGGGCTCAAATACCACATTTGCAGCTAGAAATCCTGGGACCACAGACAAAGACCCTGTTTCCCATTACTGGAGCTTTAGGCCCTAGACTGAACACCAAGAGGGCCAGAGCACCAAATGTCAGGCTTGACGTGGAGTCAAGTGCATGTGCCGAGTGAAGAATATCTTCAGAGTATGCATCATCCCCTTCCACTGTAGGCTGGGATGTAATTACTGAGCTGATTATCACTTGGAGCTCATTCCCGCCTTGGGGGCCCCGTATTTCTGGGCTACCACATCTTCTGACCCCACTGCCTGCCAAGCGTTTAGAGACAATGAACACTGCACTTACATCATCTCCATCCCCACAGGATCCTAAGGTAGAGGTCCAATTTAATCTAACAAGTATTTATTAAATACTTATTATGGGGCACAAGGCACTGTGATGGGCACTGGGGATACAAAGACAATTCTACTGTGGGAGGTGAGGGGCACTGGCAACATAACATGCAAACCGAGAAGCACATATATAATTATGTGAAAAAGAGAGTATGATGGTGGGTGGTTAACAAGGAAAGGCTCCCTATAGGAGGTGGCATGGGAGCACAGAGCTTTGCTATCCAACCTGGACCTTCTGTTCCCCCAATCACAGTGACTCTGAGTCATCACCTTAAGGGACCAAAGACCCCGCCCTCTGCTACCTCTCCTCACCCTCTCATCCCCATTTCCACACCGTACCCATCTACCTTTCCTTCTCTGCCCTTTCAAACAATGGCTCAATCATTAACAAACTTCCTTTCATCTTTTGCCTCTTCTCTTCACACTCTTAATTCTCTTGCAGTCAAGGAAGCCTGTCTCGCTCAGAGACACCAGACCTCTGGTTTCTCCCACTTTGCAGGTAGCCCTACACAATGGGCCAGGAGGCGGGCTCACAGTGTCTCACTTCAGCCCAGCCTTAGCCTTTGTCCTTGGCAAGGCAGCACATCGACTTCCCCTCATGCACTCTGGCCTCCTCAAACCCCATGGCCTAGAGTTTCACTGTGACTGATTCACCACATACAGAGATGGCCATACGGAATCTCCTTGTCCCCTCCAACTAGGACACCCCAATGAGCTTCAGCTCGGAAAGTCTCTTCTCTGATCACTGTCTCCTGTCCTTCCACTGCTTCCTCATTCCTCCTGAAACTCTTTTTTACCAGCCCTCCAACTTCCAATTCCTCCATCATGTCCTATTCTGCCTATCTATCACCACTACTCTGGCCTTAGACTCCCCTCTAATATAATGCCATGGCCTGAACTGTCAATTTTTTAAAATTATATTTTATTTTTTCTATTGGCAAAATTCCATCTTTTCTCTCTCCTCGCCACCCCCGCACTAAGAACAAAGGAAAAACAAAACCTGTGTTACAAACATGGATAGTAAAGGAAAACATATTTCTGCATTAGTCACGTAAAAAACCAAACCAAACCAAACCCAAAAAGGCCTGCAGAGATTTGGCAGGAGGTGGATAGTGTATTTCATTATTAGTCCTCTGGAATCAAGGTTGGTCACTACACTGATCAGAGTTCCTAATTCTTTCAAAGTTGTCTGTCATTACTATATTGTTGTCTTTGTATAAATTCTTCTTCTAGCTCATTTCAATTTGCATCAGATTATTTAAATCTTCCCAGGTTTCTCTGAAACTATCCCCTTCATTATTTATTAACTCCAATCCATTCCTTCCACCTTCCTTTTCCACTGAAACTCCCAAACTAATAGATGAAGTCACACCTCTGGGTTAACAGGGTGCAATACACATTCATGGTACCAAATTGCCAAAGGGCACACTGTGTGCTTATACGGCTCTTTATCTCACATGCCCCAATTCCTGCCCAATCATGTCTATCTTAGCTTTCTGGCCCCATTTGGCACTACTCCCCTTTGTGAACTCAATGTTCACAAAGTGTCCTCCTACCTGTCCCTCAAATGAACTAGTCCATCTCCTGTCTCCATAAATTTCCATAAGCTGTCCCCCACTTTAGGAATGCATTTGGCCCTTCTCATCTCTGCCTCTCGGAAGTCCTCTTCTTTCAAGGCTTGGGGTAAGTGCCTTCTTCCATGAAATCTCCCCAATCCAGCCTTCTGCTTAGCAGCACATTCCCTCCTCCTCCCCTCCCCCCCATTTTCTTGTATGAGGCTTGCCAGTGTAAATAATACTAATACTGGCCCCTCAAGCCCCATGGAATATAAAGCTACTTGAAAGCAGGAACTCTTTTTTGTGTTTCTGTAGGCCCAGAATCTTGCAGAGGACAGGCATTTCCTAACGGGTGCTTAAACTGAATTGAACAAGCTCCCTTGTTTCTGAAATCTAGAAGCATTTACCTTTTGGTTCTGCTGAGATGGAAGATGGCTTCTCGCCTTCACAGCAGTTATACAATGGACCAGATGGGTTCAGCACAAGCTCTCTCTTGGTTACAAATCAGACACTCTTTTTAAGCTGCTAAGGAACCTTTCAGTATATTGAAAGCTTAATGACTAAAGTCCACTAGTTCTTTCACGTTTGGAAAAAGCTCAGGAATATTCTACACATGAAGGGAAGCTGGCTTCAACACAGGGCAAGGGAAGGACTGCTTAGTTTCTGCCTTTGTCTCCCCAGGGTGTGAGTCAGAAGAGAAGAGGAGGCACGTGGATGGCTTATGAGTTGTACCACTGGAGGGAGTGCCCATGGCAGGAGCACAGACCCACTCAAGTACTTGACTCTGCACAGCTGGTGATAAACTTGTGGCACAAATCACCCCCAGAGGCAGGTCAAAATGACGAGCTTAAAAAAGGCACTCCTAGAGCCCTCTTCTGTCATAGCAAGGTTCTTAATTGTTACTCTGGCCAAAATTTCCTGAAGTCAAGGAAACTACTCAGCACCAGGCTACCAATAATGTCTATCATTTCTTTTTGAATCTTTCAGGAGTGTTCTTTGAAAAGAGACAGCCAGAGACATTCAATGCTGCACACTTAAAAAGGAGGCTAGTTCTTGATGAACTATTTAAAGACAAGCCTCGCTTTACGTAGGTGGATCGTTCCAATAGACCGTTTCACTAGAACTCTACGTAAAGCGATTTGAATGTGAGATGAATCTAGCCCCGCCCACTCACTTCACTTCGCTTATACCACAAAGGCATACACTATTAAAATACCTTTCTGCAAGTCAGAAAATGTACTAAAATGTAAACATTAAGTACTGCACCATGATAATACACAGAATCATGCGATGAAAGGTAAAGTTAATGAAAAAGTATGCACAATACTGTACAGTAAAGTTAACACAGGTTAGTTAGTCTGTTGCCCCTTCCCCACCCACTGCACCTTGCCTTTATCACTGGGGGCTGGCTGCTACACAGTTTTGTTTATGAAGCTGGAAATCCAGAGAGGTTTGGGCAGTGGCTCTCTTTTTTCTCCTTCTCTATCTGACAAAAGCAAGCAGGATTATCCTCAACTAGTCTTTGAACTTTAAAAAAAATATTGAAGCATTTGGATCCATCTTTGCAGCTAGCAGCTCAACCAGATTCTCATTCAACAGTTCTTCTCCACAACACTCAATCAAATCCTCCCTATCATTCTCATCCATTTCCAAGCCCCAATTCTTACACTAATTTTACAATCATGTTACTCACTCGAAACATGACTGTTTCATCTTTGTCAAATCTACCAAAATCGGGAATGTACCATGGGCACACTATTTTCCGAATGCTTTCTTCATCCATGTTTCTGTTATGCCTTCCCATGCCTTAGCAATATTCCAGATTGCATGGTAAATGCTATAGGATTTCCAGAAATCTCTTAATGTTAAGTCCTTATCTGTATCCAAAGCCACAACTGCCTTGAAATTTGTAAAGAACATGCCTTGGAATTCGCAATCACTCCCTGATCCCTAGGTTGTAATACTGAGGTTGTTGTTCCTCCTTCCTACACGAAGAGGACCAATGACATCACAACGTTGGTGTCAAGGTACAATGTGTTTGACTGTGGCTGGCCAGTAGTTCAAAAGATTCTATCACACAAGTCGGCCACAAATAGTCCATTTGAGCATTTGGGATGGCAATATCTTTAGATGTGTGCATCTCATGTTTCCTCTGTGCTACTGTGATTCTGCTTGCCTCACAGAGCACAGTGCCTTCTCTGATGTGGGCATGCCAGTGTCTCTCATGTCTCAAACAATTCCAAGGTTCTGTAGAGAGACTTCGAGAGTGTCCTTGTGTCTGATCTCCATGTGAGCACTTGCCTTGTTAGCTCTCCATAGGACAATTCATATGAAAGGGATTCAACTTCCTGGCACGGGCGCTGGCAGACTGTCCAAGTTTCACAGGCATATACAACAATGGTGTCAGCACAGCAGCTCTGTAGGCCTTCAGTTTGGTAGGCAGTCTGATACTTCTTCTCTCCCACATGTTCCTGTGGAGCCTCCCAAACACCGAGCTAGCTCTGTGTGTGTGTGTGTGTGTGTGTGTGTGTGTGTGGACTGCCCAAGTAGGTGAGCTTCCTATTGTACTGTTTAACTATTCTATTATTTAATAGTGAAGTAGCATTTTTATTACATTTTTATTTTTACATTTTCATTAAAATCTTCCAGCATTGGGGCATTATCGAAAATAAGTAGAATCTTTAAAGAAATGCTATTTCCATTACAAAGCTTGTCCACTTCAGGCATGAAACAGTGCACAAAGCATTGCTCAAAGATGAAAAGGGTCGCCCATGCCCTAGGGGTGGCGAAGTACTAATGGCCAGGCAGCGTCGCCTGACAGATCCCTGTCAATGCTCTGGGATTTTCTGCTTGGTGCACAAGAACAGGTTGGAATGTGCAAGTCCAGATACATTCCCTCCAAGCACAAGAGAAATTTTCTCTTTAGAAGTGCTATGCACTGGCAGCTTTTCTCCCCTACTAGATATAAGTTTGAGACGGCATTCTTGATAAGATAGGCCACTTTCTTCTACATTAAAGATTTGCTCTGGCAAGTAGAGACCTTCATCTATTTTTTTTTCTTTTTTTAAAAATTTATTTAATGTATTTAGTTTTCAGCATTGATTTTCACAAAAGTTTGAATTACAAATTTTTTCCCTATTTCTACCCTCCCCCCACTCCAAGATGGTGTATATTCTGGTTGCCGCATTCCCCAGTCAGCCCTCCCATCTGTCACCCCACTCCCCTCCCATCCCCCTTTCCCTTCTTCTCTTGTAGGGCAAGATAAATTTCTATGACCCATTGCCTGTGTATCTTATTTCCTAGTTGCAGGCAAAAACTTTTTTTTGTTGTTGTTTTTGAATGTCTGTTTTTAAAACATTGAGTTCCAAATTCTCTCCCCTCTTCCCTCCCCACCCACCCTCCCTAAGAAGGCCAACGCACATATCATTATGTAAAACCCTTCCACAATACTCATGTTGTGAAAGATTAACTATGTTTTGCTCCTTCCTAACCTATCCCCCTTTACTGAATTTTCTCCCTTGACCCTGTCCCTTTTCGAAAGTGTTTGTTTTTGATTACCTCCTCCCCCCGTCTGCCCTCCCTTCTATCATCCCCCCCTTATCTTCTTCCTCCTTCTTTCCTGTGGGGTAAGATACCCAATTGAGTGTGTATGGTATTCCCTCCTCAGGTCAAATCCAATGAGAGCAAGATTTACTCATTCCCCCTCACCTGCCCCCTCTTCCTTTCCTACAGAACCACTTTTTCTTGCCACTTTTATGCAAGATAATTTACCCCATTCTATCTCTCCCTTTCTCTCTCTCTCAATATATTCCTCTCTTATCCCTTAAATTGATTTTTTTAGATATCATCCCTTCATATTCAGCTCACCCTGTGTGCTTTGTGTGTGTGTGTATACCTACATATATACATACATAGACACACACATATGTATATATATGTATACACATGTATATATATATATATGCGCATATTCCTTTCAGTTACTATGATATTGAGGTCTCATGAATTATACACCTCATCTTTCTATGTAGGAATGCAAACGAAACAGTTCAACTTTAGTAAGTCCCTTATGATTTCTCTTTCTTGTTTACCTTTTCATGCTTCTCTTGATTGTTATATTTGAAAGTCAAATTTTCTATTCAGCTCTGGTCTTTTCACTGAGAAAGCTTGAAAGTCCTCTACTTTATTGAAAATCCATATTTTGCCTTGGAGCATGATATTCAGTTTTGCTAGGTAGGTGATTCTTGGTTTTAATCCTAGCTCCATTGACCTCCGGAATATCATATTCCAAGCCCTTCGGTCCCTTAATGTGGAAGCTGCCAGATCCTGTGTTATCCTGATTATTTTTCCACAATATTCAAATTGTTTCTTTCTGGCTGCTTGAAGTATTTTCTCCTTGACCTGGGAGCTCTGGAATTTGGCCACAATGTTCCTAGGAGTTTTCTTTTTGGGATCTATTTGAGGAGATGATCTGTGGATTCTTTCAATTTCTATTTTACCCTCTGGCTCTAGAATATCAGGGCAGGTCTCCTTGATAATTTCTTGAAAGATGATATCTAGGCTCTTTTTTGATCATGGCTTTCAGGTAGTCCAGTAATTTTTAAATTATCTCTCCTGGATCTATTTTCCAGGTCAGTGGTTTTTCCAATGAGATATTTGACATAGTCTTCCATTTTTTCATTCCTTTGGTTCTGTTTTATAATATCTTGATTTCTCATCAAGTCACTAGCTTCCATTTGCTCCAATCTCATTTTTAAGGTAGTATTTTCTTCAGTGGTCTTTTGGACCTCCTTTTCCATTTGGCTAATTCTGCCTTTCAAGGCATTCTTCTCCTCATTGACTTTTTGGAGCTCTTTTGCCATTTGAGTTAGTCTAGTTTTTAAAGTGTTGTTTTCTTCAATATTTTTTTCAGTATTTTTTTGGGTCTCCTTTAGCAAGTCATTGACTTGTTTTTCATGGTTTTCTTGCATCATTCTCATTTCTCATCCCAATTTTTCCTCTACTTCTCTAACTTGCTTTTCCAACTCCTTTTTGAGCTCTTCCATGGCCTGAGACCAGTTCATGTTTTTCTTGGAGGCTTTTGATGTAGGCTCTTGGACTTTGTTGACTTCTTCAGGCCATATGTTTTGGTTTTCTTTGTCACTAAAGAAGAATTCCAAAGTCTGAGACTGAATCTGGGTGTGTTTTCGCTGCCTGGCCATGTTCCCAGCCAACTTACTTGACCCTTTGGTTTTTTGTCGGGGTATGACTGCTTGTAGAGCAAAGAGCACTTTGTTCCAAGCTTGAGGGGATGTGCCATTGATTTCAGAGCCATTTCCACATAGCCAGCTCTGCCACCCCAGCACTCCTCCTTCCTCAAGAACCACCAACCTGGACCTGACGCAAATCTTCAGCAGGCTCTGCACTCCTGCTCTGATCTGCCACTTAATTCCTCCCACCACGTGGGCCTGGGGCTGGAAGTAACTGCAGCTGTAGTTCTGTAGCTGCACCTCCCCCGCTGCCCCTGGGGCGGTGGCCAAACCGAGGAACTCTGTCCCCCGCAGCTTTTCCCACTAACCTTCTCTGTTGTCTTTGGTATTTGTGGGTTGAGAAGTCTGGTAACTGCCACAGCTCACCGATTCAGGGTGCTAGGGCCTGTTCTGCCCGGCTCCTGCTGCCTCCCACGCTGAGCTCCGCTCCACTCTCCTCCACTCCGTGCATGATAGACCTCATCCAATGACCATCTAGGCTGTCCTGGGCTGGATCCCTGCTTCCTTCTGCTATTTTGTGGGTTCTGCAGTTCTAGAATTTGTTCAGAGCCATTTTTTATAGGTTTTTGGAGGGACGTGGTGGGGAGCTCACGCAAGTCCCTGCTTTCCAGCTGCCATCTTGGCTCCACCCCCGGAAGTCTAAGAAAAAGCCATCTATTATTTTTTGCAGGAACTCAGGGAACTTCTTTGCTGTGTCAATAGCTCCACTAGCAGCCTCTCTGACACTTGCATGTTATAAAATCCTGCACAATTGTGCAAAACAACCACTGCTTGCTTTATATAAATCCCTATGTTCCTTCAGAGTATTTTACCTTTAAATCTTCAATAGGTCTTCAAGCCTTGACTCGAATAGTCATCAAACTTAACGGAATCTTCTTCTGAGCCTGGGCTTCTATCCACATAATCAATCATTTCTGCCTCACTAGAATAATACCTTCTCTTTGTTCTGACAGATAAGTGGCCTTCATGCTAGCACTGCCTTCTGGGTGCTCCTTTATCCAAGCAACATCCTTCACTATGGTGTTCACAGGCAACACCAGAAGGCTAAGTTCCCATGCTACTAATGATAGTTTTTGTCCTCCTTCAGATTTCTCATTTTTTTCATTTTTATTTCCAAGTCTATTGGCTTACATTGACAAGATGGTTCACTTTCCTCCTCAGGATCACATTTGCCACCAGCCATGGCGAAAATAGAAGGCTCACTATTGAACACAGGGAGAAGGATAGCATCACTCTTTATCTGTAGACATGTGGGAAGTGAAGTTGAGATGCCTCTCAGCTTCCTACCACGGTTTATGCTGGCCGGCTTCCACTATGAGTAAGGAATTTGCATCATTTTTTTTTTTTTTGGAATGCGGATTTCTTTCAGAATTCTTTATGTAAAGTCAAATTCGTGTAATGCAAATTTAAGTAAAGTGAGAAATGTCTTATCAAGGGATGAAGGAACATATGATTGACTTTTAAGGCTGATTACCTATATAGTCATGCTGTTCCACAAAGCATGCTTGGTGCTACTGGCAGCAAGGTGGCGCTGTCTGGAGTCAAGAAGAACTGAGTTCAAATATGACCTCGGATACTTACTAACAGCTATGAGACCCTGGGCAAGTCACTTAACCTAGGTCAGCCTCAGTCTCCTCATATGTAAATTGGGGATAATAATAGCACCCACCTCCCAGAGATGTCATGAAAACCAAATGAGGTGATATCTGTAAAGTGCTTAGCACAGTGCCTGGCACCTACTGTTACAGAAATGTTATTAATATAACTCTTATCATTATATCACTACTATTATCATCACTGTCAAGGAAAGAAAACTGGGGAAAATGTAGATGTTACAGAGTATAGCAATTCCTATTTTTAAATCACTTCCTAAACAGGAAGAAATGAGAGCTAACCAAACTTACGTCTTCTGCTTTAGCCTTCCGCCATCGGTATCTGTTTGCTGGGACTGGATCTTCTCTTCATCATCTGACTGTGCTGCATCATTACTGTAGAAAAAGAAAAGAGAAACAAATGGGGCCATTTTAAAAAATGTGTAACCACAATCTTTTTCATTTGACCTTTACCCTCCTCTGGAACAAGTCCTCAGCAGCCAACCATCACCTGTGTTTTCCTGTTAGTAAGGACCAGGAGGCTTCAAAGGGTTAGAGAATCTGGAGGCCGGTTGTCTAACCCAGGGTACACTGTAGTAATAATTGGAAGTGACCTTCCTGGAGCACCCTAAGCTTTGTAAAGCGCTTTATCTACACAATCTCATCTGAGCTTCACAATAGCCCGGTCACATGGGAGCTATCCTCGTTTTACAAGCCATGACTTGCCCTGGTCCCAAAGCTAGTGAGTGGCAGAGGAGGATGAGATTCCTCCCAGCACACGGGCTGTCTAGTGGATATCCCTCCTCACCACGTGACCAAGCCATCTGCTTTGAGCAGACATTTCTCTGATGATATATAGACTCTCCCTGCCCCCAACTGTGTGGTCACGAACTATTACTAATGTAAAAGTTTATACGTTATATGTAAATTGTTCTTTAGATAGCCAAATTTTTCTCCAAGTCAATTAGTTCCCCTAATGTTATTTCTTTGACCTAAAGAGACAACAAATTAACAAAGACCAATGGATCCTAAAGTAAAATTTCCAAGAGGAATGCATTGACTCCGCTGGAACTATGATCCTCCCTCTAGACTAACAGATCAATGACATTTCATTAGGTATCTCAGCACCTCTAAATTCTTTTTCAGTTTTAGAAATTAGACCTAAACCAAAGATGACTCTCAGGTCCCTTTCCATTTGAAAACCTAAGAACTATGAATTTCATGCACAGATTCAAGTATAGGATACTCTCCTAAAAGGTCATCTCTGTACAAAGCAATACATATATACATATACACAAATAAGCAATACATCTTAAAATAATTGCAGTTATATTAAAATGAATGTTTACTATAAATTGCTTTCAATTCAAATCAAGATACTTTATACATTTTGATTAAAAAAAAGATTTTGACAAAACAAAAAATGGACTACATTTTAATTCCAGACATACAAACTGTGCAGAATAAAATCTAAAACTAAGGAAACTGAAAGCATACACAAATACATTGTCAAATTTTTTCTATGTATTGATTAGTTTCGCTAAAAATTTTTCTTAAAAAAAGTTATTTATTATAAGGAATGGCTTAGGGGATGCCCATCAGTTGAGGAATGGCTGAACAAGTTGTGGTATATGATTGTGATGGAATACGATGAGCAGGTTGCATTCAGAAAAACCTGGACAGACTTACATGAAGTGATGCAGAGTGAAGTGAACAGAACCAGGACACTGTACACAGTAACAGTAATATTGTATAGTGATCAACTGTGAATAACTTAGCTCCTCTCAGCAATACAACGATCTAAGACAATTTCAAAGGACTCATGATGAAAAATGCTATCTAACTCCAGACAAAAAACTATGGAGTCTGAATACAAGCTGAAATTTCCTTATTTTTCTTGTTTCTGTACATGGGTGTACATGTGTGTATGTTTTCTTCTGCAATACTGCTGATATGGAAATGTGTTTTACATGACTTTACATTTATAAGAAAGATCTTTATTGCTCTCCTTCTCAATGAGTGGGGAAAGAATTTGGAACTCAGCATTTAAAAAGAATCAATGTTAAAAATTTTTTACATGTCATTGAGAAATATTTAATGAAATAAACAAAAAATAGATTTTTAAAAAAAGGGATGGCTCTCGGGGGAGGGGTCAAGAGGAAAGATACAGGGGGAATTTTAAGTGGTACAAAAAGAAAAGATAGCAATAAAAATATATTTTTAAAAACCAACAAAATAAAGTACACGAAAATCCAGCAGTGTATCTCAACCATCCACGCACAGGCAGCCATCTCTTATCTTGACCTGTACCTTACCCATTAGTGCTTGACGCTTAATAAAGGCGTGTGGGGTCAATTCGATTGTCCTGAATTCTCCTTGTTTAAATGAATTCTTCTGTCTGAGGCTAACTCTGTGGATAGCTTCCTACTTCATAACACATATTTTTAAAAATATTCTTTTCGGAAACTCATCTGGAGAATTTCTTTGGAATGAATACTGCCATTTTGTTATTACCCTGTTAAATTTAATAAACGCTTTCTAAAAAAATAAATTCTGTAATGGAAAGTCATGGTTTTATATATGATCCTTTTTTTGGTTCTTCTTTACAAACTGGAATGTTTGTTTGTTGGTTCAGTTCAGAATAAAAAATATTAAAAAGTATTAAAAAAATCTCTCTCATACAAATGACAAAGAATTGCAATAAGCCATACCTTACATATTCCTTAGTCCTTCTCATAATGTGTAGAGTGAGTGGATTAATACCTGTGGGCAATTTCTCTTCTGCAAGGCTCAAAGGTATTTCTTCTCCTGTATCAAGGTTCTTAATCATTACACTGGCCAAAATTTCCTAAAGTCAAGAAGAACATTTAGTAGCAGACCATCGATAATTTCCATATTTCTGCTTGAATCTTTCAGAAGGATTCTTGTAAAAAGGACATCCAGAGACATGCAATGTTGTATACTTAAAATAGAAGAAACACTGGATATACTGCTTGAAAAACATTCAAGGTAGGGACTTAGGGAATAGAAGCAATGAACACTGACCGATGTTCATAGTATAATAATAAAGCTACCAAGGATGGAATCGATCATAATGCTTTAATAGACAACACCACAGAAATACTGCCTCATAATAACAGTACTAAAATGAATGAGTTGGCCAGCCTATGGAGAGAATCAAAGATGGATAGCCTTTCTTTAGCCTATGACATTTCACCTCTGTGCAATGATGTAGTTTTGGGATTACAGCTCCTCTGCTCCTCCACTGTCACCCTATCCTGTCTCCTCTTCTCCATTTACCTGAGTCTGTTCTAGACTATTCCCACCATGGCTCCACTCCAACCACAGGGCCCCTATTCTGGTCCTGAATACTCATCTCCAATTTCTCAGATCAGTTCATTCCTTTCTATTTTGGATGAAAGCACTCAAAAACCAAGTGTGTACACACTGCATGCTGTCTGGTATGGCCCAAAATATACATCCATAGTACTGGATACTTAACTTTAGAACTATGCTGATCTTTTTACAAAACATGGTTCTTGCTTTATCAACATTTTATCTATATTATCAACATCATTATATGATACTGACTTTTGAAAAGAATGTATCAGCACCATATTTTTCTAACTTACTATGTGCCAGACGCTGGGCTAAGTGCTTCACAAATTAAGATTCTCACAACCACCCTGGGGGGGGTTGATTTATTACCCCCAATTTACAGATGAGGAAACTGAGGGAAACAGAAGTGAAGTGACTTGCCTAGGGACATATAGCTATTGGATCAAGGTCACATTTCCCCTTATGTTAAATAATCAAAGGAAACTTACAAGAGATGCCCTTTTAAAATAATCTTTTAGGCCACTCCAATGTTCTTCGTTTGTTCTGCATTATGATGTTTTTAACCATCTTTTAAAAAAAGCCATTTCGACTGTTACCTCATCAGTAAGCTCTCTTCCAGAATTGGACCTTGGTCTTTGAGGACCCATCATCTCCCCCGTTGCCGTCTGCCCATCAGACGCTTTTCCATTTTCCTGAAATTATAAGTTTATAAAAAGCAAACCCAACAGACAATTTCAGAGACCTTTCAATTAGCCATTACCACACACAGCTGTGAAGAACTTCAATATTTCTGACGATTGAGTCTATTAAAATGGAAAATGGAAAACATCCATTTTAGTGATTTAATATTCCTAGCATGCTGAAGACTGTCCATTCTGATCCCTCCATTACCCACAAAGTAGCTGCTTCTTTAACCTTGACAATAAAGAAATGTGCTCTATTTGGACCCGCCCAAGTAGAGCTTTAGCACTCTACATGGGGTAGGGTAACAGAAAGAGGACAGCTGCTGAGCAGGTCTAAAAGGGGAGCCGGAGCGGGCAAACATGCCTGCATTCTGCCACCAGTCGGGCTTTATACACATTCACATTTGGCACATCTCGAGCATGGCCCCACTAGCTAATAGGCAGGTTTTCATGTTTCAAAATATATTGTAAAAATAACCCCCATTTGGGCAGAACTGGGTCAGGAATGTGAGGTATTTTCAGTCCTCTTTTTATCATGCCTACAGTGACACTAAGGCAACCAGCTGGGTGGGGGTGGTATGAATAAAGCACGAGGTGAAATATAATAAGAGGAATCATCCTCCAAGAGATGAGGGGTCTAAGGATGAGGATAGACAGTTCTCAAGAGAAGAGAAAGCCAAGCTACCAACAAACAGAAGCAAAAAAATGCCCCCAGTCATTAAGAATCAGAAAAATGCTAATTAAAATAACTTTTGGTTTTATCTCATATCCATCAGATGAGTGGCAAACAATAATACCAGATGCAAATGGTAAATGTTGGCTGTGGGAAGACAGATGCACACATGTACCAGCGATGGCATTATAAATTTGGAAAGCCACAAGGAAGTTGCTAAATCCTATTCTAGCAATTCCAGTACTAGGCATATACCCAAAGTAGATCAAAGACAGGAGGAAAAACCCTATCTCCACCCAAATCTTTACGACAGGGAACGTCCTTTCCAGTTCACCATGCTCACTGGTTGAGACAAAACCCAACAAATATAACAGGTTCAGGGAAACTTGGAAAGACTTATCAATAGGTGTGGCACTAAGTAAGCATAACCAGGAACACAATTTATACAATGCTCACAATAACGAAGAAAAAGAGCCCTGAGAGACATCAGAACTCTGGTCAATGTAGTGACAATCCTGACCTGAGAGGCCTGGCAAAGCCAAAGGATAAAACGACACACGACCAGATGTGGCCAGTTTTTCTGCACACTAAATCTCTGTTACAACAGAGAAGTCTATTTGGGGGAGTCAATGAGGAGCACGACTTTCATTTAGTGATTTCTCAACATATACTAAACAAGTGTTCGAGGCAGGATATGATCCCAGGTATTCCTGGCATGATCCATGCTATTACATGTGCTTCAAGGTGACTCTTACATGTTAGCCGTCATGTTTCCACAGCACTGTTCTAAAAGGTCAACGTGTCCTGACAAAAACACAATAGTAAGCTCAATTTGAATTGTTTCCATAGCTTCCTTTCCTTTTGGTAACCTAGAACTCTCTGTTTAACAGGACATGTGAATTCTGTGTGAGGTCAAGATAGAAAGCAACAAGATCTCTCTCTGGCCTAGTTTTGGAGAGGTGATCGATTCTTCTTGCCTCAGTAGATCTGACTGCACTCACCTGGTCAGTGACAACTTTGTCTCCACTGGTTGCACTTGCCAAATCAAGGGAAGGTTGTGTGTCCTTGGGCTGGCATTCGGAAGATGTTCTTGGAGTCAAGGCACTACCAGACGCAAAATCGTCTCTAGGAACTACAAGAGACTCAGCATTAGGCAGAAAACACCCACATCATTCCCATTAACTAGCCCAGCAGCAACAGTAGAACAGAAACTTCCAGTTTCCTGTACTTAATATGACATGACCTTCAATAATAGAACAACTATTACTTCTGCCTATCTATAGTGCTCAAAGCTCCTGGTCTCTAGGCTTCATAGTGAGCCTAAAATCTACTTGCCTTCTAGCTCTGATGATTTCAGGGTCTCCAACTCCAACTCATTCTTCTTCTTCCGGGGTGGAGGAGCAGGCCGGGCAGGAGGGGGCGGTCTGGGTGGAGGGAGATGGGTTGGGGGGGGAGGCCGAGCTGGGACGGGCTTCTTAGTGCTAGCCACGATATCGGGCTCTACAGGAATATGCCTTGGGGGTTTGACAGGAGCTGTCTCTTCTGCTGCAGCTACATCTTTGGGAGGGAAGAAGTCCGTGGATGCCTGTTCTAAAATGTCAGTCTGTTTTACTTCTTCATTTTTGGTCGCTGCTTCTTCTGTTTCCATTACAGTACGGTCATCGGTTGAACTCATTTCTGTTACCTGAGCGGTTTCACTGACTTGCTTCTCAGAGGGACCTTCATGAGCACAAGAATATTTGCTAGACTCGGGTTTGGTTTCCTTAAATGCAGTTTGCTTTTCTTTTTTTTTAACATCCTGTGCCACCTGATCTGTGGCTAAAAGTCCAGGAGTATTGCTCATAAGGCCTGTTCCAACAACTAGAGTACTCGTAATTGGTTCTGCATCAGAATGTTCTGTTCCCTTGGAATCCAAAGGTTCCTCTTCAAGTTGCTGGACCTTCTGGCTCTCCTCAATAATACTGTCAATAATCTGAAGAAAGAGAAAAGTTGAGATTTTTATGAAGGCATTCACTGACCTTCTAAAGCCATTTCAGATTGTCCACATAGTAACAAGAGTCCAAGCAACCCTAGAAATTAACATTCAAGGCTGAGCATTCTAGCTACACCCAACCTTTCAGTTCATTTGCATATTTGTGCCATATTAGTTGAAATAATTGTTTAGAGATTTACTAGCCCAGTTAACCAGGTGTCCAAACACCTACAGAAACCTTAAGAACAATAAAAATTGACATTTATATAGTGTTTTAATGTTTACAAAGCACTTTGCTCACAAAGCTAGATTTTACAAGTGAGGGAACTGAGTTGTCCATGGTCATACAGCTAGTAAGTGTCACAGCAGGATTTGAACCCAGGTGCACAGTGGAAAAAGAGCTGGACCCACGGCCAAGGAAACTGAGTTTCAAACCCTGCCTCCGTTACGTGACCCTGGCCCAGTCACTGCACGTCCTGGGACTTCATCTGCCTCATGTATTAACAAGGGGGCTGGGCTGGATACCCCCTATAGTCCTAAGATTTGCAAAGTGATACAGAGATATAGAAAAATAAACTCATTTGATCCTCACAACAATCCTGAGAGGGAGGTGCTACTGTTACTTCCATTTTACAGATGAGGAAACTGAGGCCAACAGGGTGAAATGACTTGCCCAGGGTCACACAGCTAGGACGTGTTTGAGGCTGGACTTGATTCCAAGTCCATCTGGCATTCTGCCCACTGTGGTGTCACCTAACTGTTGCTACAAAAAGAATTCAAGGTTTCTGGCTTTATACACATGCTAATGCCACTAAGGAGAGAGTAGGAAACCTGGGAAGGTATCAGAAGAGAAATGAGGCCAAAAGATGCCAAGCTCCGAGTAGATCTCCTCCTCTGTGGGAAGGCCAAAGCCAAGGCCAGCTCAGCAAAACTTCTCAGACAACAGTAAAAGTTGAGGGCCAAGGCAGCTTGGAGCCTACGCCAAGGCTGGAAGAACAGGAGCAGTCGATCACAACTGAGAGAAGATCTACAATCATCTAAATCCAAGTGGAAGCTTGTCTACCAAACTCCATGAATCCACCGAACCCAAACTTCTGCCTAAGAGGCTCCACATGTGCTCTAGACACAACTTAGATGAAGATGTGGCCCTGGTCTAGCCAAAACAACATCATGGGCCATTTCAACAATTTCTTCACTACGGCACTCCCGTTCCTTGACCACTCAGCTCTGCCAAATGGCAATCCCTACCAACCTCTTGCCCTACTCCTTGCCCACAGAGGTGTGCTGGAGCAAGCCACTGAACCGTGCTCATCGGGCCTGGCACAAATTTCTGCTAACTTCCACAAGGCACTCTGGGTACTCTGTACTGTTCTCCAATCCCCTGAGTGGAAGCGTTTCCAAGCCTTCGCCATCTTCCTCGAGGTCTGAAACTTAGCCCAGTATCCTTATGTTTCACCTCCAAACTCCAGGAAGGAACTGGCTTCTTTCACTTCAACCCCCACTCACTTCTCAACCCTTCTCAATTTGGGCCTCTGATCCCACCACTTGCTGTGGCTGATACTAACAAATTCCTCTTGGATACTCTTCTCCTCCCACAGCTCTCTCTTCAATGACCTCCTATCTGTACCACCTTCTATCTAGAAGGGCTTGGGAGACTGGATTCCCCACTATATCACACTAGTCAAACCCTTCCTGGAGATGGGGTCAAAGCAGCAGGACTGAACAAATAACCACTGGTGCAGTGGATAGAGCATCAGGCCTGGAGTCAGGAAGACTGGAGTTCAAATCTAGCCTCAGAAACTTACTAGCTGTGGGACCCTGGGCAAATCACTCTACCCTGTTTGCCTCAGTATCCTCATCTGTAAAATGACCTGAAGAAGGAAATGGCAAAGCACTCCAGTATCTTTGCCAAGAGATCCCCCAATGGGGTCACGAAGAGTGAGACACTACTGAAACAACTGAACAACAACAAAAAGCCAGAAGGGGCTGAGCTCTAGCCTTGGATACCCACCTGACTTGAGACAGGATCCCTTACAGCTTCTCTCACCCCCGAGAAGAACCAAGGGTCTTGAATGATGGTCTGGTCACTGGGCTGCTCTTTAACTTTGACCCCTAACTTAGGAGTCCTCTTCTTGGGGTGGCTGAAGCCAGCTATGTTGCTTGCTACATACATCCACACCCTCTCCAGCCCCCTTCATGGAATGAACTAAAGCAAAGTTCATGCACGGGCCAAGGAGAACAACTCCCCACTTTTCTCATGTTCCCCTTTAGACTCCAGCTCCTAGCATTTCATCATCTACCTCCGAAGACCCAGGACCTCAACTGCACTGTTGATTCTAGTTTCCATAGCACTGCTAATCTCTCTACCAATTATCTTCTCTCTCTCTCTCTCTCCAACCTTTTTTTCTTTAATTAAAAAGTTGATTTAAGGGGGAAAAACTGAAGCTAGAGGGCTTCTTTCCTAAGGACTAAGACATCAGGTTAGCTCAAGAATTCTCCCATGATGGCCTCCAGTCCACTGGGTAGCAGATCCACCCCCAGGAAACTATGAACTCATTCCTCCTGTGGCATTCAAAGGCCAGCGCGTTGGGCCATGCTCCTCTCCCACTGCTACCTCCTTACACACGCAGCGTTGTAGGCCAACCAGTGGACCCTGGGTTTCTCAAAGTCAGCTTTCCATTGTGCCTCCCTGAGCAGAGACTCTTCTATTCCTGGAATACAATCCTTTTTCACTTCCCCCTCTTCAAATACACCATGTCCATCAAGATTCAAGCCAAGCGTCACTTCTTACGGGGAGAGCATTCCTGCTCCCTCCATCCTCAAATCAGAGTCTATTTATTTTGTCATTTAAATGAGGAAGCTGGACAGCAGAGTGGACAGAATGCCGGACTTGGAGTCAGGAAAACCCAAATTCAAGTTCTGTCTTCTGAACTCAAAACCTGCTGTGTGACCCTAGGCAAGTCATTTCACCTCTGCCTCAGTTTCCTGTTGTGAAGTGCTCTATATAAATGTTAGCTACTACTATTGCTAGTATGAACGTTGTAAAGCCCCCCTCCTCCGGAGAATGTACAGACTTCTTTTCATTTCTGTCTTTACACCCCCAGCGCCTGCTACACAGTAAGCACCAAATAGCTGTCAAATGGACGAACAAATAAACATCTGGCTCTCACATACAGTTAGGGACTAATAGCAGGAATCTCTTAATGGTCACACAAGTCAATCCTCTCCTCAGTGATTGTTCTTTAGAGATAAACCTGCTCTGCTTTCAAGCAGCAAGGCTGAATCTTTTTTTCTGAATTGCTTTAGTACATGTATCATGCACACACGTGTGTGCGTGTGAATACATGCTGTGTACATATGGATGTCACATACAAATACTCTATTACAAAGATGTAGGTATATATAGCATGCATATATCCCTATAGGCACATGTTATATACATATATACGTACACACATGGAGATACACCTGATCTCGCTAGGAGTACAAACATAAGGTGGACAGGGACCACGTCTGCCACTTAATGTTTGTCTCCCACAAGATCTAGTCCACTGCAGTTTTTGGGACTTGTTCTCCACTGCCAGGTCTCTGGCTCTCTCTGATATGAAGTATTTAAAGAGCTGAGCAGGAGTAAGGCCAAGGACTTGACATAGACAACCCTGGAATCAGGAGGGTACTTCTCACATGTTGCACTTAATGCCTGGTTCGAATCCCAACATGGCCCAAAGTTATCCTAGTAAAAACATAAAATACTACATTCCTACTTATGTACTTTAACAATAAAAATGAGATACAATTGAAGACTGACACTTAAGAAAAATACATTCTTTCACATTACTAACAAATTATAGAAAAAAATTCATGAAATGGTCAGATTGTACTCAACATGATACTAGAAACATTTTCTTATTAAAGTTGGCCATCCTTAGTGAAATTTAACTGACCTTCTTGGAATCATCCTGTTTCAATTCTTGAGCAAGGGACTCATTTCCAACCTTATGCTTAATGCTCTCTGTTTCCTGGAAAAATAATAAACCTGAATGAGACTCCCCATCTTTAAAAAAGAAAATCTGGATAAAGTAGGTACAGATCAGAAAACCTGGGATCCATATTCCTAAGAGCCATGATTTCTATGTTAAATTATGGAAGTTTTAATAACTTTAGAAGTCTACATATCAACATTTTTCTGTTTCCTTTTTAGTAATCTTTAACACAAATATGCAATTCAGGAAGTGGGGATATGAGTGTCTGTGTGAATAGATATGTGTTTGGGATGATAAAAGACCCAAAACAAAAACCTTAACATTATAGCTACTTTATACTACTTTACATTCATAAAAGTACAGCAATATTAATGAGACTCCTAACCCTAAAATAGATTTCAAATTATGAGTCACCATATGCAAACTATATTCGGCACTTGGGAGCAGTCTCCACTCAATACTCTGACTGACCTATGAGCTAAGCTTGTCAGTGTGGGTGATCCTGTAGTCAGGGCACATCACGTCCCATCCATCCCATTGCATTCCATGGAATTCTGAGCCTTGACTTTTTATAAATTCTCCAGAGAATCTATCTGCCCAATGCAATCCCAACATGATCCAAAGTTATTTTAAGTAAAAGCATGAAATAACACATTCTATTCAGAATGCAGTCTTAAAGACTTTTTAAAAGTCTTTTAACATTTGTCAGACATCACATAATAGACAATTGAAACAAACATTTGTTAAGCACCAGGTGCCAGGTATTGTGATAAGTGCCAGGACAACAAATATAAGACAGTCTCTGCTCTCATGGAGCTTATACTCTAATGACGGAAGACAACATATAAAGGGGAAGGTGTACAGATAAGAGCCCATGGTGTTTCCTGGGGTAGGATCCAAGTTTGCCACAAGAAGGAGGTAGAGAAGATGGCCTGAGTGGAAGCGGCATGGCTTATAAATGGCTTGCAAATACAACAGTCTTGCCAACCATCTGTTAGCTCTTGCTGTTGACGATGCCTTTTTCTAATCATACACGTCTTTGAGAATTTCTTATAACACTTTCCTCAAGTTATCATTGGTAATATACTGATATTCACAATGCAGTTTTCCATAACTCTTTAGGTACCTCGTACCTTTGATTCTTTTGCGATCCTACTGTTCAATGCATCTTTAGGGAGCAGTCTAAGGTTATAGAGGGTTTAAGAAGCGCTGTAGACCTAGCTAATTCCAGGGCCAGCTCATTTTGTATTTGCGTATGCCCAAGATTTATATGTGTTGCTGTTGTTGTTGTGGCTGTTTTTCATTTGTTTCCGTCATGTTCAACTCTTCATGAGCTCTTTTGGGGTTTTCTTGGCAAAGACATTGGAGTGGTTTGCCATTTCCTTCTCCAAAGATATATGTATTGATACAACGAACGGACAAGCTGCCCAATAAAACGAATGTCACTATCTGTGCAACATTCCTTCTTCACTTATTTTGGGTTTTGCTACATAACCTGCTGGCCCAGTCTACTCAAGCCAGCAGCATGACCAACAGCAGCACAGAAATCCCTTCCCTCCTCTGAACATCCTTCCCTTGCTATGGCTAAGTAAAACTTCCTATTTGTCAACTGCTTCACAGGCTATGACTGTCTCATTTCATTCCAATATGAAAGTTAAGGAACCAACCCATCTGAGCCAGATTTTTGCTTATTAAAGCAGGGAAGTATCCTAAGTGGAAAACTTTTTTTTGTTAGTTCAGTTTTATTTTCAGTTTCAAATTCTCTCCTCACTTCCCCTCCCCAACCCACTGAAAAAGCAAGAAATACAAAATTCATTACAAATATGAAGTCATGCAAAACAAATTTCCATATTAGCCATATTATAGAGGGGAAAAACGCTTCAATCTATGACATGAGTCCATCAGCTCTCTAACTGGGCATAGTTCAAATTGCTCTCCACAATGGTTGGTCCACTTCACAGATCTACCAACAGTGCAACAGTGTACCACATTTTCCCATTTCCCTTTTCTGTCATGTTAGGCAATCTGATAGGTGGGAGATGGTACCTGAGACTTATTTTCATTTGTATTTCTACAGAGCATTTTTTTCACATGGCTACTGATAGCTTTGATTTATTCTTCTGAAAACTGCCTGTTCATATCCTTGAGCACTTAATCAATTGGGAAATGGCTCTTATTCTTAAAAATTTGGCTCAGTTTCCTACATATCTGAGAAGTGAAAACTTTATCAGACAAATTTGATGCAAAGTTTTTTCCCAGTTTCCTGCTTCTAATTTTAGCTACATTAGTTTTGTATGTGCAAAAACTTTTAAATTTTATGTAATCAAAATTACCTGCCCTACCTCCCATGAACCTCTCTACCTCTTGTTCGGTCATGAACCTCTACCTATAGATCTGACAGTTTATTTCTTCCATGGCCCATTAATTTGCTTATGAGATTACTCTTTATGTCTAAATCATGTACCCATATGGAGATTACCTTGGTATATAATGTGAGATGTTGTTCTACACCTAGTTTCTTTCTGATAGACTGCTTTCCAGTTTTCGCAGGAGTTCTTGCCCCAGTAACATCTACCAGTTGGGCGAAACTGGTCCTAATAAATAATTTTATCTTCATTGGTTTCACATTCACCCATTTCATTCTAGATACTGATAAACTGGGGTTCTTTTTTTTTAAATCAACTTATTAATTAGTAAAAAAAATCAATACATAAAATAAACTAATGGTTTGTCTATTTGTTGTTTTTTTTTATAAAACTAGCTCCTAGTTTTACTTATTATTTCAATTTTTTTAAATTTTCAATTTTATTAATCTCTCTTTTTGATTTTCAGGATTTCTGTTTTATTGTTTAGTTAGGGATTTTAAATTTGTTCTTTTTCTAGGTTTTGTAGTCACCCGCCCACTTCACTGATCTGCTCTTTCCTTCATGTATAAGACATAAGAATTTATAGATATAAGTTTTCCATATAAATGCTTTGGATGCACCCCCCCAAATTTTGGTATGTTGTCTCATCATTGTCATCGTCGTTAATGAAATTGATTATTTCTATGATTTGTTCTTTGGTTCACTCAATCTGTCAGATTAGGTTACATAATTTCCAATTAATCTTTAATCTATGTTTCAAAAGGCTTTTATTGAATGTAATTTTTTTATTACACTATGGTCAGAAAAGATGTATTAAATATTTCTGCATTTATTTGGGAAGTTTTTATGCCTTAATACATGGTCAATTTTTGTGAGGTTGTCAAGCACAGCTGAAAACAGAAAGATTTATTCCTTTCTTTTCCCATTCAGTACTTGCCAGAGGCCTAAAGTATCTAACTTCTCTAAAATTCTATTCATCTCTTTCGGATTTTATGGTTAGATATATCTAGGTCTAAGAGGCATAAACTGAGGTCCTACGTTAGCATAATTTTACTATTTCTTCCTATAATGCTTAGCTTTTCCTTCAAGAATTTGGACCCTATACCATTTGGTACATATATGTTCAGTACTGATATTAATTCATTGTGGATGGTACCTTTTAGCAAAAATGTAGTTTCCTGGTTCTCTCTTTTAATTAGGTCTATTTTTGCTTTTGCTTTGTCTGAGATCTTAATCACTACCCCTGTCTTTTTCACTTCGGCTAAAGCAAACAGATCCTGCTCTAGCCCCTTATTTTACCTCTGGGTCTTTCAGTTTGGGGTGTGTTTTTTGTAAAGAACATATTGTTGGATTCTGGTTTCTAACCCATTTTCCTATCCACTTCCATTTGGAGTGAATTCATCCCATTCAGTTGACAGTTAAGGTTATTAACTGTGCATTTCCCTCTATCCTATTTTCTTTTATTTATCCTTCTCTTTTTCACCTTGTCCCCTCCCTCAAGGGTCTGTTTTGCTTCTCACCACTGCCTCTCTTAATCTCCCTTCCCTCTCATACCACTCCTCACCCATGCCTTTAATTTAGTCTCTTTCCCTCCTACTTCCCTATTGGGCAATAGGAATTTCTGTGCCCAACAGTGGAGGAGAACCTTTAAGGCTACATTTTTCTCAGTCAAAAGGGTGTGTGTGTGTGTGTGTGTGTGTGTGTGTGTGTGTGTGTGTGTGTGTGTGTGTGTAAAACGTACAACTGAAGGATCTTGTATTTCTTGCACTTTCTGTCAACTAAGTGAAATGAAGATGGGAAAGATATCATAGAAAACAGATCCTGCCTATTATTTTTGTCAAAGATCCCCTTGGACCATTCTTTAAGACTTTAAAAAGGTGAGAAAGGCAGCATCTGAGTCAACAGCTACTGAAGTCACAAAGCAGCTAAGTGACTGGGCAAAACTGTGGGCCCAGGTTCACCTCCAAGTCCCTGGTTTTAAGACAGGCAGAATGATATGGACATGTGGAAGGTCATTTCATAGAATTTCAATAGGCAGATTTATTCCATATATGCTCCAGGTTCTCTCCAGTGCATAATGATCTTTGTTTTATATATTGGTTAATAGAATACTAATTTTAAAAGA
The DNA here is from genome assembly GCF_011100635.1 of Trichosurus vulpecula. Classification (NCBI taxonomy): domain Eukaryota; kingdom Metazoa; phylum Chordata; class Mammalia; order Diprotodontia; family Phalangeridae; genus Trichosurus; species Trichosurus vulpecula. The sequence continues at coordinate 7,217,915 of NC_050582.1, read as the reverse complement.
AAAAGAGTATCCTCGTCGAGATGGGTGAAGAGCCCCACCATATTCACCCCCCCCCCCCAATGTAATATAGTAGGAGAGGACTGGGCTTTATGTCTGAAGAGACAGGGGAAGAGGCAGTCAAAGGCTGGCTGACATTTACTAGCTCTAAGAACCTTAGCGACTCGCTTTATTGCTCTGAGCCTCAGTTTCTTCATCTGTAAATGAGGATGATAATAACAATAACTCAATTCAACAAACATTCATTACTAGTACAACTCACCTCCTAGCGCTGTAATGAGAACACTTCTCTGTAACAGTTTGAGATCTACAAAAATGGAAGCGCTTACTACAAGATGCAGCTCAGCGTACAAAGGCTTCCATTCTAATGGCCAGCTTCGAAGCCAGAAGTGTTGCTTTAGGCCCTGCCTCTGACACATACTCTCAACAACTTGTTAAGACTCTAAACGGGAGAGAAGGTGTTTCCCTTGATGGGGGGTGGGGAGCCAGCCCTCAACAGGACGTTCCCTACACCAAGGAAGGCACAAGTCCAGTCTTTATCCCTATCCTATATTAGCATGGAGTATTTAGGCGCAGACATTTCTAGAGTACCTATTTATACATCCAGTAATAAATAATATTTTTTAGGAGAGGCAGCTTTGTTTATTGGATAGAGGACTAGCTTTGGAATGAAGACCTGAGTTGTACCAAACATGTGACCATAGGTAAGTGGCCTAACTTTGCAGTGTCCCAAGGCTTAACTCTCGAGTTGCCAATGTGCATTAGGGAAAGAAGTTTCCACACTAAGAGTTCCTTACACTAATGAAACCACAAGCCTGGCCCAATAAATTAATGAACAAGTAACACAATATTATACTAGCTGACAGTTGGGTAACACTTTAATGTGCTTGCCTCACAATGCTGTGAGGCAAGTCATGCCATACTAAGGACTGGAGGGCATATTAACGCTGTCAGGGAATAAAGAATGATCTAGAGAAAGCAGAAAGGCAAGAAGGAAGCCTGGACGACACTGCCCAAAATCCGGAGGAGCACGGGTATATTTCAGAAAGTGCAACTTACCTTCGAGGTTGGAAACCCAATCTTTGTTGGGGACCTGTTGATAAAACAAAAGCAAAAAGATATAAGTGGACAGGAAAAACTCTTCTATATCTAATAAGACTCCTACATAGACTCTACTCCAAAATAGAAAATGGAATTTCTAACACCATGTTATTATATGTGACCCAACATTCTAGCAGCTGAGATTCTTTTTCGATCCTGGTGGTCATACCCTGTGTTAGCTCTCCCTCCCTCCCAGCTTTTTGTCATCTGAGAACCCAAGGGTGTGAGCTAAGCCTTTGTCTAAGATCACTGATGAAAACATTAAACTAGAGAGGGCCAAGCAGAAATAGCTAGGGGTCGTCCACTAGAGACCTCCTGACCCCTTAGTTGTGGAATCCTGTTACTAAAGCAAATCACCAGCCATTCTGTGCCTTGCAATAGCTGAAAACCTCATCAACCCATGACCAAGCCAGTAACGAGCCTCTCCCAAATTACCTTGGCTGGACCTATGGGTCATCACCAAGCCTACGCAACAGTAAGATATTTATATAGAGCTCTAGAGTTTAGAAACTGCTTTACAGTCTCTTAATGCAGTCAGGTAATTAGCAATTATCATCCTTATCTGAGGTTTGAAGATTATAAATAACTTATCTGTGAACACACAGATAGGAGGGTCAGAACCAGGACTTGAACCTTCTTCTCCGGACTCCCATTCACTGGACTGATATAACTGCCTTTCTGTTCTTCCATTTTTAGTACCTGCTGATGTAACGTATGACTTATTTCCAATGAGAACTTCATCACCACAAGGCTGGCCTACAGCTGACACTCTTTTTTTAGTTTCAGCAATTCATAAAAGCATTTACTAAGGCCTGAGTTCATAATCTTTGTCATGTTATGGCCCACTTCGACAATCTGGAGAAATCTATGGCCCTCCACTCTGAGTAATGCTTTTACAAGCATAGGATAACAAAGGAAATCAGTTACAATGAAATAGTTTTCAAAACATTTTAAAAAACCCACGAATTTCATGAACTCTAAGTTGCGTACCCTTTACTAAGGTGTAGAAATTATCTGTTAAGGAATACAAAACACTGAAGAAATCATAATAATTTAGGACAACTTCCAAAAATGAAGCAACTTTTCTATGCAATAAATAAGTGGTTTCCCTAAGGAGATTATCAGCTTCAGTTCTAGCTTTTCAGTTCTATTTTTTATCATAAATCTCAAACTGTTTCCTACATACATGAGTCCAAAACAAGAGTTGGCATTTTAAAAAGTGAGCACAACCTCAAGTCAGTTCTTCAAAACAAAAGGATCTCCGCCAATGGAACCCAAAGCTTCTAAGGCACAGGATTCCGTTACAAGGAGCCTCTGAGATCAGCTAATCCAATCCTCTCCTTTTACAGATGAGGAAGGCCCTGACAAGGGAAGTGACTTGTCCAAAGCCACACAATGAGGAAGCAGGGAGTCTAAGAGTTGGGAGTCTGAGCTACATGCCCACAACACCATGGCTTTCTCCTACATAAGAATACCAGCAATAACATTTGGGTAACAACAACAGGAAAAAACCAACATTCAAATGCACCTCACTCCCACAGGAGGAGACAGTAAGAAGAGAAGGCAGAAAGGTATGAGATGCTGACAGATGAGTTAAGGTTCAGAAGGTAATGTGCAACAGGAGAAAGGATCCACACCCCAGCTCACCAAAAAGAGGGCATGAGATTTCTTAAGTCCAGCACAAAGAAGAAGTTTATGTATTGTGATGACTTTGTGAGGGTAGAAGACCATCACTCACATTTCTCATTACTGACCTTTCTGGGTTGATGTAGGCCAGTCACCGCCTCAGAGGCCGCCAGTTCCCAGCTGGCACTGAAAAGGCTATATCTACATGGATCTGGCTGTGACACCTTAGCATGGTCACTGCTTCTCAACTCCTTGTGCCACACTTGTGCTATGATCTTGTCAGTAAAGGGAGCTCCTACTGAGGATACTCCCTCTACCAATGTGGGTAGGGAAGCTCTTCTCCAGTCTTGGAGAGGATTTGCCCAGTGTGGCCAGCCACGGGGTGTCAGAAGTTTAATTGGAATCCAGGCCTTTATACAAATCTAAGGTAAACAGATGGCTTCACTCCCTAAGGAATTAATCCCAGGGCCTCAGGAGTTCTCTGGCAGCTGGTACTCAGCTTGGAGCCTGGGGAGGCAGCTTCAAACTGGTATGGCTCTGCTCTATTCACTGCCAACACGTAGCCTCCAACTCAAACCTGACACTGGTCCTAGGGAGATACTCTTTTCATAAGTTAGCAGTCTTTTTTGATTACCATCTTGAAATGATGGCTTTACATAACTCTGCTCCTGATGGACTGCACCAGGAGGAAGTCAAAGCATTCGACAGGTTCCAAGAAGATCAAACAGATTAAGATTCAGTACCTTTGAACTCATCTGTTGGCAAAACTCAAGTGATATAGGCCTGAACAGCAAGCACTACCAGGGAAGAGAGTGTTCTACACAAACACACACTTCCTAGATGATGACAATTTAGATCTTTAAAGTACCTAAACCTTTTCTATTTTAACTAATTTTAATCGAATCCATCTAAAATGTATTACATAGATCCCTGCCTTATTAAGGCAGGGTATAACAACACAATTTAACCTTTTCTCAGTGACACATGGTCATTAAATTAAACTATTACATTAAATTAAAACATCAATTATTCTCAAACGGCGCCTTCGGCTGTTACTGAGCTCTGAGGCGTTCTTAGATTTTATAATAAACAGTCCCAGGCCACTAAGCTTTGAGTTTGTCTCCTCTTTTGTTTTTAGATTATCAGTTGTCCCTTCCTGCTGTCACAAATGGTGCCTCTGAAAGATGACAGATTCTAATTTATTGCTTCCAATCTTTTCTGGGATAGAAAACCAAATAACTAAAACAGGTTAGGACTGTGTCTCAATTAAGATTTGATCAGATCTGAGTGAAGGCCTGAGGGCCTCCAAATACATCAGCTTCAAACACAGTGCCTGGCACATAGCAGGCACTATAGAAATGCTTATCCCTTCCTTCCCTTTCTTCTTAAATAACTATGTCACTTCCACTTTGGTTCCTTAGAGGCCTTTGTCTTTATTGCCTGACTCTTGAATTTGTACTGAATAGGTGGACAAGTGATTTCTTGCTGTGCTTTTTCAACTTCAAGATGGAGAGAATGTAATTATGGGCTTTAGAGTGGGAGAGAATCTTAAAGATCATCTGATCTGTTTCTCCCACCCCATTATGCATTAAAAAAAAAGACCTAGAAAGGTACAGAGACCTGCCCACAGTCAGAGGCAGAAAAAGTAGAGCTAGGATTTGAACCCAACTCTTCAAACTCCAAATCCAGTGTTCTTTCTTCTTGAGATACTAGATATAATACTAGAGATAACAGAACAGAGAGAGCAATGACTAAGCTTGGAGTCAAGGAGGTCTAGGGCAGGGGTGCGGAACCTGTGGCCTTAAGGCCACATGTAGCCTTCTAGGTTCTCGGGTATGGCCTTTTGACTGAATCCAAGTTTTACAGAACAAATCCTTTTATTAAGGGGCTTTGTTCTGGGAAGTTTGGATTCAAAGGGCTGCACTGGAGGCCCTAGAGGGCCAAGGGTTCCCTACCCTTGGTCTAGTCATTGAGCCCCTCAGAGCCTCTGTTTCTGCAGCTATAACAACACCTCACGGACTGCTTTGGGGAACAAATGAGCTAATATCTAGAAATCATTTCCTAACCCTTCAAGCCCTCTAGAGATGAGCACTATATTGGCAGAACTCCTTCAGATTGTTAGGGTGCATAAGCACAACTCTCACCCCAAACAGAAAAGGAAGGGCCCTGGTAATGTCAAGTGACCTGGCTTCTAGTCTTGGTTCTCCCATTGTTGGTGACAAGTCTTTGGAACTTCCTTATTTGGAGCACGTGGAGAGGCAGCTGGTCATGTATGACCTCGGGCGAGTCACTAGACTTCTCCTGGGACTCAGTCTCCTCTTCTATAAAATGAGAAGGAAGAACTACATGAAGTCCTTTCCAGCTCTAAATCTATGATCCAATGACCAGATGATCAAGGCATCTCTGAAATCTAAATCTATTATTTTCATGGTATTCATTAAAAAAAAGAAAACCAGTTATATTGATTCCTAGAACCAAGATCAAAATTGGTATTAGGTACTCCCAATTCCTCCCCCTCTCCCCAAACTGCAAAGTGTCAGGAGCTAGGAACAGGGAAAAGGCGGGGAGGGGCAGGGGGGGAGGGGGAAGGGAGACAGAAAATGATAGAGATGGCCCAGACCCCTCAGTAGTTTTTGAACTTCACTTTGGTAGCTGTGGCTAATCTCTAGAACAGTTTAGCCTTAATAGAATTTTTTCTCATTTTATCTCAAGAAACAGGAAAGCTTATGAGAAAGAATTCCCTTACTACAAGGGGTGGGGAGAACATTTCTTTGAAGCCCAAAGGAATGGCAAACTACCAGGTACCAGTCAAGGGCAATCAGACAACAACCATTTATTAAGTGCCTACTATGTGCCAGGCACTCTGCTTGATGCAGGACACAGACAAAAGTGAACCAACCTCTGCCCTCAGATAAAGGTACATATACAATATATTCAAAATGAATACCACGGTTATGGGAGAGGGAAGATACTAGCAGAAGTCTCAAGGACCAGGAAAGGCTTTATGTAAAGAAGAGTCATTTGAGCTGAGTCTTGAGGGAAACCACGAATTCAAGAGGAGAGCAGGAGGGGAGCAGGGAGAGCATTCTAGACATGTAGTTGCTGCTTGCACAAAGGTAGCCAGACAGGAAATGGCCTGTTGCAGCTGGACCATAAAGCTTAGGAAGGGGAACAAAGTGGAAGAAGACTGGAAAGGTAGGAAGAAGGGGCAAAGTTCCAAAGAGCTCTGAATGCTCGATGGGTGTTTATAGCTCAGCTGAGAGGCAGGAGGGAGCCACTGGAGTTTCTTGAGCTGAGATGATCAGATTTGTGCTTTATGAAAATTGTTTTGGCAGTATGTAAAGCAGGCCTGGAGAGGGGAAAGTCTTGAGGCAAAAAGGCTTGAGCTAGGGTGGGAGCTAGGCCCATACAGAAGAGGAGATGTATGAAAGTGACTGTGGGGTAAATGAGAGTGAGGAGTCATGGACAATAGTGAGGCTGCAAACCTAGGTGATCAGGACTGTGGTGCCCTATTATAGTGATAGGGAAGTAGGAAGAGGGTGGGAGAAAGATCACCAATTCTGTTTGGACATGCTGAATTTGAAGTGCCTACAAGTCTGGAAGGCAGCTGGTGATTCTGGAATAGCATTCAGGAGAGAGATTAGAACTGGATGTATAGGACAATCATCACCATGGAGATTGGTAATTGAACTCAAGGCAGCTAATGAGACCACGAAGTGAAAGTGTAGAGAGAAAAGGGCCTAGGGTCAGAGGGCATGACTCCAATGGTACCCAAAGACAGTATACAAAAGATGAAAAAAAGCAGGATATCTTGAGTTTTGCTTGGCATCTGGGTAAGAGAGGAACTCTGTGGAGATGGGAAGGGAGAAGAATATGCTCTGGTAGATATAAAACCTTCAATTTCAGAGAGAGGTAATTTCAGTGCCCTGTTGCATTGTCAGCTGCTAAGCAGAGCTATAAGTATTTAGATCAGGGGTGGGAAACCTGCAGCTTCAAGGTCACATGTGGCCCTCTAGGTCCTCAAGTGCAGCCCTTTGACTGAATCCAAACTTCACAGAACAAACCCCTTTCATAAAAGGATCTGTTCTGTAAAATTTGGACTCAGTCAAAAGGCTGCACCCAAAGACCTAAAAGGCCACATGTGGCCTTGAGGCTGCAGGTTTCCTCCCTCTGATTTAGATAAGCCCAGTACCGGTTATACTTGGAACCCTGGTGCCATGATGTAGCTAGGGGTCGCACCCAGATCACTTGATTCCTTTCGATTTGGGTTATCCTACATGAAATACTGTCATGTACAAACTGGAAAAGCCAAAATTGGAAAGGCATTCTAACTTTTATGTATAAAAAATTATCTGGGAAAATCTCCAATGAAAAAGTTCCCACGTATAGCAAATCAGATTCCATCTTCTTATAGGCTAAAGATCAGTACATTTTCCTGGAAAAATGCCCAAATCTTTGCTGTAACCTCAATCATCCCAGCCGAACCAATGGTTCTACTAAATAAGCGCTGCAATTAATTCCAGTTATGCTTAAAAATATAGTATGTCCCATGGAGAAAATGGCACCTAGAAAAGTTGAAAACTACAGAAAATGTATAAAGAATATTATGATTTATATTCCAAAAAGATTAAAGATGGAGCCCCTAAAATAGGAGTCACGCTTGGCACATTTCAAACATCAATTGACGAAAGTTGCTTTATCTCACTTTAAAAAACATAACAAGCATTACTACTTTAGGCAGTCTTGTGAGTATCCTTGGTTCCTGATTCACTAAACCCACAGAATCCTCCATTTGTCTTGCAACAGACTGCTACAGCTCAAGGGTAATGGGATCCTCACTACAACCAATCAAGTCTCTACAAGTCAAGTCAGTTTTTGATGCTGCTTCCAGGGAAAATCTACATTAAAAATAAATCTTGGTCAACTAAGGGACTTAATTCCCCATCTCTGTGGCACCTACAGGTAGCACCACACTTCAGTTAGCATTTATTAAGCACCTACTACATGCAAGGTCCTAGGCATACAAAGACAACAACGAAAAGACAGTCCCTGCCTTCAAGGAGCTTATAATCTGCCTATTTACACAAATAAGATGGTCACCACCAGCTCCAAACAGGAAGTTACTTCCCTAGAGCAGTGACCAAGCACTAAGTTTGCTAATGCCATGCTCCTAAACAGGCCATTTGGTCTCCTGACTATGGGCTCTGTATGGGCTGTCACCCACACCTGGAATCCTTTCCCCTAGTCCCCTCTGGGGCTCAGCTCAGTTGCCCTTTAGGTCTGCCAATATCTTTCCTGATCCTTACCTAAGGTTCTTCATGCAGCCTCTCCTGGCCATTACTTTGTAAAAAATTTATAATGATTTTCCTAGATCCTTGTATCTCACCCAGTAAAATGTAAACTCCCATAGTTAAGAAACGTTTGAACTGCATCATCTGAAGGAGAAGTCTTGTACAACTTGCAGTTCAACTAAAGTATCCTTGACACAGAGGCATGAAGCAAGGGTGCATCTATGAGCCTTTGACCTCTCTCCTGAGCCCTATTTCCTCTAAGTCTTTATAAGGATGCTAGATTTAGAGGTGACAGGGACCTTCGAAGTCATCCAGTCCAATATTTTCAGTTTACAGAGGGAGAAACTGAGGCACAGAGAGGTTAAATAACTTGCCCAGGGTTACACAGGTATCAAAGATAGGAAGGGAACAGGCATTTATTAAGTGCCTACTATGTGCCAGGCACTGTGCTAAGCACTTTGTAAATATTCTCATATTTGATCCTAACAACAACTCTGGGAGGTAGGCGCTATATTGTCTCCTTTTACAATTGAGAAAATTGAGGCAGGCAGAGGAGAGAGTAAGGGACTTGTCCAGGGTCACACAGCGAGTGTGTCTAAGGCCAGATTTGAACTCAGGTCTTCCTGAGCAATATGTGCTAGGCCACCTAGCCGTACCAAAGGAGCATCTATTTAAGGCTTACCATGGGCCAGGCACTGGGGATACAAAGAAAGGCCAAAATAACCTGTGCCCTCAAGTTTACATTTTAATAGGGGAAACAAAAAGTAAATAAATAGGTGGATGCAAGATTTGGGGTGGGGGGTAATCTCAGAGGGAAACAGGCCATGTTTCAGCTGAGTCTTAACAGCAGCCGAAAACTGAAGAGTCTGAAGTAGAGTAAGGTGAGAAAGCCAGGGCGAATCATGTTGGCATCCACGTGGAGATCCTGTAGGAGGCTGTTGAAATAGTCCAGGGGAGAGATGATGAGGATGTGAAGTAGAGAGGTGGCTGTGCGAATAGGGAGGACAAGACACATGAGGGACATTACGAAGGCAGAAGCATCGCTATCTGGCAATGGAGTGAGTGAGGAGTGAGGCCCACCCCTGAGATTGTGAGCCAAGGAGCCTGGGAGGATGCTGCTGCCCTAGACAGTGAGGGAAAGAGGAGTTCAGGTGCGAATATGCAGAATTTAAGAAATCTATGGGATATCAAGTTCAGAATGTCTAATAGGCATTGGAGAGGTGAGGCTGGAGGTCAGGAGAGAGGTTAGGGCTGTTAAATAAATCTGGGAGTCAACTTCACAGAGACAATCATCAAATCCATGGAAGCTAATGGGGACACCAAATCAGACAGCAGAGATCAAAAAAAAAAAAAAAGACCAGGGTCCAGGGCAGAGGTAGTTAAGTAGTAGAGTTGGGATTCCCTCCTGGCACACTCCCAGCCAACCCCACCCAAAAACATCCACCTTTGCACTGAAGTCACCAAATATTAACATATACATTGACTTGGTTTGGAGGATTTGAGTAAGTTCTTTGAAGAATTCCTCTCTCCTTATCCCCTACATCAGATGTTGGAGCATAAACTACAATTATCTTTGGGGTGGTCTTTCTTCTTACATTTGTCTAATTATGAAATGAGATGACAAAATGTCCTATGGTCTAATGTTTCTTTAGCATCCTTAGGAGAACCTGAGCACCATCCTTGCACATAGTGGCAGGTTCCTTAGCTCTTCTAGTTTCATTTATAATGAGAATGGCAATATTGATAAGATCCATTTTCCCCAGTACTATACTGACTCATTGGTCTCTGGACAAGGATGTCACACTGAGAATAACAAAAATAAAGTTAATATTTAAAGATGGCCTAAAAACTGGGATTCTTAGGACCATCTGCCCCTCTTCCTGCCATATTGCTACCATCACTGCAGAAATAGAAGGCCACATTGAGTGTTTTCCATTGTAAGGAAAATGCCCAGGACAGCCACATCTTCATTCCTCTGTGGACTCCACTCCTGACTCTCTGGACTTTCTCTTCCATAACAGAAGCCTCCTCACCCTGGAAAGTTCACTCTATTCTACACCAGGACTTCATGTTGTTCAGTCATGTCCAGCTTTTTGTGACCTCATTTGGGATTTTCTAGGAAGAGATACTGGAGTGGTTTGTTGTTTCCTTCTCCAGCTCATTTTACAGGCGAGGAAACTAAAGCAAACAGAGTGAAGTGACTTGCCCAGAGTCACACAGCTAATAAGAGTCTGAGACTAGATTTGAACTCAGGTCTTCCTGACTCCAGGCCTGGAGCTCTATCCTCTGTACCACCCAGCTGTCCTGGGACTTCTCATATTCATATTAGAAACAACCCTCCAGACACACATATACACTCACTCACTCTCTCTCTCTCTCTCTCTTTCTCTCACTCCCCATACCCTCAGGCCAGTAGGTCCTTCTACCCTTTTCAGTTTCCTGTTTGTGTAGACTTCCCTCAACATAATCTCTTTGAGGGCTAGAATTTAAGCACTGTGCCTGGCACATGGTAAGTAAGCGCTTAATAAATGTTTGTTGATTTGACTAAGGGTGGCCATTTTGTATTTCTTTGATTCAAGAGTAGCTATGACGAAAGAGTTGTTTTCTAGTGGCCAGGCAAGTGATGAACCTCTCTGTACTTAGCTGTGTCAATCTTCAAACAGCAAATAATTGGTCAATGGGGCCATACTTAAAATATTTCCACTATGGTAATATTTGCCAGAGTTTATGCTCCACTGGCATAGTGCATGAGACCATGGAGTCACCTCCACAACATGATGCAGCAACTGAGCAGGACTTTTATGAAGGGCAAGGCCCTGTGCTAAAAGCCAGCATCTATTAAAATGCACTACACCATCAGTGTGGAAGCAACCACATTGGCAATGCCACTACTCCAGGTAGTCGAAAGAGCTCCAAAAGCCCCACCACAATGTTTTTTCGGACGGACCCATTTCACGAATACTATATATATATATATATATATATATATATAATATATATATATATATATATATATATATATATATATATATATATATATATCGTCCTCATTTGTCAAAGGCTCAGGACAGCATAGAAAGGTTTTAAAGCTTGCTTTATTGGGCTCAGCTCTTGATGGCTATTGCATCAAGCAGTCCCATCATCTCTTGATAGACAAATGGAATCCTATGTATTATTTATAAAAGGCTCAAGAGGTTAAAAGATATTCAATGAATGTGTACAAAATGAAACTGAATGACAGACAAGCCAAATAAGGAGTTTTAAAAACCTGTTTTTAGCTAAACGAAGTTATGTTATTCATTAGCAAAGTTTATCATAACATGTACCGTCATTCTCAGAATCACTCATTTCTGAAATAGCATTCTATGGTTGGAAATCAGACAGTCTGGGGCCTGGGTTAAAATCTCTGATCGGCCACTTAGGGGGACCATAAGGCCCTCGGGCCAATTTCTTAGCCTCTCAAGGCTTGTCTTTCTCCCTCTGTAAAATGAGAGGGTTGAACAAGATAACTTCTAAGGTGTTCGATAGCTAAGATCCTATGAAATGCTTCTAGGCTGAGGCCCCTGCAATGATAGAAAAGTAACATGTGAAGTCTGTCACTGCATCTCAGTCAGAAGTACAGCAGCGAAGGGGCCTAGACCAAGAACTCATCTAAGGTAGCAAGGTCCGAACCAAAGGAGAGACTAGTTAGTTACATGCAGGGAAATGGGAGGTTTTCACTGGCAAAAATGAAAGGACTAATTAATGAGTGGGCAAAATCTGGGAGATTCTCTCTTCGGCAGCTTTTGAAACTCAAACCTCATAGCTGAAGTCCCTGGATTTCCTGGTTCTTAGGACTGACTACCTATTTACATCACAATAAACCTTGAATGGTGGAGAAAAGGCTACGTTTTTAAAGGAAGCTTAGAGGGAACTACCCCCAGCTCTGACTTTTTATACCAGCTGCAACCTGATCCTGGTTTGGGGCCTGGCTGCCCCAAGTCCAGGAGAGGGACAGAGGATGGAGCCCACGGGTCAGAGGGGAGTTATACCAGGTAGGGTCGCTGTTCTCTAAAGTTCTGGTGAAAGTACAGAAGAGAAATCGAACTGAAAAAGCCCTTTCCTTGGCCCCTTTGATATTCCAGGGGAGAAGGCTGCACTGGTAGCACCAAGTACCTTCCTTCCGTTAGGCTGTGTTCCAATTACAAAGTCTTTGGTCAGTTTATGGTCTGCTCAGTGGAGAAAGGTGGCATCCATCTCAAGTTATTCCACACAAACTGGGCATTGATAAGGGAGAAGACAGAGTGCAGCAGGGGGGCAGGAAGCCAGCCGGCTGCCTGGGAAACCATTTCCTGGCTGGAAAGAGACCACCGGGCACAGTATTTGAGACATTCACCAGAGGTGGGGGCTTTTTTCCTATCTGTTTTTGCCACAAAGCAAACAACAAGAAAAACTCTAAACAGGCATCTAAAAAACTCAGCTGCATGGGGCAGAGAATCCGCTGGTCCAAGGAAGGTGTTTTAGAGCAGGACAGAAAGAAGTAAGAGCCGAGCTAAAGTAATTAGAGCCAGCGGGCAATTCAAGGTTTTTGATGCCTGGAGCCAGAAAGAACAAGCTGAAGGGATGAGCTTTTGATACTGAGCCAAAACCCCAGCACCAACAAGCAGATCCTGAGCTGGGAGCCACAAGGTTCCAGATCCCACAAGGTTGTTTTCTGCTTAATTCTAGTTGGGGGAAAAAGTAAGCAGTGATCAAGAACACGTGTCTTGGTCACAGCAAAATACCAGATCTTCCCTGAGTGTTCAAAGTTCCTTCAATCTTGTCCTAAGGCATCCTGTTAAGTTACTACACAAATACTGCTCAGTAATATTGGAGTGTTTAGATTGATTATATTAAAGTTACTTTTACAGCATTTGACTGGCTCATACTCTAAATGCTCAAGGCAATCTGACATAGTAGAAAGAGCTTCCAATAAGGAGAGACCAGGGTTCTTCAATGGCTCCAATACCACAGGCAAATCCCTTCCTTCCTGAGCCTCAGTTCCGTTATCTGGACATTGAAGTTAACACTCACCCTACTCACCTTGCAAGCTTATTGGGGAAAAAACCCTGCCCCAAAGATGGTAATTTCTTCAGGACCAGGAGTTGAGGAGTGCCCTAGCAGCCAACCTGATGATGCCCTCTACAAAATTAGCTGACGAGAGGTGGTAAAACTACAGGTCTCAGGGCAGCTAGGTATCAAAGTGCCGAGCCTGGAATCAGGGAGTCTCACCCTCCTGAGTTCAAATCTGGCCTCAGATACTTCCTAGCTGTGTGACCCTGGGCAAATCACTCAACCTTATTTGCCTCAGTTTCCTCATCTGTAAAGGAAATGACAAACCACTCCAGTATTATTGCCAAGAAAAGCCCAAATGAGGTCACAAAGAAAGTGACTCAACAACACTACAGTTCTGAAACAAGGTATTCAGTTAAGACATGGCCAATTTAGTAATTTGTTTGGTTAAACAAAAATAGAAAAAGAAAACCTAGGGCAGGGCAATCATCATCACATCATAGTTTATTAAACTAGATTGTGATAAGTCACTCCCAGTAATAGTTTGAATTCATTTCTGATACAACTTTGACAAAAAGTAAACGGTCACTGATTTTATATTCTCTTTGAAAGGCTAACATGACACTATTCTGACATTGTGAAACCAGGTATTTCATTAAAAAAGAAAAGAAAAGCAAAGCCAACATTCTCATCCTTCTGAGGATAAAAGAAGAGATGATGTATAGCATGGGTAACCCATCATGGCTTCCAAAGGTTTATCAAGAGCTTTGTTCACATCCAGCCCACAGACCTCAGGATGAGCTGTCACTTTGGTACATACGGGTCCCAGGTTTTTTTGACATCAGTCCCAGTGCTGGGCTAGTCAGGTGGACTTGCTATAGGGCAGATTACAGAAAATTTATCCAGTTAACGTACTATGATTTTCTATATTTATCTAATAAGTCACATTTCATAGGAATTTGGTCAATAAAAATACTGGCAATTTCACTCATAATAAATAAAGAAGGAAAATATGGCAGGTGTCTGGCTGCCATCAGTACCTCTGGAACCAAATGGCCCCACTGCCTAGCACCACCAAAGCAGTCAGTTACATTATTCGGGTGCCACCCACTCCATTTGGAAGGCAGCAAGGCTCCAGGCTTTTCTCCATTCTCCCTCTAGTCATTTCTCCACTCTTTCATCAAAGGATGGGTGAGGGAATGCAATGAAACCTATTAGATTGGTTATCTTAATAATCCATGGCCTCCCGGTCCCTCGATATGGTAGGTAATAGAAAACTGGCAATAGTTTGGTCAGACATCATGCCACAACGATGTAGAGTGTATCTATGCATCTGTGTTGTTGCTCTTTATTGCCATATTTATTGCCGTAAGGTCAATACCTTAAATTGATAATATATAAAAAGGGTATTTTCTAGCAACACAGAAATTTCTGGTGTGGTTTTCCCATTAATTTGTGAGGCAAAAGATCTTTACATTACTTTGTAGTTTATTATACAGATGAAGAAACTAGGGCTGAGAGAGAGAGAAGTGCCATTCATGTGCACTGGCACCAAGAGAAGACAGCAGAGGTTCCAACCCAGGGACTGATTCCAAATCCAGGGCCCTCTAAAAATCAAAACCCTTTGCTGCCTTCCATTAACAGTAAATGAGATATTGAAGCTGTAGGAAGAATTAGCCTTACAATAGAATTCTAGCAGTTGACATTTAAATAATAAAATCAGTGTAGCTTCGAAGCTTCTAGAAAATCTTGCCTTGCAAAGGCTTGCATCTTCACTTGAGGACAATTCACAGAAGGGCACCAATGCTTACTTTGGTACGAACTTTGTGGAGAACAACCACGCAACACCTTTTACAACAACCACAATGGTCTTAGAAGAAATGCGCAACATAAAGCTGTAGTAAGACTGCAAGGCAGTCTCTCCCAAGGCTTCAATGGTGCCACTTAACATGCATTTATTTACTAAGCATAGTCCCCTTCTTACATACAAACCATATACATTACTAGCAGCCCTGGTTCAAGAGAGTGGTTACCATGGGAGCCAGGGTTTGTTTGTCTTTTTAAGACCACAAGACAAAACCCCAAATCTGGTGCTGTCTGAGAACCTGGGTGTACAGAAGAAGGAAAGGAGAAGGCATGAACAAAACAGGAATAGCTTAGGGGAGCTGACCTCAAGCACGGACACCTGGGTTCCAAGGCTCAGCTGGGCTGGGCTTCCTATACAGGGACCCTCATTTACCCAAAATATCTTCCCCATGTTCTGCTTAAAAGGGTTTCATCAACTTCTCTGTTAAGAGTTTACACAGACAGAGCAATGGAGTTTTGATCTCATCCAAACAGATGCTTCCTCCACTGGTTACAAAGAGAAGAAAAATTCCCATATTTGAAATTCCTAGAGAAGGATGCTTATCACCTGGCTGGATCTCTGCCTTTTTCCTAAAGCTTCAAGTAGGTATGGGAACTTTCTGAATTTGCATATACTGTCCCCAAACAGGGCACTCAATCTCTGGACCATCAAGGGGGGGGGGGGGCGCACTAGGCAGGGGGAAGACGTTAGAAAACTAGAAATGTATCATTTAACAAAGAGCTGAACGTTTTGGTAAGGCATGCACTTATGATAATTATGTATGTGCCTACATATAGACACATATAATTACAGATATACATATATACTATCTATCTACAGATACTACATAACTTCATACATTATAATCAATTTTTTTTAAAAAACCACATGCACTATTAATACCAAAAAGACACAAATGAGAGAATGACGGCTACTGACCCAACAATCTATTTTTCCATCTAAGTAAAATGGCTATGAGCCTCCATACGCAGTTCTCTTCAATGAGAACATTAGTAGGGAATAGGCAGACTTTCACAAGTGATATTCCACAGCAGACCACAATTTTACTTCTACACAAGTGACTGAAAAACAGACGATGCAGAATCACCCTGTGCTTCTTTTCTGTTATAAAACAGCATCTCCTATCCTGACATTAAAATTATTGCAAACTTCTTGAAAGCTCTAACAGAGCCAGCCTAGTAGGTGAGTCACAAAACGGAGCTGAAGGCTTGCCAAAGGCGGCTGCTACTTTCACTGGACACGTCTACTCACCGTCTAAACTGAAGAGGACTTCTGTTTGTGAAGGACATCATGCTGGTTTTGCACCGAGCCCCAGAACCTTGCATTGACTCCTCAAAGAGACCTAGAAGCACTTAAGAGTTCGGCCTAACTATCCACATGGATGAAATCAAGCTGTCTATTTTCTGGATTATAATTCACAGTTAGATGCACAACTTATCCAGCTCCTCCACCAGTATATAGACAATGTAATGTTTCAGACAGACAGAATGAATGATCGGATTTGCCGGTGGGTTAGCCTTTAGAGAACTTCAAAACTTCTTTAATGACGCTCAGCTTTTCCCAGAAAGAGATCCTGCTTTTTGATACCAATATTCTAGCTTATGAATTAATGATTCTGAGCAAGAGCCAGCATCATCTAGGGGGCAATGGCAGTTAAACCGTGGTATAGGGAGATGACTTGGGGATGGATAAAATGCACAACATACCACTTTAATATAACAAAGAGATAGATTCGCATAAAAATATGGCCTTTATTGCTTTCACAGACAATTTTTACAACTGTTACAGGCAAAGCCTCTAAGCATAAGGACAATTCCTTAGGTCTCCCTGTTGTTGTTATAGGGTTTTTTTTTTAAATTTTTAGTCTAATCTTTTTATTTTTTTCACTCTCATTTCTCACTGTATCCTTCCCCTCCCTCCTCCAAAACAACCATTCCTTATACTAAAGGGGAAGGGGAGAGGAAGGCTGTGTTATAGGCAATGCTGCACACTCATGGTCCCCTCATCTCTGCCAAGAAGGGAAGGGGGTGGGGAAGATGCATCTTTTCTTTGGGGCCAAGCTTCATCATTGTAATCTCACTATTCAGGTTCAATTGTTCTGATGTTATTTTTTCCAATTACAGTGGTGTAGTCACTGTGTAGATTATCTTTGTGGATCTACCTAATTCACTTTGTATCAGTTCACAGACATCTTCCCATGCTTCTCTGGATTGATCATGTTTCTTGTATAGCAGTCATGTTCATCTGTTTACCCATTCCCCAATAAATGGGCCTCTACTCTTTGTATCCAGTTCTTTGCCACTATAAAAAAATCCCCTTGTTTCAGTAGAGACTTTTAAGGGTCCAAGGAAATGGAAGAGAACACAACAATGTTATGTTTACAAAAGGCATTTTAAGATTCCTGCCAAAAATATCACCTATCCCTTTCCCAGATACTTGATAACTAAGATGACTGCTTCTGAGAAAGTAAGTTTGGATATAGCAAGAAGCTCTATAATTGGTTCCCTAGAAAGCTGATCTGGAGTTTATACAAAACGCAGACAATTCAATTAGTGTTAAAGTGGCACATTCTATTAACATTAGGGTAAGGCCGCTGCTTGCTCTGAGCAGGCTGTCTCCCAGAAAAGGTATCCAAAAAAGGATTTATCCAAAGCTTCCAAGGATGCTATACTTCACCTCACTCTACAAGATGACTGGGTGTGAGCTCTTCATGATTAAGAGTAAGACTATGAGAGGGAGCAAAAGTATAGTTCATAAGCTTATATGTATAATTAAAATAAGTTTGGGTTGGAAGTATAAGCAGAATTTGACCACAACTTACCCTAGATTTAAAGAGTATCGATTTAAATTATAATTCACATTAGGACTCAAAACACTAGGCAGGAAGACTTGATTTAATCTGACTGCTGTGT
Source organism: Trichosurus vulpecula (assembly GCF_011100635.1). Taxonomy (NCBI): domain Eukaryota; kingdom Metazoa; phylum Chordata; class Mammalia; order Diprotodontia; family Phalangeridae; genus Trichosurus; species Trichosurus vulpecula. Next base: position 7,200,090 of record NC_050582.1, on the reverse strand, counting down.
ATGTAACCTAGGGAGCCAGGTGGTGCAATGGATACAGCGCTGCAGCTTCAGACACTTACTAGTGGTGTGACCCCAGGCTATCTGCTTCAGTTTCCCCAACTGTCAAATAAAGATAACATCAGCTTCCTCAACTAGAGCTTCCTCAGTTGCTGTGAGGATCAAATGAGATATTTATAAGCACTTAGCACAGTATCTGGCACAGAGAAGGTGCTTCATAAATACTTGTTCCCCTCCCTTCCTCCCATGTAACCCTCAGCTGATCACAGTGTCTCTGAGCCTCAGTTTCTTTATCTGGAAAAAGAAAGGTTGCAGTAAAAAAGCACCATGTAACCAATCAAAGGCCACCAAAATCTGTCTCCCAAAGAACAAGCTGCTTCCTATCTTTTTAGCTTGAAGTTTAAGTAAACTTCAGTTTAAAAAAGCATATGCCCCAAGTTCTAAAGTAGTAGTGGTTTTGACTTTTGTCAGATGAAAAAGAAATCTCATTCAGTTGTCTGATGTAGTGCTATATTATTTACCCAAACTAATTAAAAATGGTCAAGTCATTGATGGATGCACTGCCTCCAATGTAATTAACAGAGAAGGTGAATCGTGGAGAATCAGGAGATTAGTTTTTGCTGTGCTGAATTCCAACAAACAGCCACCAAATGATAAGTATTTAACCAGCATGTATTCCACTAAAATAAATGTTAATGAAATAAATGAATGTTCTGAAAACTGTAACAAAACAAATGCACTTAAATTGTTAAACTATTTTTAATGCTCTAATATTGATTTCAAACTCCATTGTACACAGTTTGTCAGAGTTATGGATCAAATTCAATCTTCCTCTTCCTTTTTCTGTTTATTCAGACTCAAAATAATTTGCTTTTTCTTTTTGTCAACTCCTAAACACTTCATCAATTTAGAATGAATTGATGCAAAGACAAATACATTTTCTGTAAGTATGCAAATTACTACTATGACAAGCTGCATCATCAAGTCATTGATTATTAGGTCTGATGAATCCCCTAGTTCAAGGGGGTCACCCGCCATCTAAAACCTTCAACCTATTCTTTAAACGAACTTAAAAGGTCCATTGGTAACTAAAGTGGGACTTTCTTACTGTTTTAGAATGATAAATTAATTAAGTCCCTTTGATTGAGCCTTACTAGGTGCAAAGCCCCAGGCCCAAACCCCTAATTACTAGGTGCTAAGCCTATGTGGGTGTGAAGCCCTCAGGGTCCTAAGGGGAGTTGCTAAGACCACAGCCAATAGCAGGAGCCTAAGTTCTGGTAGCTCAGATGACATTTTAATGACGTCCAAAGACTGTATAAAAAGAGAGAACAGAGCTATTTGCTTGGGGCTCTGAGCCACAGGAGGAGTAGCTGGTGACTCTGGACCAGCCCTCGTTATGAGCTCCCAGCTCCTGAACTCAAATGTTGATGGTTCCTTGGTAACTATGAATTGTATTTGGTCTTTATAATGTATGTTTGTAATTTGTTCATATTTGCTCTGAAGTTCAGGGTGCTGGATTTTTCCCCTGAACTATTTGTATGTTGGTTTGAAATAAGGTTGTTAACCCCCTAAGGCTACTTTCCTCAGTAAAGCAGATCAAAGAACCTGGGCTGGCAAGGTCTTTGTTGCTGGGCTTGTGTTGGTCTTTCACCCCCACAACAGCTGCTAGCCGAATTGTTGTAACAAAAGGTAGTAGAGAGGGCCATGACCCTGGACTGAGCAAAGGGCTATGTTTTTTTTTTTTCAATAAGGAGAAGGAAAGCAAGTGAATCCTTCTTAGAGCTGTTTGTTGTCAAACAGAGAGCTCCCGCTCCCAGGGAAATGCCAGGAGAGCCTAGAGAGCTTCAGCAGAACCAGACTGAAGACACAGTAACTAAGATAAACATATCCTGATTGGGGACCAACATGGAAGGGGATATTTGGTCAGAGGCCACCATAATGCTTCTCACCCTTCTCAGTTTTGAACAAAGATTGAAAGTAGCTCTAGGAGCCTGATGAGAGGAAAGGACTCCTACCAAGATTGTTGAGTAAGCTGTTGTACCTAAGTCCAAGTCCTCTTGATCACCGAAACACACGAAATAAAACAAAGAACCAAAATTCCCCAAGAGAGAAATGATTGAAGGATAAGCATAACCACTTTTTCAAAATAGGAAATATAATTGGCAACCATCATCTGAAAAGCGCTAAAAAAACCAGCAAAAAACAAACCTCATTGATGAGAACTACACAAAAACTCGAGGTACAATGATGCCCATCAAAAAGGGGGGAGGGAAATTCCATGTTAGAGGGGCTTTGTGAAGAAAGGCATGATAAATCGCTGCTAATTCATCACCAGTGTCGACCTATGAAATAATCCAACCATTTAGGAAAATAATGTGCAACTATGCAATTGAAGTTACCAAATTGTTTATACCCTTTGACCCAGCAATCGTACAACTGGGTCATTGCCCCAGGGAGTCTTAATGATAGCAAGAATATAAAAACGATTCATAGGAGTGTGATTTTTAATAACAAAAAGCTAGAAATGACGTATGTGACCAAGAACTGGGGAATGCCTAAATACATTTTTAATGTGAAGATAGGAGAATGGACATTGACATTTAACTCTGTTACCACAGTGAAGTCACTTGCCTAACCTCCATGGTTCATTTATAGTTAAAGAAGGCTACATTTACAACCTGTACTTACTCTATTATGCTGATTTTTCCCCCAGTTCAGAAGGATGCATTACATGGTTGAGAGAAGGCAAAATAAGGTTTAGAAATGTTTTTCTACCAAATTGAAGCACAACGAAAATCAAAATTAAATCGATGGTAAGTGATAAGTGATCATTCATCCATCACTTTAAGGAATCTCTCTCAAAGTTCTCCAGTCACAAACAACGAAAGAATGCCACTAAAAGTAATGCCACTTTCCATGAACAAGGATATACTTCAGATGTCTATTCTAACAGGAGAATCAACATTTCCCATGGAGGCAGCTAAAGTAAGTTTTTAATTCTTTCAGGCTAGGCAATTCTGCAAGATAGCTTAGCCTCAGTTCCCAATGTTGAAAAAAATAGGATATAATGTTCATCTACTATTCAAAGGTAAGCATGCTAGACTATTTGCAAACCCAAAAGAACATAAACCAAAAAGAATTAAAAATAAAACTCCAGGCAAACACAGAAAGCCTTTGCTCCCATGGGCCAAATACCATTAGACCTTTTTTAACCTATGATGAGGAAAATCAATTGGCAGAATTTAGAGGTAGCCAGGTGGGCCCCAAGGACATGGCAGAAAGTCCTAGGTAGCAGCTCCTGTAAGCACAGACTGAATAAAAGGCCTTGTGCTAGCTATGGTTAGACCCTCAGAGTGGCTTAACAAGAAGACAGGAGCTCAGGACAGCTAAGCCAAAAATGGAAATGAGAGTTGCCCGGCAACACTTGCCCTTGGGGCACAGGCACCATTTCCCACCCCCCACACCTTTTTTCCAGGCCATCAAAAAGAACTGGAACCACCCCTAAATAAAACTGGGAGTGACTGAGAGTCCTCCTGTATACAGACAAAATGCTACCCCTCAAAGGCCTCTGGGCTCGCATCCGCATGATCAATACTAATTAGCAGCAGGGGCTCTCCAAGGATATACAACTTACCCAGTTCAAAACAGGACTCAAACCATGACCTGAAAGACAACAAGCTGGGGAAACTGCAAGGCCAAAGCAGTAAGGGAAAACGGATTACAAATCCTGGAAAATGACTTAGGCCAACTCCCTCATTTTACAGAAAGAGAAACTGAGGCCCAGGGAAGAACTTGCCTGAAATGATGAGACAGTGAGTTTACTGTGTGACAAGAACAGCTCCTGACTCCAAATCCTGGGCTCCTTCCACAACAGCGCTTTGTGTCCTGAATTGTGACAGCTACCCCTTCCCACTCCCCATCCCCAATCTAGCTTCTGGGCATCCATTTGCTTAAGTTAACCCTACCTAGGCACTTAGTCAATGTTTAAAGTGAGCTGATGCAAAACCAGTTTCGAACAATGGACTGTTGGAGTTGGCAGGGACCTGAACAGCTGCCCTAACCCAGGCAGAAATCATTTGACAACTCCCCAGAGTGGCTGTCCAGGCTGTGTGAACACTTCTGGTGACAAGAACCCCCTATACTCAAGACAGCCGACTCCATTTTGGGGATATCTCTGCTCTTCCCTATATTGGAGTCAAAACCTGCCTCCCTTTCCTGGTCACCCCTGGGTCCTAGTTGTGCCCTCCCTAGCTACACCGGCTGCCCTCCACTTGAGAGTCCCCTACGATGGCTGTCACTGAGAAAGGATGGGACTGGTTCTGCTTGACTGAGAAGGCAGAATTAGGGGCAACTAATGGGTGCAAGTGGTAAGAGGGCAAATTTTAATGCTGAGGGAAGGACAAACTCCTCAACAGGGAAAGCCATCCCAAAGTGGAAAGAGCTGCCACAGATTCAACTATTATCTCTACACCGATGATTCTCAGCTTACTCATCCAGACCTAACCTCCAGTCTTGAATCACCAACTGCTTATTGGACATCCCAGACTGGATGTCCTGTAGACATGTGGAAACCAAATTTCTCTTTCCCTGAAAATATTCTCCCCTTTTGACCCTGTCAAGAGCATCAGCATCATGATCATCCTCACCATCCTCCCAATCACCAGGCCCAAGATCCTAAGTTGTCATCCTCACCCCCCAGTGCCAAGTCCTACTGATTCTACCTTGGAAACATCTCTCTTATACACACCGCCCCCCCCAACTCGACTCTCAGAAAGTAGTGAAATCACACATCCCCAGAGACAGTTAGGACCAGACCAAACTGATCATTTGCTGGCTATGTTGGATTAGAGAATCTTGTGTTCCTCTGGAGTTTTTCCGGTCTCTTTATGTCCCTCTGAAAATATGGCTGTGCAATACTCCAGATACAGACTAACCAGTGAGAACACGGCAGGCCTTCATATCCCTGAGTACATTGCTTCCATTAATGAAGTCCCAATTGCATTAGCTTTTCGGACAGCCATGTTTCACTGTTACCTCATATTGGAGCTGATGATCAACTAACTGTACAGGCCATACCCCCTCTCCCTGTATTTCCTCTTCAGGAAGTGAGAAGTGAAGCAAAAGGCCATATTATCAGGAATGCGATTTTCCCCATTACAGATCAGGGCGGGGTCAGGCAAGGCCCAGTGAGCACCAGGACAATCTCACAGCTGTCGTCTAAAGAGGGACACTAGAACCTCACCTTCAGATGAGTTCTGAAGGATTAAGTCATGTGAATGTTCAATAAAATAAAACAAAATGAATGGCTTGACTGCGAGCCATTGGGCAAGTTAACAGTTCTGTGAGCCCCGTTTCCCCATATAGGATATGAGAAGGCTGGCTATGATCTCCCCTAAGATCCCTTACAACCCAAAGATTCTTTGACTTTATGATCCAAATTTACCAAGTTACCAGTGCTTCAGAACAGGCTTCCGGAGGTTCCCTTCGGTGTACACCTACTAACATTCCTCAAAGGACAACAATAGCCAATGCCAATATACCCAATACCCACAGGACCTGAAAAAGCTGTTTGCTGCCAATACAAGTGACAAGCTGAGAACAAGATGGAGAACAAGGTCTCAGGTTCTCCCTGCCCAAAGACTCCTGAGCCTTTTTTTATGATCAGGCCTCCAGTCTAATGGTCTGCTCCATCTCTCCAATGTCAAACATACAAATGAAAGCTCCCTTCCAGAATGGATTGCTTTCATGTAAGTACATGATATAACAGCAGGCCTCACATATATGATTCTGGGCTTTTGAGCATTTTCAGAAGGCAGAGAGCCCCTCCAAACTTATCAGAAAATTACAGCACATTAGAACTACATGAGGAAAAAGAAAAACCTCAAAGCAATAAACTTTAGACAGAAAAGTTTTAAGTAACAGGATTGGGCTGATTTCTCACAGTCATTCAGTAAGTATCTTCTATGTGCTAGGCACTAGGAATATGAAGACAAAAATGTAACAAGATCATAATATCAGAAATTCAGGGATCTTAGAAACTCTCTGGCTCAACTCTCACTTTTTAAAAACCATATAACGAACTAAGACCTAGAGAAGTGAAGTGAAGGAAAGTGAAGGAACTTGCCCATGGTAAGTAAGCAGAAGAGTCAAAGTTCAAACAGTGGCCTACTCCAAATCCAATTGGACCTCCACGCCAATTAGACGGTCCAGAATGTAATGACCATTTTTGGTTCGAAATGATTCAATTTTAAAAAGATTATATCCCCAAACAAAATGGACGGCACAGAACGGTTTGTGAAGTATCCACATTTCACCTGTTCTCTACAGATTGATCCATCATCCTGGCTCACACCAAGTACCAAATAGTCTTTGTCTTAGGACATTTACCTAGTGATAAGAGGAGAGAACAAAATGTTCCTGCCTAGCACTGGGGACTCCTTGGGAGAAGTCCCTGGAGTTCCAAGGCCTCCTTCCCTTCTCTGCTACTGCTACAACAAGGAGAAGTGAAATCCCCACACCGACAACACTATGCAGCTCTGACTATAGAACTGTACATGGTGAGGACTTAGGGCAGGTTTGGGTTAAAAATAGGAAGCTATGTAAAAGAGACATTCACTTCTCAAGTACCAGGGGATCAAAGGGCTAGAAAAGCTACAATGTCCCAAGGGGAAAAAAAATACTTCAACAACTCAAACAAAACTAAGAAGTCTTATTTTGTTGACAAGTTAATGAGCTGACTGGTTAGCCACAAGTTATGGTCAAAGAATCACAGAATTGGAAGAGACCTCAATGGCCATCCAATCCAACCATACACCAAAGGACCCCCCCCACACACACACACTTTAACAGATCTACCAAGTGGTTGTTCAGCCTCTGCTTGAAGACCTGGAAGAGGGAGGGGAAGAAAGAAAGGGAACAACTACCAGCTCTTATGGTTTTCCTAATTTAATCCAACCTAAACTGGCCTCAGTTAAAAATCCTGCCCCGCCTCCCCCCACAATTACTCCTGGTTCTGCCTTTTGGGGCCAAGCAGAACAAGTCTAATCTCCCCTTCACATGACAGCCCTTCAATACCTGAAGAGAGCTGGCATGTCTGCCCCTCCCACCTCACTCACCGTGGCCCCCCCCCACCCCTTGTCTTCTGTAAGATAAACATTTCCAGATTTTTCAAATGATTCATCCATGGACCAGAGGGCCTTCACCATCCTGGTTCCCCAGCTCTAAGACACTTTCCAGCTTATCCATGTCAATCCTAAAATGTGGTCCCCAGAATTGAATACCATGCTCCAAGATGAGGTCTGAGGAAGGCAGAGGACAGTGGGATCATCACCTCGCTATTCCTGAAGATCACCCTCTCTTAATGGAGCCTAAGATCACAGCATTATCATGACTTAATATTTTCAAGAAATGCAACTGTCACCTCAAGAGTAAATGGCTTTGTACGGTGGACAAGGAGAATGATGCTGCAGCAGCTTCAGGCTGAGTGTCGAAAATGGGAGAGAATGGTACACTATAAGGGGTGCTGGGTTTGGAATCGGAGGCCTGGGGGCCAAATCCAACCCGGCTCCTCACTCATTATCTGGGTGACCTTGGCCAAATAACCTCGCTGGGTCTCAGTCCCTCATCTGTCACAGGAGAGGCTTGGCCTGGAATGTCTCCAGGCTCCCTTCTAACTCTAAATCTGGATCCCAAAGGGCCAGGTCTCAGGCTGAAACCATTTTTTCAAGAAGGCAAACTTTTAAAATCTTGACTATGGAAACAGTGGGTGTTTGCCATACTCTTCGAACTGATGCACCTGTCCCAGCCCCTAAATTTAAAGAAAATAAGACACCCCAACCATTTCACAGGAGCAGTTATCAGCAATCGATTTCGGAATGATGTAAGTACACAGAGAACGGGGAAGTTATTGCTCGGAGCCCAGCGAGGTGTGTGCACCTTGGAGCTGCCCAAGAACAGGCTTCAGTAGCTCGGGCTCTGGCTGCAGCCGCACCATCTGCATATTTTAAAACTGCACCTCTTCTGGGTCTGAGGAACCGTAGTACCTTTCTGAACAGAAGCTAAGGAGAATGCATTTGAACTGGCATTTATACATCGGTCTAACACAATAGGTACCCATACAATCAACAGCTCCTATTTACTTAACAAAAGAGACCGTGGCAGTCTAAAAGGCAGAACCCCACAAGTGACTAACATATGCAAAGTTGAACAATTCCAGTGCTAACTGCTTCGGCTCCCAAAACAAACTAGGTGGGAGTGAACTTCCTTTCTCTCTAGGCTAGAGCCTGGGGGGGCTTCAAGTGGTTTTTGAAATCAATGAAACAGCCTCAAGGTGCAGAAAAGAGAGGCAAGCGCGCTAAGGACCTATTCAAGAAAGTGAATATTTAACTACAGTAGAACGACTCAACATCTTTCTTCCAGATTCTCAGTCACCAAAGCATCTTGCAAAATTAAGGAGAAAAGAGTACAAAGCTGTGGCTGTGCTTCCAACCAGCAGATTACTCAGCACTTGTTTCTATCTCTTAGTTGGCTGTGTGTTGAGTACATTTATAGTTATCTCGTCTCCCCCTTTATTTTCCCCCATAGTTGGAACCTAGTGGACAATTTCCTTTGCCTCCCAGAGGTGCTTAAAGAAATGGTCCTGACACACGGGACCAGCTTCTGGGAGAGGCAAAGCCCTAATGCCTCTTCTCACTCCTGTCCTTAAGTGCACTGCGGTGGATGGGGAAAAAGTTCCTTCCCTCTGGACTTACAAGACAGGCTAACAGAGATCGAAGATGAGAAGAGCCAAGTTCAAACTCTGGGCTCCTTAGCCCTTCACCTAAAGCGATTAAAGACAAGCCCAGGGCACCCCAAGTTAAGGCACACCCCTAACCCGTTCGGGCCCGGAAACGCGGCAGTCAAAGGTAGAGGTGGGCAGACCTGAGTGAACCTAGCTCCCGAGCCCGTGGGCGCGGCGGGGGAGAGCAGCTGCCCCTCCCCGCAGGGGTCCACAACTGGGGCTTTCAGGGGGAAGAGGGGAAACGGCGAGGGCAACTGTTGGTGTCGGGCTCTCCTTACCCGGAGGGGTAGGCACCCCCCAGGTGCACGTCCTCGGGGGCATCGTAGAACTCTTCGGTGTCGCTGTCCGACGCCATTAGTGGGACACACCCCGGGGGGGGGGGGCGACGGGTCCCTCCTCCACTCCTTCTTGTCCCCTTCCTCCTCCTCCTTCTGCCCCCGGCGGTGGAGAGACAGCGGCCCGGGCCGCCGGGGCTGGGGAGGGGAGGACGAACGGACCACCGGAGGGAAAGGGGGGCCGGCCGGCCAGAAGGACGGAAGGAGGATGCTCCGCCGCCGGCGGCTGCGGGCGGACTCAGCCCGGAGCGAGCGAGCCGCACTCAGCTGGTCCCCGCGCTGGCGGGGCGGCGGCGGCGGTGGCGGCAGAGGAGGCGCGGGGGCTCCCTGCGGCTCCGGCCCAGAGAGGGGCGGGGAAAGGGAGGGGGCGGCTCCGGCTCGGACTCAGCGCCGCGGGGGAGGGCGGGGGCGCAGGCGGCGGCTCCAGCTTCTACTGCGGCGACAGCGGCGGCGGCGGCAGCAGCTGAGAGAGGGGGCCCCTCCAAACCCCGACCGGCCCCGAGCCTCGCGAGAGTTCGAGAGCCAGCCCAGGGACGACCCGGGCGGGGAAGGAGGGAGGCGGAGGCGGAGGCGGCCAGCGGCCGGGCTCCCACCACTCCTTTCCGAGGAGGCGGGGAAGCCAGAACGCCGTGCGCTTGCGTGATGACGGCACAAGGTGGGGCCGGAAGAAACGCGGGAGGGGAGGGGTAGAATGGAGAGAGGGAGAGAAGAGAAGGGCGGGGCGGGGCGGGGCGGGGCGGGGCCGGACCTGTCCAAGCAGGACTGGAGCGGGGGGGTGGGGTGGGAGGAAAGGCTCACTCCAGGTGCTGGGGGAGTGCGCGGCGGGAGGGAGCGCGCACCCCCTCGAGAGGGAGATGTCACAGGGGGCGGAGCCCTGCCTACCTTCAAAAGACAAACTAGAAATAACTTTATAGAAAGCCCGCTGCGGGGAAAGAGCTGTGGCGGGCAGGGAGGGGAGAAAACGGGTGGAGGTGGGGGCCGTTGTTTGGTTGTATCTTACCCTCTTCTAACTTTTAACCAGTTGGAAAATCCTGGCCTGGGGGCTTAGAGTAGAGGCCACCCCCTGGGCGGGGCCAAGAGACCTGCCCCGCCTGCCAGCCAGCCGCCCCAAGTGACGCCTTGAGATCCCTCGCTGGATATGGGGAAGGGGGGGTGCGGTGGAGGGGAGGTCTGAGCCAGCCATACCCCCCTTAAGAGTGGGGTGTCTAGCCTGGTACTGCTCGAGGGTGGGTCCATCAGTTCAATTCAAGGGTGCCACCGCCTTGAAATAGGGCAATGCTGCCGCACTGCCCAAGATTACCATCAGTAGTCAATGGGCAGGTTTTCCTGAGTACCCGTAAGGCTGTCACTTCACCTGCTACCTACCTAACCACCATATTGGCCAATGCTGAAAAGAGAAAAACTGGGTCAAGAAAGCCATCAGGAGGGGGGCAGTGTGGCAGCAAGCCTTGTATACTTAATACTATGTGGCTGTGAAATTACACCTTCGCTTCAGACTTCTAGGGCACTGCTAAATGCTTGGTATACAAAGGTCAGAACATGGCCCTTTACCTCCAAGAGCTCCCATTCCAATGGAGGACACAACCTAGGAATAACTATGTACATACAAGAAATGTCCTGCCTCTAGGCTTTTGCAAGACTGCCCAATTACACCCTCTCCCCTCCTCTGCCTTAAAAAGTCATACCTTCCTGAAAAGCACAGTTCAAATGCTGACTTAAAACAAAGTATTTCCTGAGCCTGCCAGTTAATATTTTCTCTCTCTCTCAAAATTACTTTGTATTTAATGATCGTGGGAGCTTCTTATGGGCAAGGACAATTTGGTTTTTGTCTTCCGATCATCAGTCGGTCAATAAACATTTATTGTCTACTAGGTCCCAGGAACTAAATTTCTTAAGTGTCTACTGTGTACCAGGAACTGGGCTAAACTGGGAATACAAAGAAAGACTGGGGACAGCCAGTGAAAATGCCCAGAGCCAAAAGATGGAGTGCCCTGTTGAAGGACTTAGCATCAGTATCTTGCTCCTACAGGACACTCAATATTAGCAACAAAGACCATAAAACTTCCCCTTCACTGGAGGGGATTCATACTTTGAATAGGGGTTAACTGAGGTGTACCTTCCTAACTCAGATTTGGTGGCATTCAGATGCACAGAAATGCTGCCAGCTGCAGCCCAGGCTCTACCAGGCTCCACATGGATGTGTTCAGTAAACATTCAACAGATACTCAACATCTCCTGTGTTGGTTCTAAGGTGTAGCACATCATGGTGAATAGAGAGCTGGCCTCCAAGCCAGCGAGATCTGGGCTCAAGTCCTGCTTTAGCATACTGGCTGTGTGACCCCCACCCCCCAGACAACTCCTAGGCCTCTACATTGCAGAGAAGGTACACAGAAGGGGTTTCTTGACTCTCGAGTTGCATAGAATGAATAAATCACAGATCCAATCCCTGTCCCTATCACTACACCTTTGTTGACCCTGGGAGATACACAGTTTAGATAAGCTAGGGTGCCTGCCCCCCCCCCCCCAGTGTTTACAGTCTAGTAGGGAGCTGAGACAGACAGAAACATGGAAAACTACTGTGACATAAGTACATGAAAACATTACAAGCCAAAGTACTATGAGAGGTCCTGGACAAATAAAAATCATTGTTGTTCAAAGAGATCATAGGAAGGCCTCCCTTAGGAAGTACACTTTGAATTGGGTTTTCAAAAATAGGTAGGAGTTCAATAGGTGCAGAAAGGAGGCCTCTGTAACCCTGGAGAGCTAAGGGTCTGAGGCCCAAGACCATAGGGCATGCTGGGGGTGGGGCAGGAGAAAGTAATCCAGTTTTACTGAAATGTCAAGTGCATGGAACAGTGGGATATCAGGTAAGGCCAGAAGGAGCGGGTAGGACTAGCACCCAGAGCCTTTGTTGGGGAACCAAGCCAACAGGAACCCCTGGAGATTTCTAAGCAGAGAGGTTCTATGGCCAAGAAGGGCCCTGACTGTGTTATAAAGGCTGGGGAAAGGAAGTCATCGGGCTTTTCCCTCTTCTGAGGATAGGTTGGAGGATGGGGAATTAATTGAGTGGAGGCAGAAAGACCCATTAGGAGGCTATTATGGTAGTCCAGCCAGCTGGTAACAGTGGCCTGTGTTTGGGTGGTAGCAGAAGGGAGGGAAAGAACAGGGCAAATATGAGAGGGCTTTGGAAGGCACTAGAGTTGAGGGAGTGCCATGGGCCTGCATACTGCAGGCAGGGTGGGGAATGGGCTCCCAAAGAGGAACAGTGACACCAGGAGGAGAAACAGGGCGAGGGTGAAAGGTGCCCGAGGTCTCATCAAACTGGAGGCCTTGTTGAAACCAGCCAAGTGGAACAGTCCCATGAGCAAGTGGAGTTATGGGTCTGGCACCAGAAGATTGTTAAGGACATGAGAGCCAACTGAGCAAAGGTGCTAGTGGAAGCTGTCAGAGTGAATGGGATGGCCCATCCAGAAGCTATCACTTCTGAAGTGCCCAAAGTGTCCATTGTGCTAGGCACTAGGAGTAGAGAGAAGAACAATCTTCACCAGGGCTGGAAGGACCCTCTAGGACACTTCACCAAACCCCCTCACTTTACAGGTGAGGAAACCAAGATTGGAGGCAAAGAGGCAAACCATATTGAAGGGAAAGTACAGTTGACCAGCAGTACTTCTGGGTACACTTGCAAACAGAGAGGGGTCACCAGCAGGTGTGTCAGCTCCAGATGCAAAGAGGATTATATAAATGGGATTATATAAATTAATATAAATAAATACAGTAGCGTACTCGATATTGTGCTGCATTTAGGAATGATAGCTGAATCCTAGGCAAGGTATATACTTCCTCCTGAAAGATTAGTCTGCCTTGAGTCACCCAGGAATGACTAGAGAATGAGAGGATGAGAGAACCTGTGATGGTGAATTATGGCCTGGGGTCCACAGGATGCCTTCTGGTCAAAGGTGGGGGCCAGTTTGGTGGAGAGGGGAAAGGGCTTTTTAGACTGGTGGTGTGGAGACTAAGGGGATCAGCAAACTGGACGAAGCCCTTCTTAGCCTCTGCCACTCTCTTTCTGTGACTTTGGGTAAGTCAGAGAACATCTTCTGGACCTCACTTTTCTTGGCTATAAAATAAGAATGCCAGACTGGATGATCTCTAAGTTCCTTTCCAACTTAAAAAAAACAACCCAGCAGCAACTGGTCTTGGAAATGGAGCTTTTTTTCCCCCAATTTAAACACAGGAAGGAATACAGTGACTATTATGTTCATAGAAAAGGGTTACGTCAGTAAAGTTTATATTGCAGCCATTGATTCATTATCACTGGGTCATGAAATAACACCCTGTTCAGTTCAGCACTGGAACAAGGCCTCCTAAAAGCATAGAACATGCAATGGCCAAGCTTCAAGAGGCGCTGGCTATTGTAAATAGCCAGGTCACAGGCTGATAGATTTAGAAGCAGAACGGAGCTCACAAGTCGCCCATGTCAACTCCCTCATTTTCCAGAGAAAGAAACTAAGGCCCAAGAGCCAAGGGCTCAGGTGTAGCCTATAGCAGAGCTGGGATTGAATCCCAACAATGACTCCTTATTATACTAAGAGAAATGAAATGTACGCAATAATGGGAATACTAAGTAGGGATTCCCCCGCCCCACTCCCATCAAAAAACTCAGGCCAGCCCATATTGAACAAAGCTCAAGAAATCAATACTTTTTCATTTCAGTTTTCACTCACATGCTCAATACAAGTGGCCATCGTTGAAACACTTTTGAAAACTTTGTTTATATTTTCAATGAAAAGTCAAATTTAGGGGATTGTAACCAGGTCACATCATAGTCTATATGCTTTTTCCTTAAATATAATTCTTGAGATCATGTGGGTCATTTAATTACATTCCATAAAATGCAAACTCCTTGAGGGCAGGGGCTGATTTCATTTTTTCTTGTATCCTGACTATCTTTTGTTGTTGTTGCTGAGTCGTGTCTGACTCTTTGTGACCCTATTTGGGGTTTCCTTGGCAAAGATCCTGGAGTAGTTTGCCATTTTCTTCTTCAGCTCATTTTACAGATGAGGAAACTGAGACAAACAAGGTTAAGTGACTTGCCCAGGGTCACACAGCTAGTAAGCATCTGAGGTCAAATTTAAACTCGGGAAGATGAGTCTTTCTAACTCCAGGCTGGGCACTCCATCCACTGTACCACCTAGCTGCCCAAGACTCTTTCTTCCATGTCCCAGCTCTTCAAAAGAGGAGGGTATAAAAAGCTAGCTTAAAGCTTAACATCAAAAAACTAAGATCTTAGCAACTGGTGTCATCAGTTTCTGGCAAATAGAGGGAGAAGAAATGGAAGCAGTGTCAGATTTTATATTCTTGGGCTCAAAGATCACTGCAGACAGTGACTATAACCATGAAATTAAAAGCTGCTTGTTCCCTGGAAGGAAAGCTATAGCAAATCTGGGCAGCATACGAAAAAGCAGAAGCATCACCTCGCTGACAGAGGTCTGTGTAGTCAAAGCTATGGTTTTTCTAGTAGCGATGTATGGCTGTGTGAGTCGGACTATAAGGAAAGTCGAGCACTGCCGAATCGGCACTTTTGAATCGTGGTGCCCAAAAAAGATTTTTGATATTCCCTTGGACGGCAAGGAGATCAAATCAGTCACTTAAAGAAATTAAGTCAGGCTATTCCCTGGAAGGTCAAATACTGAAGCTGAAGCTTAAATGTTTTGGCCGCATGAGAAGACAGGAATCAGTGGAAAAGACCCTGATGTTGGGAAAGAAAGGCAAAAGGAGAAGGGAACAGCAGAGGATGAGATGGCTAGAGAGTGTTATGGAAACAATGAACGTGAACTTGGACAGACTTTGGGAGATAGTGGAGGATGGAAGGGCCTGAAATGCTATGGTCCATGGGGTTATGAAGAATTGGACACAACTGAATAACTGACCAAGCACACAACAAAAATAAATTGTTTAATAATAGCAGCTAGATGGCATAGTGGATAGTTAGACTTAGAATCAGGAAGACCTGAGTTTAAATGCAGCCTCAGATACCAACTAGTTATATGACCCTGCCTCTGTCTTCCTCAGTTTCCTTATCTATAAAATGGGTGTCATAATAACACCTACCTGTCAGGGTTGTTGTGAGGATACAATGAGATAACATTTGGAATATGTTTTATAATCCTTAAAGCACTATATGAATGCTAGCTATTATTTAATAAATACATCCTATAAGCCACAACCCCCCATTAAGTGCTAACTGAAGGGTACAGAAAGGGAGGGCTTCCTGAGATGAGAGAAAGCATAGGTCACTGGAGGCTGAGGATGGAGAGCTGAGGGGGAGCTTCCCAGAGGAGGCAGTATTTGAGTTGGGCTCGAAGGCTAAGGAGAGGAGTAGGGAGATATGGCACTCCAGGTGGAAGGCAGAGCCTGAGCAAAGGTTCAGGGGCAGAAACTAGCAAAGCAAATTTGAATAGAAATCAAAAGAGCAAGCAGGCGAGCACTGTGGTTGCCAGGTGAGAGAGAAGCTTGCTCAGCTAGAATGGGACTGGATGGTGGGTTGGAGTTTAAAGCAAGGCAGAGGAGGGTGTGCTTCATCGTCTCCTTGAAGGGTTGATTGCAGAGAGTGATATGACGATTGATCTGGTAGCAGTGGCCAAAAGAGACCTAGAGGGCGAGAGGCTGGAGGCAGGGAGGTTCTTAGGAGTCTGCTGTGGTAGACCAACTATGAGATAAGAAGAGCCTGAAAGAGGGTGGTTTGGGGAGGGGAACACATAAAAGATATCACAAAAGCAGAGCTGACTGATCCCAGCAACTGAGCAGATATAGGGACCGAGAGAAAGGGAAGAGTCAAAAGTGACTGATATCTTGACCTTGGCTTATAGAGAGAAAAAGAGTATTAATTGAATAAGGAAGTTAGAAAGAGGAACTGTTTTGGAAGGAAGATGAAGACTTTGGTCTTAGCCTTGCTGAATTACAGCCAAATACACATGTGAAAATGACTAAAAGACAGTGGGAGCCATTGCACTGGAAGTCATTCAAGAGGTTGGGGCTAGAGATCTGGAATGTGGACTCTGGCTCAGTATCCGTGGAGGACA
The DNA here is from genome assembly GCF_011100635.1 of Trichosurus vulpecula. Lineage (NCBI taxonomy): Eukaryota > Metazoa > Chordata > Mammalia > Diprotodontia > Phalangeridae > Trichosurus > Trichosurus vulpecula. Next base: position 7,183,897 of record NC_050582.1, on the reverse strand, counting down.
GAGTGGAAGCTGTGCGAATGAATGACCTTTCAGAGGCAGAGTGTCAAGGGATAAGTTTCTTCTTTGGCTTACCTGACACAGAGCTAGTTCAAGGGCTCTGAACCTGGGGCTCACAATTTCATGGGACCCATGAACTTGGATGGGGAAAAAATGTACATCTGCATGCTCACTAACTTCTAACTGAAATTTAGCATTTTCTTAAATGATTTAAAAACCATTCTCCGACAAAGGGTCCATAGGCTTCTCCTGGTGGCCAAAGGGGTCCAGGACGTGCAGACATGCATGCAAAAGGAGAAGAACCCCTGCACTTAGTGTCCATAGGTTCCTAATAGTTCAACTTAATGAACATTTATTAAGGGTTCTGTGCTAAGGGTCAGGGATACCAAAATACAACACAGATCCTGGGGGAGGACAAGAACCCTGGGCAGAGAGTTCTTTGGTTTGGCCAGAACACTGAACTCACAAAGAGGAGAAAGGTGCATGAGCTAAAGCTGGAAGGAGATTGGAGCCAGTCTGTGAGGGCCTTGATGGGGAGTTTATGCTTGATTTGATAAACAATTGACATGTTTTGAGTAGGGAAGTGGCATTATCAGAGCTGGGCATTCAAAAGATTACTTGGTGTTATGGTAATTAGGGTGCTAAGGCCATCAAGTGCCTTTAATGAGTCTTTCCTTTGAATGGGGCAGGTAAAGTGGGACCCTTTCGTCTTTTGTTTGAGTGCTTCTCAGCACTGAGGTAACCAAGTGCCCCAGGGCTCTCAGATGTCTATATAAGATCTGAGGTTGGCATTTTGTTTTGGGGGCACACTCATTGAAAGAGTGTTGGTGATGAGACTCTGGGTAGCTGTTGAAGCAGCTCCCCCCACAACTTTGAAAAACCCAGATGTTGGTGCTTCTCTGGTAACTATGTATTGAGATGTTGGACAGACAGCTAGAAGCCTGTCCTCTGGTTTGTGTTATTTGCTCTGTTTATATAATTTCTGCTTGTAATTTCTGTTTGTATTCTCTCTGAAGCTGAGGGTGTTGGCTTTTCCCCCTCAACTAAGTGAATGGTATGTGTATGTTTAATTAAAGTAAGATCGTTAACGCCTTAAAGTTGCTTTCCTTAGAAAAGCAGATCAAAGTGATCTAGCAGCCCTCCTGTATGTTCTTGTTGTTGATCTTTCACCTCCACAGCAGCTGCTAGCAGCATTGTTGTTACATCTGGGCAGCAGAGGGGAGAAACTGGACTTAAGAAGACCCATTAGGAGACTGTCTGAGAAGGATGATGTGTGGAGCAGAAGTAGAGAGGAAGGGATAAATGGGAGAGATATGGCAAAATAGGATTGGCAGGACTTGGGCAACTTTTTGGATGTGTGCTGTAAAGGAGAGGGAGATAGAAGAGGTAAGAAAACTCCCAGTTTTTGAGCCTGGGAATAGAGTGAGTAGGTGGTGAGGGCTCACAGGAAGCAAATGTAAGAAGCTCTGTCTCTCTCTCTCTCTCTCTCTCTCTCTCTCTCATTCTCTTTCTCTCTCTCTCTCTCTTTCTCTCATTTTCTCTCTGTCAGTAAAGAGGAAAAGAGATAAAGGATGACAACTTGAGAAGAACAGCAAAGTCAAGGGAAAGTTTGTTTTTGTTTTGTTTTGTTTTAAGATAGGGGAAGTACAAGTATGTGCAACTCAACAAACATGTTCAAAGATAGCAGATACTGAAAACACATTAGGGAGAAAGAATGGTTCTTGGAGGAAAGTCACTGGGGGTGCATGTGGAAGGGGTAGCTTTAAACAACAGGAGCTCCACCTCTGCCCCAGGGACTGAGCAGGAGGGAGGGAGGGAAGGAAAGATATTAAGAAATTTAGAAGAAGGGATGAGAAGAGTTGAAGCAATCCTCTCATGATGACTTCATTACATTGGGCCGGCACAGTACTAGGTTCTGGAGACACAAAGACAGGAACAAAAGTCTCTACCCTCAAGATGCCTACATTCCATCGAGAGATGGGGGAGAAATAATATCTATTCAGAGAAGTAGATACAAAATATGGTGAATTAATCTTTTTAACAAATTAGGAGAGGGGGTGAGGGTATTGAGTTTAACTTGAACATGAACTGAATACTTCTGATCTTTGGTTTGGCTAAAATGATGTAATTATATTAGGTTGTTAATGAAAAGTAACATTTAAAACATTTCATTTCAAGAGCAAATGCCCTTTGTGTTATCAAAATCATGAGGCTAAGAGCAATAGCTTATGTGATGTATGTCAAAATTAGGGCAAAAAAGTCTCAAAAGTTTGGACAGGGGTAATTCTAAGAAGATAAGAATGAATAGGAATAAATGGGAAACCTCACAATTGAGTGGGGAAAACCAAGTGTCCATGTACAAGATGGAGGGACCTAGGCTAGAGGGCAGTCCATTTAAACAGGACTTCAGGATTTTAGTAGATTTCAAGCACAGCATGTCAAAAGTTTTGTATGGAGGATTGGGATTTGACCTTGATTTCATTGACCTAAGAAACTCCTCTTACCAATGCTGGGCAGCACCTTGAAGCAGATAAGCAGCACCCTGGGGTGGAGTCAGGAAGACCTGAGGCCAAATCCAGCCTCAGACACTCACTAGCTGTGTGACCAGCAACAAGTCACTGCCTCAGTTTTCTCAACTGTAAAATGAGGATAATAACAGCACTTACCTCCCAGGGTTGTTGTGAATATTAAATGAGACGTTGTAAAGCCCCTAGCACATAGTTGGTGCCTAAAAACGTTTGGTTCCTTCTTTCTTTGTCTTAGAGATGCCTAGAACAAGTGAGCAGTGCGCTAAGGTAGCAGGGTCACACAGCTAGAATGTGTCATCGGCAGGACTTGGCCAGGGCTTTGCACTCCTACTCTGTCATGGGCACTGCACAGTTCTTTATGATGGTTCAGGTGATCTTAGTGTGCACTGAGGAAAGGCTAGTGTCCACAATGAGGGCGGTGATAGCCGCCCTATGTAGATTCCGGTCAGACCACATTGGGATCGTTGTGTTCACATCTGGCTGCCCTATTTTAGGAGAGCCAAGTTAGAGGACCTCCAGAAAATAGCAACCATGATGAGGAAACCGTGTCTCACGAGAATAGATTGAAGAAACTAGAAGAGTTTATCTTGGAGAAGAAAAGACTCAAAATTGTCTTTTTACAATTCCTTTCTAATTATGAAATCCAGTGCCCTTTTCTCAGTCAATCAATCGACAAACACTTATTAAACACCTACCTACTATGTGCCATGCACTGTGCTAGGTTCTGGGGATGCAAAGAAAGCAAAAAAAAAAGTTCCTACACTCAAGGTCTTAAGGGGGAGGGGGCACAAGATATAGACAAAAGTAAATGGAAGGTAACCTGAAAAGGGAAGGCCCTAGCAGTTGGAGGGAATGATGAGAAAGGGCTCCTACAGGGAGTGGTACTTGAGGTGCAACTTAAAGGGAAGCGATCTTCATTTTCCTTGATCTCTGATACTGAGCTATGTGACTTTCTCGACATCCTCTTTTCCCTTAACCTCTATCAAACTTCATTCAGCTGGTTCTCCTTCTACCTCTTGGACTGTTCCTCCATGACCTGGCCTCAATCTACTCTTCCAGTCCCATTATCCACTGCTACCTTTTAGCCACATGGAACTACTACTCTCCAATTAAAAAAAAATTTAAGAGAGATTTAAGAGAAGTTCCATTCAAAGTTACTGCAGACACTATAAAATATTTGGGAGTCTATTTGCCAAGACAAACCCAGGGCCTATATGAACATAACTATGAAACACTTTTCACGTGAATAAAGTCAGATCTAAATGAATGGAAAAATACCAGTTGCTCATGGTTAGGCCGAGCTAATATAATAAAAATGACAATTTTACCTCCATTATCTATTCAGTGCCATACCAATTGAACTACCAAAAAATTATTTTTCTGAGCTGGATAAAATAATAACAAAATTCATCTGGAAAAACAAGAGGTCTAGAATATCTAGGGTATTAATGAAAAGAAATGCTAGAGAAGGTGGCCTAGCCATACCAGATATTAAACTGTACTACAGAGCAGCAGTCATCAAAACTACCTGGTACTGGCTAAGAAACAGAGGTGTGGATCAGTGAAATAGGATAGGAATACAAGATGGAGAAGTCAACAAATATAGTAATCTACTCTTTGATAAACCCAAAGTGGCCAGCTTCTGGGCTAACACTTCACTATTTCACAAAAACTGCTGGGAAAATTGGAAAATGGTAGGGCAGAAAGTGGGCATAGACCAATATCTTACACCATATACCAAAATAAAGTCAAAATGGGTTCATGATTTAGGAGTAAAGGCTGATACTATAAGTAATTTGGGAAAGCAAGGAATAGTTTACTTATCAGATTTATGGAAAGGTAAAGAATTCATGACCCAACAAGAGATAGAGAGCATTACAAAATGCAAAATGGATTATTTCGATTATGTCAAATTGAAATGTTTTTGTACAAAAAAAGCCAATGCAACAAAAATTAGGAGGGAAGCAGAAAATTGGGAGAAAATCTTTACAACTAGTATCTCTGATAAAGGCCTCATTTCTAAAATATACAGGGAACTGAGCCAAATATATAGGAATACAAGCCATTCCCCAATTGAGAAATGGTCAAAGGATATGAACAGGCAGTTTTCAGAGGAAGAAATTAAAGCTATCTATAGGCATATGAAAAAATGCTCTGAATCACTACTGATTAGAGAAATGCAAATCAAAACAACTCTTAGATACCACATCTCTCCTGTCAGATTGGCTAAAATAACAAAACAGGAAAACGATAAATGCTGGAGAGGATGTGGGAAAATTGGAACATTGTTACATTGCTGGTGGAGTTGTGAGATGATCCAGCCATTTTGGAGAGTAATTTGGAACTACGCCCAAAGGGCCACAGGAATGTTCAGACCCTTTGACCCAGCAATACCACTTCTGGGGTTGTATCCCAAAGAAATCACACAAGCGGGAAAAGGACCCATGTGTACAAAAATATTTATAGCGGCTCTTTTTGTGGTAGCCAAGAATTGGAAATCAAAGGGATGCCCATCAATTGGGGAATGGCCAAACAAGCTGTGGTATATGAAGGTAATGGAACACTATTGTGCCATAAGAAATGGGGATGATACGGACTTCATAACAACCTGGAAAAACCTACACGACATAATGCTGAGTGAGCGGAGCAGAGCCAGGAGAACATTGTACACAACCACAGATATATGGATCCTGTGAGGACCAACCCTGACAGACTTTGCTCTTCTCAGCAACGCAAGGTGCAAGGACAACTCCAAGGGACTCACGATGGAGAATGCTATCTACATCCAGAGAAAGAACTATGAAGTTTGAATGCAGATTGAGGCACACTACATGCTCGCCTTTTTCTCTTCTCTTTTGTTTTTGTTTTAGGGGGTTTTTTTTGGTTCTATTTCTTCTTTCTCATGATTCATTCCATTGGTCATAATTCTTCTCCACAACTTGACTAGTGTATAAATTAATGTGAAAAAAATGCAATTGAAAAAAAGCAAAAAAAATTTAAGTTTCTGACCTTAACCAACACCAAAAAACAGCAACAACACTTCTTTATAGCAATTAGAACAAAGAAGGGAGACTGTGTGAAGCTGCAAGTCTCTATTAGGTTCCGCTTGCTTTTATTTACATACACACATTTACTTTCAAATCTATCCTGTCTGTGCTTTCTTCTGAATTTCTTTTTCTCATTTGTGATTTTCAAAAAAAAAGGTTTCAATGATCATTCTCACAATATTAATGGCAACAAACAGCACTAGCTCCCCTCTTCCTCTACTCTACCCAACCAATTTGTCACAGTCCTTATAACAAATAAATGTAGGCAAGCAAAATAGATCCACCCATTTGTCATATCCAAAAATGGGTATCTCATTCTGCGCCTTGACCCTGCCATTCTGTCAGGGGGTGGGCAGCACGCTTTCTTGTTGGTCTTCTGGAGTCATTGTTTTTGGGTTGTTTTTTTTAAAGATTTTAGTGATTTATTTTTATTTTTTTTGTTACTCATTCCTTGGTGCCCTTAGTCATAGAACCCTCCCTTGTAACGGAAAGATTCTACTTTTACTGCTATTTTCTTTTTATTGATCATTTTTAAACTTCCCCCATAGCCTAGATACAAGTATAGTTTCAGAATCCCACTCTGTCCTCCAGCCCACTTTGGTAGGGGCATTTGATTTCAATAAATAGAAGTTTTTTCTTCCTCCCTCTCCCCTCCCCCTCCCTCCTCCCCCTTCCCCTCCCCCTCCTCCTCCTCTTCCCCCTCCCCTCCCTCCCCCTCGTCCTTCTTCTCCTCCTCCCCTTTTCTTTCACCTTCCAGGTAATCTAGTCCTGGCAGTCCCCTTTCCCCTCAAATTCCTCCCTCAAACTCTTGACCCTTTTGTTCTCAGTGACCTTTATACTGAGAGAAATTAAAAAGCTAGTGTAGACTTATCACTTCCTTGCCACATGTAAACACTGAGTCATCCTTCATTCATTACTTACAAGCAAGTAGAGATTGCCTTGTTAGGTTGAAGGTGTTTGGTCAGTTTGCATGACAAAGATTCTGTCCAGTTCTGGATTTCTCACAAGGAAAGAACTAGATTTTCTTTTTTCTTACACTTAATAGTATTTTATTTTTTCCAATTACATACACAGATAGTTTTCAATATTCACTTTTATAAGACTTTGCGTTCCAAATTTTTCTCTCTCTCTCCCCCTCCCCTTCCCCCTCCCCAACATGGCAAGCAATCTGATATAGGTCCTACATGTACAATCATATTAAACTTATTTCCACATTAGTCATGTTGTGAAAGAAGAATCAGAACAAAAAGGAAAAACCATGAGAAGGAAAAAAGGAGAGAAAATCATATGCTTCGATCTGCATTCAGACTCCATAGTTCTTTCTCCGGATGTGGACATTTTCCATCATGAGTCCCTTGGAATTGTCTTGGATTATTGCAGTGCTGTGAAGAGCTAAGTCTATCAAAGCTGGTCATCACACAATGTTGCTGTTACAAAAAAAATCTTCCCCCGGTTCTGCTCACTTCACTCAATGTCAGTTCATATAAGTCTTTCCAGGTTTTTCTGAAGTCTGCCTGCTCATCATTTCTTATAGCACAACAGTATTCCATCACCTTCATATACCACAACTTGTTCAGCCATTCCCCAATTGATGGGCATCCCTTCGATTTCTAATTCTTTGCCACCACAAAAAGAGCTGCTAGAAATATTTTTGTAAGAATTAGATTTTCTGACCTCTTAAAAAAGCAATTGTTTTCTCGTGATCAAGTATGCCCATTTTCACTACATAGGTAATCTGGGTGCACACACCAACTTCCCATCCTTTTCAGTATATGAGATTCTGCTTCTCCTTTCATTTATTTTCATTAAGAGGTCTTCCGCAATTCAAATTGGTACCAGCCTTTATGCCTGCAAGAGAAAACTGATGCAGTAGCTGGGAATTTGGTGACTACATTTCTGGTGGAGTTTATCTGAAGATTCTTCTCAGTATCCTGTGGATTCTATATATTTGCTTTCTGTCCCCTGTTTCAGATATTTGTGGACAATTTTCTGATGTGAATTCCTGTGAAATGGCATTATGACTCTTTCCTCAAGGGCAGCTAGGTGGCGCAGTGAATAGAGAACCAGCCCTGGAGTCAGGAGGACCTGAGTTCAAATGTGACCTCAGACACTTGACACTTATTAGCTGTGTGACCTTGGGCAAGTCACTTAACCCCCATTGCCTCACCAAAAAACAAACAAACAAACACTATCTTCCTTTTTATTTTTATGGGAGATCAGTAATTCTTAATCTTGTTGCATTTTTTCCTCCAGCTCTGTTGTTTTACTTTATAGAGATTTGAAGTTTTCCTCCGGTTTTTGCCATTTGGGGGCTTTTTTCTGTTACTTGTTCTTCCACCAATGCATTTCTTGATTCTACCTGAGCTTCTATGAAATTTCCTACTTCACTGACATTTTTCCATCATATCTTCTGTGTTATTGATTCCCATACATATCCATTTTCTTAAATTCTATGTCCAACCTTACAGATACTCAAGTGCCAGACCACTCTGATAATTCTTGCAGGACGTCTATTGTCTCCTCTACAAGTATAGTTGTTGTTGCATTCTTGTTTTTCTTTTTCTTTCTGGAGATTTCTCCTTGCTTTCTCTTACCTCATAGTATTTCTTCAGTGCCTTTTTGCTTACTCATTTCTTTGACCTTTCTGTTAGTTTTCCTGTAGGAGTTTCTTTCCATTCTCTTCTTTGCTGTGGTTGATGTTCTTTTGTCTTGTTTGTCATGTTTGTTGATGCTCATAACCACTCATTCTGCTGTCTTTCTGGATCTCTGGAGGAAGGTTTTTGTCACCATTAGGGTCATCATCAACATCACAGTGGCAGGTAGGGGAAGTTCCCATTACTGTCCAGCTGGGGCAGCCTTTCATGAGTGAAGAATAGATCTCAGTCAACTCCTATAGGATGTCTTTCTTGGTTGCCCCCAATAGTTAGTGGTCTCCCTCCCAAATATTTTGTGCCTACTTTGTATGTAGTTTACTTATCATTAGATACATGTTGTTTCCCCCAGTAGAACGTCAGGTCATGAAATTCCTTTTGGTCTTTGTATTCCCTAGTGTCTGGCTCGCAGTCAGTGCCTGACAACTGCTTGTTGAATTGTTGAAAGGGATTAGTCAAGTATCCGAAATTCATACTTATGCTGACTCTACTAGGCTGGATGGGTTCTGCTGGCAACTGCATATTATGTCTGTTCTTAGTGGGAGTTAGGGCTCATATTCCCCTGGAAAAGAAATATAAAAGGAGGCAGGGAGTGGCAAAAAAAGAAGAGCCTAGAAGCAAATCACAACAGCGAAAAGAAATTAGTTCATAAGGTTTAAACTCTTAGAACAAATTGAATGTCAATTTGTTGATACTGCAAATGGTTTCTGGAATTTCATACAACTAAGGAACTAGTGGAATATCTTGTCATCTAAAAAATACGTAATTTTATTTTTAGATCAAAAGCCAATATCCCTGTCTATAGAAATACAAACAAAAATATGATGCTATTAGGTATGTTATGTGTTGTGGTATTCAAGTATAATAGGAAGGATTAAGAATAGAAAGTTTCAACTTTAATTTATAGGTTTTAGGGTGATGGAAACAGATCTTTATAGTCATTTATCTAGGGGTTTTTCATGGTTTAATTTTAACTGTGTATTACTGATCCTAATTCAAATGTCAGAGTCTTAGATTAAGCAGCCAAAGAGGAAGTAAATTATGGGTCTCTGTTGTTTGCAGCTTGCCTGATTTATCAAGAGCAGTAAAGCCTGAATTACAGCCTTGCTATGCACGCTAAGACCATGACTAATAGTAATAATGGTTGCCATCCCTAAATCAGTAACTGACTTGAGTGGAAATGAGATTTAGTCCTTCTAAAGGGAGAGAGAAGAGGAGAAAATGGTAATTTGCATGTGACTTAAGGAACAAGATGCAGGGGTGTGTTTGTGATGCTCAGTGCTCTGCTACTTAAAAGGCATCACATAAAGAAGAGAGAGAGATTGTTTTGAAGACTGGGAGAAAACCAGTGAAAAGAAAGATTATTTCATAATGCAGAAGATGATGAGAAAAATGTAACTAGCTGGAGAAGAATGAGGGAATCGGGATGATTATCCCCATCTCTTCAAATCTTGAATATTATTCTTTACATGTAACAGTGATCAAATAGATTAATCAAGTTTAGATTGTATAATTGTGTTAGTGTCTTCTCCCCTTGTATCTCCTCTGTATATATCTTATATGGGCCTATTTATGTACATAAAATGTACATTATATCCCCCCTACCATTAGAATGGAAACTCTTTGAGGGTAGGCACTGTTTTGGCCTTTCTTTGTATCCCTAGCACTTAGCACAGTGCCTGGCAGGCTGCTATTGTTCGTTCTTCATTTTTTGAAGAGGACTCATGACATCACAGATGATGTCTTGACTTGCATGTGAATTAGGTTTAAGTGAGGCAGAGTGGCATAAAGTCACCAGCCTGGCACACAGTAAATGTTTAATAAATACTTGCCGGTTGACTGATTTATTGGTGGGCTAGGAGTAGGCTTATCTCTGAGAAAGAGAGAGAGTGAGAGAGAGAGAGAGAGAGAGAGAGAGAGGGAGACAGAGAAAGAAGAGAGAGAGAGATGTGAAAACTGGTATAGTTCCCCCATGTCCTTGGATATGCCTCTCTACTCCCAACACAATTTTAGGTAACATTTATAGGAATACTAGACGTGGAAAAGGTTATAGTATGTTTAAATACGGTTCTGGGTTAACATGTCAGAATATTAGTCATTACTCAATCTTTTCCTTGACCACTCCCCTCAAATGTTCTGGAGCAATCAAAGGAACCTCTTTCTTTCGGGTCAATTTCTCTATCCTTTGTAAATAACAGAAGATGGTCCTTTCTTTTGGTAAGTCAAAAGCTGATGAACAAGAGTTAAATTTGGTTATTGCCCATAACCCCTATTTCTAGGATCTTTGTCTTTATTCTTGATCTTTCACATATCTTCCTAAAGGGAAAAGGTTTTAGGCTGGAGGAAATGTTATTTTTAAATTTTTTTCTTTTTAAAATTTAAATATATCTTTTTATATCAGTCTTTGTTATACTCCATAAAAATCCCCATTTCCAAAATTAAATGGGACTCATGAGACTATTTTTTTAAGCACAGAAACTTTTTTATTCTTTTTTTTTAAATTCCAAATTCTCTCCCTCCTCCTCCCCCCACCTCTATGTTTTATAATTGTGTTCATACAGTTCGTGGGTTTTTCTTGGCAGGTAGATTCCTAAGTATTTTATACTGTACGTAGTTATCTAAAATGGAATTTGTTTCTATTTCTTTCTGCTGAATTTTGTTGGTAACATACAGAAATGCTGATAATTTGTTTGGGTTGATTTTATGTCCTTCAACTTTGCTGAGGTTAGTAATTGTTTCAACTAGTGTTTTTTAGTTGACTCTCTAGGATTCTCTAAGCAAACCATCAAAAAGCAGCAAAAAAGTGATAGTTTTGTTTCCTCATTGCCTATGCTTATTCCTTTTATTTCTTTTTCTTGTCTTTTTGCTAGAGTCAGCATTTCTAGTGCAATATTGCATAGTAATGGTGATAATGAGCATCCTTACTTCACCTAAGATCATATTGAGAAGGCTTCTAGCTTATCCCCATTACAGATAATGCTTGCTCTTGCTTTTAGATAGATACTACTTACAATTTTTAGGGCAGTAAGTTCATCTGGTCATGATTTTTTTTCTTAGCAAGCTCATTTACGGCTTGTTCAATTTCTTTTTTCTAAGACAGGATTATTTAAGTATTCTATTTGCTGCCCTGTCAGTCTAGGTATTTTATATTTTTGTAAATGTTTAGATCATCAATTTTATTGGCATATAGTTGGGCAAAATAGCTCCTGATAATTGTTTCGATTTCCTCTTAATGAAGAGGAAAGCAATGGGTTGTGAATTCACTTTTTTCATTTTTGATATTGATAATTTGGCCTCCTTTCTTTTAAAAAATCAAATTAGCCAATGGTTTATCTATTTTATTTTTTCAAAATACCAGCTCCTAGTTTTATTTATTAGCTAATTTTTTTACTTTCAATTTTGATTAATCTCTCTTTTGAGTTTCAGGATTTCTATTTTGGTATTTAATTTTGAGGTTTTGAATTTATTGGCTTGCTAGGTTTTTTTTAGTTGTATGCCCAGTTAATTGATCTGCCCTTTCTCTCTTTTATTGATGTAAGTGTTTAGAGATATGAATTTTTCCCTAAGTACTGTTTTGGCTGCATGCCATAAATTTTGTTGGGTTGTTTTATTGTTGTCATTATCTGTATTTCAATACCATTATTTCTTCCTTCAATCAGACTAGTGGAACACATTTGCCACAGCCTGCTACAGCTCAAGGATTCATGGAGGAAGAAGATATCACAATAGACGAATATTACAATGATGGAATGTAGCCAAGTAATCTACCTAATGGTCAGACACTCTTTAACATATTCATTTTAATTTTATTCAGTGGTAATGAAGTTACTTGAATAAAGTTAATATGCTTTCAGTGCTATTGAAATGATCATATTGTTAAAAGTCCACTTTTATGGTGTATAGTCTGTTTGATTTTTTTCCCTTTTTTTTGACTAGGTAAAGAGGCCATTTCTTACCTAGCCTTAATGACTGAATGGGCGTTGCCTCAGTCAAACTGAGACCTTTTAGAGACCTTAGCTTAAAAAGACCAAATTTCTCCCTCTGCATCTGGGGCCAGTCAACCTGATCTAAATCTTGTCACTGGATCCCGATGGCTCTGGAGGAGAAAGTGACTTTGCACAGCCCTCCCTCACTTAAATCCAATTCACTTGCATGTCATGGCATCACCTTCCTGATGTCATGGTCCTCTTTGAGAATGAAGGATAAACACCAACGACAACAAGAATAGTGTATGCAATTTGTAAAGGATTGGACATGACTGAAACAACTGAACAAAAATAATACAGGATAAGATTACATCCACTTTTTTCATTTCCACATCCCATTTTTCACTCATATTGAACTTGTGGTCCACTAAAAAGCCCAGGTCTTTTTTCAGATGAACTGCTCTCTTTCCTTCCTTTTCCTATCTTGTACTTGTCTAACATAGATGAACTACTGCTAGAAGTGCATGCAGAGCTGGGATATCTGCCCCTCCCTGGCCTGCAGACAGATATATAGTCCTGAATTGGGTTCAGTTCTGGGGAAGACTGTCCTCTAATTACAGGGATTTGGCTCCCTTCTCTCACACTCATTGGCTCATTAAATATCACCCCAATGTCCTGGGGACGATGTTATTTTTTGGTCCAAGTCTAACCCCTCCCCTCCAAAAAGTAGTCACTTAATGTACAATATAAACTGGGTATGAGACAGAGTCTGTTTCTCCTCACAAGAAAGAATGCTAAACAGAGAGAGAATCATAGTGTTCATTAACATAATGATTGAAACAGGATTCTGTAACTTAACTGCTAACTATTTACCATCAGCTGGGAGCCTAATATTCCTCATCAGAGTCATTTGATGTTTCACTCGAGCACGGGGCACTGTATGATCACATCAATTCAGTGGCCAAACTCTTCAAAGCAGAAAATGCCTCTGCAGACAGCTAGTGCCACTCCAAGGACAGCACCTCTGCTGCTTCCCAGGACGTTCAGAATTCGCAAGGTCATCACCAGTCCTGGACACACACCCCTTGGGAGGCTCATCTACCTAGGGTCAGGAAAGACCAAACCCAAAGGAGTCAGAGGAGGTCATGTGCTCACAGAGGCATGTAGGCCAGGTGGGAAGCAATACCTGTCCCCCAACTGTATTCTTTCAGCAGGTGGAAGTCCTCATAGGAAGAGGAACTCATAGAGCCCGGCACCTCATTCTTGTACATGCCCTAGTCATCAGCTCTTCGGAAATCATCAGTTCTGGATGCTTTTGTCCAACCTCCTGAGTCAATCAATTAAGCACCTACTATGTGTCAGGTACTGTACTTGGTGCTGAGTTCAGCCCACTCCTGACCAAGGCTGGCTCTAATGACACCAGTCTTTTGAAAAATCTTATAACTCATATCCCAAGGCATCCCTGAAGCTAAGAACATTGTTAAAGTTTTCATAATGCTTGTTAAATAATTAATTAGGGAAGTGCTTTGAAACCCTAGCTATGCAAGTGGGGTGCTGTCATTATCATGGTTATTAATTCAGCAAACATTTAGTAAGCACCTGCTACATGCAATGTACTATGGCTATGAAGGTGTTGTCTCTGCCATCGAGGGACTTAAAATTAGTGATTAAGTTAAATTACTAGAAGGAGAAATAATACAAAAGCTAATTACTGTAAGAAAGCCATGGTTTTAATGAAAAGGAATTTAAACATAAGACTTAAGCTTCTCTTATAGGAGTCCCCGGCCTTCTTGACCTCTTTGAAGCATTAAACACAGCTAACCATGCCCTCCTTCTGGACACTCTTTCCTTGGCATCCGTAACACTGTGCTCACTTGGTTCTCATCCTAACCTGTTGGGTATCTCCTTTTCTGGTTCTTTGTCCTCCTCCTGCCTCTGTCCTAGGCTCTCTTTCATCTTTGTCCAGTTTCATTCTTATTGACCTTATCCACTCACATGGTTTCAGTGATCTTCTCTATGCAGATGGTTGAGACAACTGGTGGTTCAGGGGATAGAGCACTGGGCCTGGAGTCAGGAAGACCTGAGTTCAAATCCAGTCACAGACATTTCCCAGATGCATGATTCTGGGTGAGTCCCTTAGCTTCTCATTGCCTGACAAAAGGATGCCTGGGAGAAGGAAATGGCAAACCACTCCAGCATCTTTGCCAAGAAAGCCCCATGCACAGCTATGGCCCATGGGATCATACAGAGTCAGACATGACAGGGCAACAACAAAAATGCAGGAGACTCCAACATCGAAATATCCAGCTCCAGTCTTATGCCTCTCATTGCCTGCCAGATAGATCTACCGGAATGTTCTAATTGCTCCTCAAAGTCAATGTGCTCCAACCTGAACTCATCATCTCCTCCCTTTTAAACGAACCTACTCTGGCTGGACTTGAAACCTCCAGCACATCTTTGAGTCGGCCCTGTCCCTCACTTCCCAAGGGCTATCGATTCTAACTCCAACAGATCTCCAGCATCCACCTCCTTCTCTTCACTCACATAGCCACCATCCTAGTTCAGGCCTTCCTTTATCACTTCTCTCTTGGATAACTGAAACAGCCTTCTACCTGATCTCTCAACTTCCAGTCTTTCTTATGTGCAATTCCTTGTTCATAAGGCTGCCAAAGTAATCTTAACCATGCCGCTCCCTTAATCAAAAACTTCCCTTGGCTCCTCATTGCCTATACCAGAGGTGTCACACTTGGGGCCAGCGTGGCCTAGATCCACACTAAAACGTGATTGGGAAATGTTTCCCCAAAAGAAATAAAAATGCAATACAACATAGATACTGTTAATTTGTGATTTTCTAAGTCAATAGATTACCTGTAGAGACCCCTTTCTATTTGACAGCATTGGCCTATATGGACTCCTCAGGCTGGCATTTAAGGTGTCCCCCAAATCTGACTCCAATCTACCTTTCCAGCTTTTTATGCTACTTCCCTTCATGTACACTTCTAGTGCAAGTTCTAATAAAACTAGACTACTTGCTGTTTTCTGAACTTGTCCTGCTATCTCCTGCCTCTGTGTATTTGCATACCATCCCTCATGGCTGGGATGCCGTTCTTCTTCACCTCCTTTTGTTGAAATCCTTTTCTTCCTTTGAGGCCCACTTCAGAAACCTTCTCAGATGTGCCAGTTGAGAGTCCTCTCTCTCTTGAATTTGCCTGCTGTGTTTTGTTTGCGTCTCTCCTTTGTCCCCATGATACCCTACTTTCATGTAGTCTACTAAGCCCCCTGGTAGACACCTGCTGTGCATAGCCTTGTACATAGCAATTAATTTTGTTGTCTCAGATATTATTGAATTGGGCCATGAGACCGAACCGCAGAATGAAGCTGAAAATGCAGCTCCCCAGAAGAAGTAGGTGGTTCTCATCGGTCCCCCAGTTTGGGCCAAACTGGCTCCTCGCCCCTTAGCCCTATGAACAGAAACTCTCTAATATTGGCCCCTCCCAACCAATTTTCTTGAGGTTTTACAACTCATGGACTCCTTCCTGTTTTTTTGGGAGGGGGTTTGGTATCATTTTCCTCTTCTTTCCCTGGACACGTGGGTCCCATCTTGCCTTTCATCTCACCTTCAGTGGTACCTTCCAATGCCTCCCGATTCATCCATTGGAAATGAACAGAAACAGGGCAGCCCAGTCATTTCCACTGAATTCACCAACTCTGACATTCAGTCTACAAGGATGCATCTGTAATAGGGCAAAGGATTTCCTCTCACAAGAACAATGAGACTGAATCTCATCCACCTCACTCCAAAGTTAGGGGCTGGGAGGGGAAATGCCTAGATATCCAACTTGGAGTTCAAGGAATTATTGAAATAAATTCCAGAATAATCCAAAGAAAAGCAACTCCAGATGGATTAGATTTGTGGCTGTCTAGGAGATTCTATTTTTCCCCTTCCTTGATTTGCATTGAAAGACTATAGAAACCAGCTAACGTCTGACAATTATCAGCACTTCGTTGGCTCAGCATGCACCAAACAGGACCCCAGCTACCAGTTATAAATAAACCACTACATTGGGGATTAATTAGGCCCAGTAATTAGCTAATGTCCATTTGCTAACTTTTGTTCCTTAGTTTTGTGTGTTGATATCTCTTTCATAAAATAATACATGCATAGCACTTCCTTTGGCTGCCCTCAGGTTTTGAGTGTTGTTTGGGTTGTTCGGGGGTGTGCTGGGGCCAGCTTAAACCAGCTCCTGAGAGCCTATTGTCAACATTCCAGAACATTTTAAATTTCAGAGCATTTACACCTTGGAGATTTTGCAAATGCTACAAATCATGGCTTGATTTATTGTTTTACTGATTGCTAAGACTTAAGAAAGTGATAAAGAAAGTGTTATTAATCTTGATTTAACTTAAAAGTATATTCTGGATATATTCTTTTCTCCAGAGTGCTGGTTGTTAAACATTTGCTTCCTAGCATACCCCTGGTTGTCACCTATCCAAAAGCATAGCTTGAACCCCTACTAATGCATCTTGATGCCAGACAATACCAAATGTCACATGAATTTGAGAGCAAAAGGAATTATATGAAAATTGCATAGCAGAGAAAATGATGACTTAGACCAGATAATAAACATTCCCTGAACGTGTACATAATTGTTTGCCTAACTTCCTGCCTCCAGGAGAGTGCTAGTCACCTCGCCACTTAATCCTTCTGTGTCCCCAACAAAGTAGAAGAGGGACAAAGTCAGATCAAACTCATGGCACTGGTGCTGAGGCTTCAAATCTGGGCCACCAAGCCAAGCAGCAGAGTAGAGAGCGCTGACTCCTTGAAGCTTCTTCTTGCCACAGCTACCATTATGGTCCAGTCCAGGGGTGGGGAACCTGCAGCCTCAGGGTCACATATGGCCCTCTAGGTCCTCAAGTACAGCACTCTGACTGAATCCAAACTTCACAGAACAAATCCCCTTAATAAAAGCATTTGTTCTGTATAACTTGGACTCATTCAAAAGGCTGCCCCCAAGGACCTAGAAGGCCACATGTGACCTCAAGGCTACAGGTTCTCCACCCCTGGTCTAGTCCATATGTGGTGCTCAAGGTCAAGCCGTCATGCCCAAGGCCACACTACTTGCTTTCTCTTAACTTTCTGCTGCTCCCATCTCTCACTGACTGCACCAGACTCAGTGTGTGATTCTTGTGGTACTTTTTAAACCTTTCATATGCAAAGCATCCTTATCCAACTGCAGCACACCACAGGAGATATTGCCACAGTGTGAGCTCATGCATAGCCTTCTGGGAAATACAGTTCAGAGAATTTCCACTGATAAATAAGGTTCTTTTGGCTCTAAGCATCACGGGAAATGGAATCCATGAACACATCTTTTGCATATTCATACGTTATCTCAAGCTTGCTGGAGAAAGACATTTGTAAAGAGAAAAATAAGTTTAAATGATGGCACTATTTAGAATACTAAGGTAATTGGAAACTGATAAAAACAGAAACCAAAAACATAGCTGGATTTCTACCACTGCAATGGGAATTGACAATTGTACAATCAGTTTCTGAATATGTCCTATGTGATTTTGGTATTTTTATTGTGTGATTTGAAAGTACAAAACGATTGTTTTTACTATCACTGTTAATTCTATCAAACCTTTTTCTTCCTCAAAAATATGTCATTCAATACCTCCCATGGCAAGAATGCTCTCCTTTCTTGTCTTTGCCTCTTGGAATCCCCAGCTCCCTTCAAGGCCCAAATCAGATGCCATCTCTTACATGAAGCCTTTCCTGACCTTCTCCACTATTTGTAATTTGTGTTCCATCTCTCCTTCCCCAAACTGCTTTTATATTTTAATATTTCCTTCCAAAAGTATAATCACAAATATGCAAACTTACTCCTCCACCAATGGGAGTTGTAATCCTCTTTGTCTCCTATACTACCTCAGTCCCTGGGAAGGGAAAGATGATTCAGTTCACAGTTTAACTCAGTTCCTCAGTTGCCGAGAACAGCTAAGTCATTCACAGTTGATCATTGTACAATATTGCTGTTACTATGTACAATGTTCTCCTGGTTCTGCTCATTTCACTTTGCATCAGTTTCTGTAAGTCTTTCTAGGTTTTTCTGAGAGCATCCTGCTCCTCATTTCTTATAGCACAATAGTATTCCATCATAATCATACATTTGTTCAGCCATTCCCCAATTGATGGGCATCCCCTCAATTTCCAATTCTTTGCCACCACTAAAAGAGCTGCTATAAATATTCGTGTACATATAGGTCCTTTTCCTTTGTTTATCTCTGTGGGATACAGATATAATAGTGGTATTGCTGGATCAAAGAGTATGTGCAGTTTTATAGCCTTTTGGGCATAGTTCCAAATTGCTCTCCCGAGTGGTTGAATCAGTTCACAAAAACAATGCGTTGGTGTCTCATTTTTCCCATATCCCCTCCAACATTTGCCATTTTCCTTTACTGTCATGTTGGCCAATCTGATAGGTGTGAGGTGGTACCTCAGAGTTGTTTCAATTTGCATTTCTCTAATCAATAGTGATTTAGAGCATTTTCCATATGACTATAGATAGTCTGAAAACTGCCTGTTCACATCCTTTGACCATTTATTAATTGAGGAATGGCTCTTATTTTTATAAATTTGACTCAGTTCTCTACATATTTGAGAAATGAGGTTTTATCAGAGAAAATTGCTTTAAAATATTTTCACAGTTATGATTACTAACTGTATATTTCCCTCCATCCTATTTTCCCTGTTTATCCTACTCTCTCTTTTCCTTCCACCCTGTCCATCCTCAAAAGTGTTTTGCTTCTAACCACTCTCCCAATCCGCCTTCCCTTCTATCAGCTCCCCCCACTTATCTTTTCCCCTTCCCCTCCTACTTTCATATAGGGTAACATAGATTTCCATACCTAAATGAGTGTGTATGTTATTTCTTCTTTGAGCCAATTCTGATGACCTTCCAAGTTATCTTGGGCTGGAAAACTGTTTCTTTCTGTTCTTTTGTGGGTTCTGCCACTCCAGAATTCATTTGGAGGCATTATTTAAAGTTGTTTGCAGGGGAATTTGAGAGAGCTCAGGTGAGTTACTGCTTTTTCTCTGCCATCTTGGTTCTGCCCTTCAGTCTTACCAGTTTTAAAGATGTGGGCGGTCAATTAAAAGAGGCTATCTCCACCTACACAGTAGGGGAAGTAACTGGTTCTATGTCAGACAAACTGGATGTTCTCTAAAAGCCTCTCAATGGTGTCTCCATCTTAGAAGAATTAGGCATGCCCAGAGAAGCCCAGGTTATATACATGTATATATGTATATATATATATATATTATATATTATATATATAGTGTGTACATGTATATTGTATATATAGTTTATATATAACTATATATTTATGTATATGTGTGTGTATGTATACACACACATCTAGTTTATTTACTTATGTACCCATTGCTTCTGCTTCTTTGTCTTTGTATCCCTAGCACCTAATACAGTGCTTTGCACATGTAAATTCTTGTTGAATTACATTAAATTCTGTAAACATCTGTTAAGTATCTAGTATGTGAAAATTTAGGTAGGCCATGGGTCCTGCCAACTGATGGCACTATTCTTTGGTGGTATTTCGGTCTCACATCGCCCAGGAAAAAAAGTAGAAGAAGAGACTGGGAGAGGCCAGGAAAGGAGAGATCCCAGACACCAACTACAATTGCCCCATTCGCCTTGGCATTGGGAGAACTTTAAAGTTTGCTTCATTTGTGTTATTCTCTTCTAGCTAAGGAACAAAAGCCAATGGGACCACATCTCCAGTGTCACAGTGCTAATCAAAGGGGAAATAGTTTGTTCAAGAGCAGTCCCCTTTAGAGCACGCTCTGCAGGAATACATCTCCAGGTAAACATTTGCTGGTATTATATATGGTTATTAGACAGGAGACTAGGAAATACAGTCTTCCTGGCCCCCTTTCCTGGGCCTGCCTGTACTGGCTAGGGATGGAGCAGGGGACAACTAGAAAGGGTTCTCCTTGAGAATGCTGAAGGGGCATGTCATTGGCTCCTTCCCACCCACTCACCCCCATGTTGGGAGCTGGTAGCCTGCCAGCTGACACAGTTGCCAGGGCTGTCTCAGGAGGCAGCTGGCTGATTCTGGGTCCGGAAATGTGAGGAAACTACTGTCTCTGGCTCTTTAACAAGCAAAATGAAATACATTGGTTGAATGTGTTTTAGAAACCTCGAGGGGAGAACAGGGCACAAACCTTCTCTTTCCCTCTCCCCACCCCCTTCCAAGAAGAAGCAGTTTGTGTTTGTGGTCTGGGACACAAGCCAGGCTGGATAATGCAGAAGCCCACAGAGGTCAGTAAATGAGTAATAAGGACCAGGATCAAAAAGCCTCTCACATTTCCAAACTACTTTCACATTACAAAGCTCTTTCCTCAACAAACCAAGAAAAAGCATTTATTAAGCACCTACTCTTTGTAGAGCTCCATGACCAGCAAGAGAAACGTAAAGTTTAGGTAAGCTGTGGTTCCTGGCCTTAAGGTGCTTATTGTGTGTGTGTGTGTGTGTGTGTGTGTGTGTGTATGTGTGTATGTATAACAGTATGTACACATAAAAGTAAATGCAAAATAGAAACCATAAATAAGAGATAATTTGGGTGTTGGAAGAAGCACTAGCAGGAAAGACCTTAGGAGAAGGCAGTGCATGAGCTGAGGGTTGAAGGAAACTAGGGATTCTAAGAGGCAGAGGTAAGGAGGAACAGAATTCCAAGTCATGGGGCACAGCCTGTGCAAAAGTGCATAGGTGGGAGACAGGATTTTAAGGATGGGCACCAGCAAGTTGTCTGGTTTGGTTGG
This sequence comes from Trichosurus vulpecula, assembly GCF_011100635.1. Lineage (NCBI taxonomy): Eukaryota > Metazoa > Chordata > Mammalia > Diprotodontia > Phalangeridae > Trichosurus > Trichosurus vulpecula. The sequence goes on along the minus strand of NC_050582.1, from coordinate 7,162,906 downwards.
ACCATAGAGTACATTAAGGGGAGTGATGTGCAATAAACCCCCAAAGTGATGGTATTTATATTCCTATGCTATTTTAAGGTTTGTGAACCACTTTCCTATCAACAAGCTTGTGATGTAGTGAATGCAAGTATTATTATCTGCTTTTCACAGATGGAAACTTGAGGCACAATGAGGTGGACTGTCTTGTCTACAGTCACGCAGCTAATGAATGACAGAGCTGTATCTTCAGCCAAATAATGTTAAGAAACCCAGAGGGTTCCATCATACTGAGTAAGGCTCTTCCAGAGACTTTATAGAAGGATATGGGCAAAAGTCACTCAGGATAAGAAGGGGTGGACAGGTTTCAATCTGCACCATTGAAGGGAGCACCCAAATCACAGGATCACAGAACTATTGAAATATCTGCTGGGAGAGAGGGTTAGATGGACACCATAGATATGATGGATTTTAATTTGATCAAAACATTTTGTTTGTTGTGTATATCTGTATGTACCTGTAAAACAAAAGGTTTAGACTAAATGCCCTCTGAGGCCCTGCCAGCTGTATAGATAAGATGGTGAAGTGTGGGCTGAATGGGTATCTCCTTCAGTGAATTCCCAGCTTTCCAAGCAGTAGTACCCAAGTAGGGCTACTGCCCAGCTGTGTCTAAACTTGGGAGTTCCCCACTGGGCATGTCTGAGGATGACATCTAGATCGATATTTTTATTATTGACTTGGATAAAGACCTAGAAGACATGCCTAGAGAATTTGCAGATGCCACCTAACTGGGCAGGATAGCTCATCTAAGAGATGACAGAATACTGATCCAGAATCATCTCAACTGATGGGAATGACAAACTGAAATCCACACTATGAAACTGAACAGAGCTGAAGGTAGAGTCCTGCTTTCAGGCCCACAAAATGGTCTTGGTCATCAGAGCTTTATATAACTAGTTATTTTTTTTACCATTCCAGCAGGCTCCCTGAATGTCTCCCCACTACCACTTCCTCCCTGCTCCACCCGACTTTTGCCACAGATTATTTGCTTTCAAAAAGAGAAAGTATTCCCTTTTCCCCACAAAGTTCTTTTTAAAGAATATTTAAATAGCACACAGTTAAATTATAAAACAAGGCTATTCAGTGGTATCTTCACAGTCATTTCCCTGTCTCTCAGCTCCCCTCCCGCCCCCCACCCCAACCCATCTCGCCAACAAACAGAAAGCTTGAACAAAACAAAAAGCCTGCATATCTCAGCTACATCACTGGGAACAGATGGGCTGAATTTGATTCCTTGTAATAACCACTGTGATAGATTGCAAATGATAACAAGAATTACTGTGCCTGCCCTCAAGGGGCTTACATTCTTCTGGGGGAGAGGGGAAGGGGAAATAAAATGAGTAAATAGGTAAGTACAGACATGATCATTTGAGGACACAGAGAGCACTTATAAGATTGGGGATCAGGAAAGGCTTCTCGTAGGAGGTGGCACCCACCCTGAGCCTTGAAGTAAAAAAAATGCATTACACGTGTTTTAAGAAAGTGAAAATGTCTAGAGTTGGGGGATGAAGAGTCTTTTTGTGTGGAACAGCGGTCAGTGAATCGAAGACTGTGCAAAGGGGAGTGAGTTGTGAGAAAACTGGAAAGGTAGGACGTGACTAGGTTTCGTTCAGTTGTTTCAGTTGTGTCTATCTCTTCGTGACCCCATTTGGGGTTTCCTGGGCAGGAAACTGGAGTGTTTTGCTGTTTCCTTCTCCAGCTCATTTTATAGATGAAGGAC